>NC_064847.1:6443008-6761712 GCF_024166365.1 Elephas maximus indicus
AAGCCTATGAAGCAGCTCTACTTTGTAACACAAGTGGTCACCATGAGCTGGAATGGACAGCCGTGGAATTGGTTTTTAGTTTTGGAGGCTAATCGTCTTAGAATATACCACATTAATAGAATGAAGAAAGAGAACCACATGATCATCTCAATTGATGCAGGAAAAGCGTTTGACAAAATCTGAACTGTTTTGTGATAAAAAAACACTTCACAACTGGGAATACCAGGGAAATTCCTCAACATGATAAAAGGCATTAGTGAAAACCCAAACCCAACGTCATACTCAACGGAGCAAGACAAAGCTTTCCGCTTAATATCGGGAACAAGCCTGCTTTTACCGCTTCTTTGTAACAGAATGCTGGAAATTTTAGCCAGAGGAATTAGATAAGCAAAAAAATATTAAAAGCATTCAAATCAGAAGGATTTGCGGATCACATCTAGAAAACCCTAAATATACACATACAAACTGATAGAGCTAATAAACATCACCAACATTGCAGGATACAAACAATCAGATGTATGTCTATACCCAATAATCAATTGAAAAAGTATGTTAAAACAGTAAGCAATTCATTTACAATAGCATTACTTAAGCATAAATTTAAACAAGGGTGTTTACTGAACGTTACAGATTATTACCAAAAGAAATAAAAAATGGAAAGACATCTATGTGGATTAAACAAAACATTCTTGTTAAAAATGATAGTTCTTTCCAGCGTTATCTACAGATTCTAAATAGCTCTTATCAATATTCCAGTAAAGTTTTCTTGCAGAAATGGAAAATATCCTGATTCGTAATGTAATTACCAAGCACCTGAATACCAAAAGCAGTCTTGAAAAAGAACAGATTATTAGGAGAACTCTCACTATTTGATTTCAAAATGTACTACAAAGCTATAGTAGTAAAAAATATACGGATATAAGCACAGACATGAAGACCAATGGGATAGACCCAAGAGTCCAGAAACCTAGCTATGGTCAGTTGATTTTTGACAAGGGTACCAGGTCCATTTAGTGGGGAAAGAATAGTCTCTTCAATAAAGAAATAATCTCTTCAACAGAATCTTCGCGTAGTGTGAAGTTGGATTTGTACCTCACATCATACATGAAGAGATAACTAAAATTGGATCAATGACCTCAATATAAGAAATAAAACCATAAAAACATGGTAAAATGACAGTACTTGTTTTTTTTTTAACTTTTATTGAGCTTCAAGTGAACGTTTACAAATCAAGTCAGACTGTCACATATATGTTTATATACACCTTACTCCATCCTCCCACTTGCTCTCCCCCTAATGAGTCAGCCCTTCCAGTCTCTCCTTTCGTGACGATTTTGCCAGCTTCCAACTCTCTCTATCCTCCAATCCCCCCTCCAGACAAGAGATGCCAACACAGTCTCAAGTGTCCACCTGATACAAATAGCTCACTCTTCATTAGCATCTCTCTCCTAGCCACTGTCCAGTCCTTTCCATGTCTGATGAGTTGTCTTCGGGAATGGTTCCTGTCCTGTGCCAACAGAAGGTTTGGGGACCATGACTGCCAGGATTCCCCTAGTCTCAGTCAGACCATTAAGTATGGTCTTCCTGTGAGAATTTGGGGTCTGCATTCCACTGATCTCCTGCTCCCTCAGGGGTTCTCTGTTGTGCTCCCTGTCAGGGCAGTCATCGGTTGTAGCCGGGCACCAACTAGTTCTTCTGGTCTCAGGATGATGTAGGTCTCTGGTTCATGTGGCGCTTTCTGTCTCTTGGGCTCTTACTTATCGTGTGACCTTGTTGTTCTTCATTCTCCTTTGATCCAGGTGGGCTGAGACCAATTGATGCATCTTAGATGGCCGCTTGTTAGCATTTAAGACCCCAGATGCCACAGTTCAAAGTGGGATACAGAATGCTTTCATAATAGAATTATTTTGCCAGTTGACTTAGAAGTGTCCTTAAACCATGGTTCCCAAACCTGTGCCCTTGCTCTGCTGCCCTTTGAAGCATTCAGTTGATCCCAGAAACTTCTTTGCTTTTGGTCCAGTCCAGTTGAGCTGACTTTCCATGTATTGAGTATTGTCATTCCCTTCACCTAAAGCAGTTCTTATCTACTAACTAATCAGTAAAAAACCCTCTCCCACCCTCACTCCCTCCCCACCTCGTAACCACAAAAGTATGTGTTCTTCTCAGTTTATACTGTTTCTCGAGATCTTATAACAGTGGTCTTATACAATATTTGTCCTTTTGCCTCTGACTAATTTCACTCACCATAATGCCTTCCAGGTTCCTCCATGTTATGAAATGTTTCACAGATTCGTCACTGTTCTTTATCGATACGTAGCATTCCATTGTGTGAATATACCACAATTTATTTACCCATTCATCCGTTGATGGACACCTTGGTTGCTTCCAGCTTTTTGTTTTTGTAAACAGCTGCAATAAACATGGGTGTGCATATATCTGTTTGTATGAAGGCTCTTATTTCTCTAGGGTATATTCCGAGGAGTGGGATTTCTGGGTTGTATGGTAGTTCTAACTTTTTAAGATAACGCCAGATAGATTTCCAAAGTGGTTTTACCATTTTACATTCCCACCAGCAGTGTATAAGAGTTCCAATGTCTCCGCAGCCTCTCCAACACTTATTATTCTGTGTTTTTTGGATTAATGCCAGCCTTGCTGGAGTGAGATGGAATCTCATCGTAGTTTTAATTTGCATTTCTCTAATGGCTAATGATTGAGAGTATTTTCTCATGTATCTGTTAGCTGCCTGAATATCTTCTTTAGTGAAGTGCGTGTTCATATCCTTTGCCCACGTCTTCATTGGGTTGTCTTTTTGTGGATGTCATAGCTGAAAATTCTTTCCCAGTCTGTAGATGGTCTTTTTTGGTGAAGTCTTTAGATGTGCATAGGTGTTTGATTTTTAGGATCTCCCAGTTATCTGGTTTCTCTTCGTCATTTTTGGTAATGTTTTGTATTCTGTTTATGCCTTGTATTAGGGCCCCTAGGGTTGTCCCAATTTTTTCTTCCATGATCTTTATCGTTTTAGTCTTTATGTTTAGGTCTTTGATCCACTTGGAGTTAGTTTTTGTGCATGGTGTGAGGTCCTGTTCCATTTTTTTGCAAATGGATATCCAGTTATGCCAGCACCACTTGATAAAAAGACTATCTTTTCCCCAGTTAACTGACACTGGGCCTTTGTCAAATATCAGCTGCTCATACGTGGATGGATTTATATCTGGGTTCTCAATTCTGTTCCATTGGTCTATGTGCCTGTTGTTGTACCATTACCAGGCTGTTTTGACTACTGTGGCTGTATAACAGCTTCTGAAATCAGGTAGAGTGAGGCCTCCCACTTTCTTCTTCTTTTTCAGTAATGCTTTACTTATCCGAGGCTTCTTTCCCTTCCATGTGAAGTTGGTGATTTGTTTCTCCATCACATTAAAAAATGACATTGGAATTTGGATCGGAAGTGCATTGTATGTATAGATGGCGTTTGGTAGAATAGACATTTTTACTATGTTAAGTCTTCCTATTCATGAGCAAGGTATGTTTTTCCACTTATGTAGGTCCTTTTTAGTTTCTTGTAGTAGTACTTTGTAGTTTTCTTTGTATAGGTCTTCTACATCTTTGGTAAGATTTATTCCTAAGTATTTTATCTTCTTGGGGGCTACTGTGAATGGTATTGATTTGGTTATTTCCTCTTCGCTGTTCTTTTTGTTGATGTAGAGGAATCCAAGTGATTTTTGTATGTTTATCTTATAACCTAAGACTCTGCCAAACTCTTCTATTAGTTTCAGTAGTTTTCTGGAGGATTCCTTAGGGTTTTCTGTGTATAAGATCATGACATCTGCAAACAGAGATACTTTTACTTCTTCCTTGCCAATCCGGATGCCCTTTATTTCTTTGTCTAGCCTGATTGCTCTGGCTAGGACCTCTAGCACAATGTTGAATAAGAGCGGTGATAAAGGGCATCCTTGTCTGCTTCCTGTTCTCAAGGGAAATGCTTTCAGGCTCTCTCCGTTTAGAGTGATGTTGGCTGTTGGCTTTGTATAGATGCCCTTTATTACGTTGAGGAATTTTCCTTCAATTCCTATTTTGGTGAGAGTTTTTATCATAAATGGGTGTTGGACTTTGTCAAATGCCTTTTCTGCATCAATTGATAAGATCATGTGGTTTTTGTCTTTTGTTTTATTTATATGGTGGATTACATTAGTGGTTTTTCTAATATTAAACCAGCCTTGCGTACCTGGTATAAATCCCACTTGGTCATGGTGGATTATTTTTTTTGATATGTTGTTGAATTCTATTGGCTAGAATTTTGTTGAGGATTTTTGCATTTATGTTCATGAGGGATATAGGTCTGTAATTTTCTTTTTTTGTGATGTCTTTACCTGGTTTTGGTATCAGGGAAATGCTGGCTTCATAGAAGGAGTTAGATAGTATTCCGTCATTTTCTATGTTTTGAAATACCTTTAGTAGTAGTGGTGTTAACTCTTCTCTGAAAGTTTGGTAGAACTCTGCAGTAAAGCCATCTGGGCCAGGGCTTTTTTTTGTTGGGAGTTTTTTGATTACCGTTTCAATCTCTTTTTTTGTTATGGGTCTATTTAGTTGTTCTACTTCTGATTGTGTTCGTTTAGGTAGGTAGTGTTTTTCCAGGAATTCATCATTTCTTCTAGGTTTGTAAATTTGTTAGAGTACAATTTTTCATAATAATCTGATATGATTCTTTTAATTTCAGTTGGGTCTGTTGTGATGTGGCCCATCTCGTTTCTTATTCGGGTTATTTCCTTTCCTGTATTTCTTTAGTTAGTCTGGCCAATGGTTTATCAATTTTGTTATTTTTTTCAAAGAACCAACTTTTGGCTTTAATTCTTTCAATTGTTTTTCTGTTCTCTCACTCATTTCGTTCAGCTCTAATTTTTATTATTTGTTTTCCTCTGGTGCCTGATGGATTCTTTTGTTGCTCACTTTCTATTTGTTCAAGTTGTAGAGACAGTTCTCTGATTTTTGCTCTTTCTTCTTTGTGTATGTGTGCATTTATCGATATAAATTGGCATCTGAGCACCGCTTTTTCTGTGTCCCAGAGGTTTTGATAGGAAGTGTTTTCATTCTCGTTGCATTCTATGAATTTCTTTATTCCCTCCTTAATGTCTTCTATAACCCAGTCTTTTTTCAGCAGGTTATTGTTCAGTTTCCAAGTATTTGATTTCTTTTCCCTAATTTTTCTGTTATTGATTTCCACTTTTATGGCCTTGTGGTCTGAGAAGGTGCTTTGTAATATTTTGATGTTTTGGATTCTGCAAAGGTTTGTTTTATGACCTAATATGTGGTCTATTCTAGAGAATGTTCCATGTGCGCTAGAAAAAAAGTATACTTTGCAGCAGTTGGGTGGAGAGTTCTGTATAAGTCAGTGAGGTCAAGTTGGTTGATTGTAGTAATTAGGTCTTCCGTGTCTCTATTGAGCTTCTTACTGGAAGTCCTGT
The DNA here is from genome assembly GCF_024166365.1 of Elephas maximus indicus. NCBI lineage: Eukaryota > Metazoa > Chordata > Mammalia > Proboscidea > Elephantidae > Elephas > Elephas maximus. The sequence continues at coordinate 6,448,468 of NC_064847.1, forward strand.
CCTTCTCTGAAAGTGGTGTGTTGAAGTCTCCTACTATAATTGTGGAGGTGTCTATCTCACTTTTCAGTTCTGTTAAAATTTGTTTTATGTATGTTGCAGCCCTGTCATTGGGTGCATAAATATTTAATATGGTTTTATCTTCCTGGTCAGTTGTCCCTTTTATCATTATGCAGTGTCCTTCTTTATCCTTTGTGGTGGATTTAACTTTAAAGTCTATTTTGTCAGAAATTAATATTGCTACTCCTGCTCTTTTTTGCTTATTGTTTGCTCGATATATTTTTGTCCATCCTTTGAGTTTTAGTTTGTTTGTGTTCCTAAGTCTAAGGTGTGTCTCTTGTAGGCAGCATATAGATGGATCGTGTTTCTTTATCATCTGAGACTCTCTGTCTCTTTATTGGTGCATTTAGTCTATTTACATTCAGCGTAATTATAGATAAGTATGTGTTTAGTGTTGTCATTTTGATGCCTTTTTGTGTGTGTTGTTGACAATTTCATTTTTCCACTTTTTTTGCTGAGACGTTTTTCTTTGTAAATTCTGTGTTCCTCATTTTCATAGTATTTGACTTTATGTTTGCTGAGTCGTTATGTTTTTCTTGGTTTTTATTTTGAGTTATGGAGTTGTTATACCTCTTTGTGGTTACCTTAATATTTACCCCTTTTTTCTAAGTAAAAACCTAACTTGTATTGTCCTATATCGCCTTGTATCCCTCTCCATATGGCAGTTCTATGCCACCTGTATTTAGTCCCTCTTTTTGATTATTGTGGTCTTTTACATATTGACTTTAATGATTCCCTGTTTTGAGCTTTTTTTTTAATTAATCTTAATTTGTTTTTCTGATTTCCCTATTTGAGTTGATGTCAGGATGTTCTGTTCTGTGACCTTGTGTTGTGTTGGTATCTGATATTGGTTTTCTGACCAATTTCCTTTAGTAATTTTTGTAGCTTTGGTTTGGTTTTTGCAAATTCTCTAAGGTTGTGTTTATCTGTAAATATCTTAATTTTGCCTTCATATTTCAGAGAGAGTTTTGCTGGGTATACGATCCTTGGCGGGCAGTTTTTCTCCTTCAGTGCTCTGTGTATGTCATCCCATTGCCTTCTTGCCTGCATGGTTTCTCCTGAGTAGTCTGAACTTATTGATTCTCCCTTGTAGGAGACCTTTCTTTTATTCCTGGCTGCTTTTAAAATTTTCTGTTTATCTTTGGTTTTGGCAAGTTTGATGATAATATGTCTTGGTGTTTTTCTTTTTGGGTCAATCTTAAATGGGGTTCGATGAGCATCTTGGATAGATATCCTTTGGTCTTTCATGATGTCAGAGAAGTTTTCTGTCAGCAGATCTTCAACTATTCTCTCTGTGTTTTCTGTTGTCCCTCCCCTTCTGGGACTCCAGTCACACACAAGTTATCCTTCTTGATAGAGTCCCACATGATTCTTAGGGTTTCTTCTTTTTTTTTAATTCTTTTATCTGATTTTTTTTCAGCTATATTGGTGTTAATTCCTTGGTCCTCCAGATTTCCCAGTCTGCATTCTAATTGCTCAAGTCTGCTCCTCTGACTTCCTATTGCATTGTCTAATTCTGTAATTTTATTGTTAATCTTTTGGATTTATGAATGCTGTCTCTCTGTGAATTCCTGGAACTTATTAATTTTTCCACTATGTTCTTGAATAATCTTTTTGAGTTCTGTAACTGCTTTATCAGTGTGTTCCTTGGCTTTTTTCTGCAGATTGCCTTATTTCATCTCTGAGGTCATCCCTGATGTCTTGAAGCATTCTGTAAATTAGTTTCCTATATTCTGTATCTGTTAATTCCAGGATTGTATCTTCATTTGGGAAAGATTTTGATTCTTTTGTTTGGGGGGTTGTAGAAGCAGTAATGGTCTGCTTCTTTATGTGGTTTGATATCGACTGCTGTCTCCGAGCCATCACTAAGATATTGTAGTGATTTATTCTTGATTTGCTCACTGAGTCTTAACTTGTTTTGTTTTCTTTCAGTATACGTGGATGGGCTACTAGATTGCGTTGTCTTGATTGTTGTAGCCCTTGACTTGCTTATGACCTATTACCAGCTGGTTTGGGCTGTTACCAGATATATAAGCCTGAGCCCATTCACTATTCTTGAGTAGAATCTGATTTTGGGTCATCAAGTGTGTGATGCACACTGTCACCTAGCCACCTTGAGAAGTAGTGGTGATAATTGTGTGCACCATATTCTAGTAGCAACTGGAGTTCACACTCCAGAGGCGGCAGGATGCTGACAGGCTTCCCCCAAATGTCAGTGAGGTAGGTGTGTCTCTATTCCTAAAGCACCTTGGTGGGTGGGCTCTCCAGCTATACCTTAGGCCCCCAATGCAAGTACCTCTACAGATTGGTAGGTGTCACCCTCCTTAGACCCCTAAGGCAGGAGGCTAGGCGGTCTGGGGGGAGCTTCAGCCCTCAGTTCCCTGTTGTGGGTACTCTGTTGAATACTCAGAGATAGCAGACCTGGGAAACTTGTCTTTCCAGTAAATCCGCTAAAACAATTGCAGTCAGATCCCTATCAGAAATGCCTTTGCATTGTAATAGCCACCTTGTTCCCTGTAGGGATGAAAGCCGGAGACTGTGGATCACATATGCTTGGCCGGTTCTGTGTTTTTAGTCCAATTAGGGAAGGATTTTTGGTCCCTGGGTTTTTTGTGGTTGCTTCTCTCAGGCCAGAAGAATGGGTTAGGAAAAGACCAAAAAGAAAAAAAAAAAGGAGGAAAAGAAAAACTGCGGAGCAGTTCTCCCTCTGGCTCAGGAAATTCCAATGTTAATGAAGCCGCCTGGGAAGGGGAGGGTAGAGTTCAGAAAAACAGGACAGAGTAGCACCCTGGAATATAGACAGTTACTTATCTTGCTTGGGATGACTGTTTTATCTTAGATTCCGGAGGGGCGTGTCGACTGTGTGTGCAGGCTGGGTAGAGACTGCCCCCGAGAGTCAGGCCCGCAGAAGCCGCGGTCAGTTCCTCCGCTGCCAGTCCAAAGCCCAGAATCAAGGTTCCCCGGCTGGGATGCTGCACTCCCGGCTCCAAAACCAGTCGCTGCCTCCCGGTGACTTCTCCTCCTGCCAGGCGCATTGCTGCGCCATCCGCGTGGACTGCTGGCCCCCCCAGGTCAGTTCAGGGGGCTGGGGCTGCGCCCCGTGTTTGCACTGTCACAGGATGTTGAGCTCAACTCCCCTGCACCCAGTCCAAAGCCCAGCGCCAAGGTTCCCCCCAGTCCAAAGCCCAGCGCCAAGGTTCCCCGCCTGGGATGCTGCACTCCCGGCTTCAATACCAGTCGCTGCCTCCCGGCAACTTCTCCCACCAGCCACGTCGCCGCGCCGTCTGCGCGGACCGGCTGGGCCCCCTCCCGAGGTCAGTTCAGGGGGGCAGGGCTGTGCCCTGTGTTAGCGCCCTCACGGGATGCAGTGCTCAGCTCCCCTGCGCTCAGTCCAAAGCCCCACGCCAAGGTTCCTCGGCTGGGACACTGGCTCAAGGCTCCGAAAACAGTCGCTGCTTCCCCATAGTTGTTCGTTCTCGGTCTGTCACTCAGGTCAACTCTTTAAATCTGTGTTTGTTCGTCAGGGTTCGTAGATTGTCATGTATGTGATTGATTCACTTGTTTTCCTGAGTCTTTGTTGCAAGAGGGATCCATGGCAGCTTCTACCTGGTCAGCCATCTTGGCTTCCTGTCAGTACTTGTTTTTTCACAATAGATTCTGAGATATGACACCAAAACCACAAGCAGCGGAAGAAAGAAGTGGATATACTGGACTTCATCAAAATTAAAAACTTCTTTCCATCAAAAGGATTCATCAAAAAAAGTGAAAACAAATTATTTGTAACTTAGTGCCTCATAAGGGTTTAGTATCTAAACTATATGAACTACATCACAGCAATAAAAGGACACAACTCAAAAATAGGCAAAGACTTGAACTGACATTTCACCAAGAAGATATACAAATGGCCAACAAGCACATGAAAAGATGCTCAATGTTATTAGGAAGATGCAAATCAAAACCACATTGAGATACTTCACCCCAGAATGAGGAGAAAGGGAGGGGGAGGGGAGAGAGAGAGAAAGAAAACAAATGTTGGCAAGGATATGAACAAACTAGAACCCTCATCCATTGCTGGTAGGAATGCAAAATGGTATAGCCTCTGTGGAAAACAGGTTGGCTAGTTACTCAAAAAGCTAAACAGAACCACATATAACTCCGCCTATTTTTAGCTCTGTACCCAAAAGAATTGAAAACACGAATACAGAGTCTTTTACACCAGTGTGCATTGCAGCATATTCACAATAGCAAAAAAATGGAAACACCATAAAATATTCAAGAACAGATGAATGAAATGTAGTAAATAGATAACAATGATTACCCAACCTCCAATCCAATATTGATGCCCTGTTCTTCACAGAGTCCAGCTCTTGAATTATTTGCTTAGCGTACAGATTGAATAGGGTGAAAGGATACAAACTTGATGCACACCTTTCCTGACTTTAAACTACAAAGTATCCCCTTGTTCTGTTTGAACGACTGTCTCTTGAATTATGTATAGGTTCCTCTTGAGCACAATTAAGTGTTCTGGAATTCCCATTCTGTGCAATGTTATCCATAATTTGTTATGATCCACACGGTAAATGCCTTTGCGTAGTCAGTAAACATACGCAAACATCTTTCTGGTATTCTTTCAGCCAGGATCCATCTGACATCAGCAATGATATTCCTGGTTACACGTCTTCCCCTGCTTCCGGAATGAATTTCCAGCAGTTCCCTGTTGATGTACTGCTGTGGCCACTTTTGAATGATCTCAGCAGAATTGTACTTGGTGTGATACTAATGACATCGTTTGATAATTTCTGCATTCCTTTGGATCATCTTTCTTGGGAATAGGCATAAATATGGATCATTTCCAGTCAGTTGACCAGGTAGCTGTCTTCCAAATTTCTTGGCATAGATGAGTGAGCACCTCCAGTGCTGCATCCTTTCGTTGGAACATCTCAATTGGTATTCTCTCCATTCCCAGAGCATTATTTTTTCCCAGTGCCTTCAGTGCAGCTTGGACTTTCTTCTTCAGTACCGTTGGTTTCTGATCATATGCTACCTCCTGAAATGGTTGAACATCAATCAGTTCTTTTTCGTGTAGAGATTGCGTGTATTCCTTCCATCTTCTTTTGATTCTTCCTGCATCATTCAATATTTTCTCCATGGAATCCTTCACTATTGTAACTCCAGACTTGAATTTTTTTCTTCAATTCTTTTAGCTTGAGAAATGCTGAACATGTTCCCTTTTGGTTTTCTATCTCCAGCTCTTTTCACATGTTATTATAATACCTTAGTTTTCTTGCGCTGTCCTTTGAAATGTTCTGTTCAGCAATTTTAGTCCACCATTTCTTCCTTTTGCTTTGGCTACTCGACATTCCAAAACAAATTTCAGAGTCTCTTCTGACATCCATCTGGGTCTCTTCTTTACCTCTGGTCTTTTTAATGACTTCTTGCTTTCTTCTTTTTTTTTTTTTAATAACTTTTATTAAGCTTCAAGTGAACGTTTACAAATCCAGTCTGTCACATATAAGTTTACATACATCTCACTCCCTACTCCCACTTACTCTCCCCCTCTTGAGTCAGCCCTTTCAGTCTCTCCTTTCTTGACAATTTTGCCTGCTTCCCTCTCTCTCTATCCTCCCATCCCCCCTCCAGACAAGAGTTGCCAACACAATCTCAAGTGTCCACCTGATATAATTAGCTCACTCTTCATCAGCATCTCTCTCCCACCTGCTGACCAGTCCCTTTCATTTTTGATGAGTTGTCTTCGGGGATGGTTCCTATCCTGTGTCAACAGAAGGTCTGGGGAGCATGGCCGCCGGGATTCCTCCAGTCTCAGTCAGACCATTAAGTTTGGTCTTTTTATGAGAATTTGGGGTCTGCATCCCACTGATCTCCTGCTCCCTCAGGGGTCCTCTGCTGTGCTCCCTGTCAGGGCAGTCATCGATTGTGGCCGGGCACCAACTAGTTCTTCTGGTCTCAGGATGATGTAGGTCTCTGGTTCATGTGGCCCTTTCTGTCTCTTGGGCTCTTAGTTGTCGTGTGGCCTTGGTGTTCTTCATTTTCCTTTGCTCCAGGTGGGTTGAGACCAATTGATGCATCTTAGATGGCCGCTTGTTAGCATTTAAGACCCCAGATGCCACATTTCAAAGTGGGATGCAGAATGATTTCATAATAGAATTATTTTGCGAATTGACTTAGAAGTCCCCTCAAACCATGTTCCCCAGACCCCCGCGCTTGCTCCGCTGACCTTTGAAGCATTCATTTTATCCCGGAAACTTCTTTGCTTTTGGTCCAGTCCAATTGAGCTGACCTTCCATGTATTGAGTGTTGTCTTTCCCTTCACCTAAAGCAGTTCTTATCTACTGATTAATCAATAAAAAACCCTCTCCCACCCTCCCTCCCTCCCCTCCTCGTAACCACAAAAGTATGTGTTCTTCTCAGGTTTACTATTTCTCAAGATCTTATAATAGTGGTCTTATACAATATTTGTCCTTTTGCCTCTGACTAATTTCGCTCAGCATAATGCCTTCCAGGTTCCTCCATGTTATGAAATGTTTCAGAGATTCGTCACTGTTCTTTATCGATGCGTAGTATTCCATTGTGTGAATATACCACAATTTATTTACCCATTCATCCGTTGATGGACACCTTGGTTGCTTCCAACTTTTTGCTATTGCAAACAGAGCTGCAATAAACATGGGTGTGCATATATCTGTTTGTATGAAGGCTCTTGTATCTCTAGGGTATATTCCTAGGAGTGGGATTTCTGGGTTGTATGGTAGTTCTATTTCTAACTGTTTAAGATAACGCCAGATAGATTTCCAAAGTGGTTGTACCATTTTACATTCCCACCAGCAGTGTATGAGAGTTCCAATCTCTCCGCAGCCTCTCCAGCATTTATTATTTTGTGTTTTTTGGATTAATGCCAGCCTTGCTGGTGTGAGATGGAATCTCATCGTAGTTTTAATTTGCATTTCTCTAATGGCTAATGATCGTGAGCATTTTCTCATGTATCTGTTGGCTGCCTGAATATCTTCTTTAGTGAAATGTGTGTTCATGTCCTTTGCCCACTTCTTGATTGGGTTGTTTGTCTTTTTGTGGTTGAGTTTTGACAGAATCATGTAGATTTTAGAGATCAGGCGCTGGTCGGAGATGTCATAGCTGAAAATTCTTTCCCAATCTGTAGGTGGTCTTTTTACTCTTTTGGTGAAGTCTTTAGATGAGCATAGGTGTTTGATTTTTAGGAGCTCCCAGTTATCGGGTTTCTCTTCATCATTTTTGGTAATGTTTTGTATTCTGTTTATACCTTGTATTAGGGCTCCTAGGGTTGTCCCAATTTTTTCTTCCATGATCTTTATCGTTTTAGTCTTTATGTTTAGGTCTTTGATCCACTTGGAGTTAGTTTTTGTGCATGGTGTGAGGTATGGGTCCTGTTTCATTTTTTTGCAAATGGATATCCAGTTATGCCAGCACCATTTGTTAAAAAGGCTATCTTTTCCCCAGTTAATTGACACTGGTCCTTTGTCAAATATCAGCTGCTCATACGTGGATGGATCTATGTCTGGGTTCTCAATTCTGTTCCATTGGTCTATGTGTCTGTTGTTGTACCAATACCAGGCTGTTTTGACTACTGTGGCTGTATAATAGGTTCTGAAGTCAGGTAAGGTGAGGCCTCCCACTTTCTTCTTCTTTTTCAGTAGTGCTTTGCTTATCCGGGGCTTCTTTCCCTTCCATATGAAATTGGTGATTTGTTTCTCTATCCCCTTAAAATATGACGTTCGAATTTGGATCGGAAGTGCGTTAAATGTATAGATGGCTTTTGGTAGGATAGACATTTTTACTATGTTAAGTCTTCCTATCCATGAGCAAGGTATGTTTTTCCACTTAAGTATGTCCTTTTGAATTTCTTGTAGTAGAGCTTTGTAGTTTTCTTTGTATAGGTCTTTTACATCCTTGGTAAGATTTATTCCTAAGTATCTTATCTTCTTGGGGGCTACTGTGAATGGTATTGATTTGGTTATTTCCTCTTCGGTGTTCTTTTTGTTGATGTAGAGGAATCCAAGTGATTTTTGTATGTTTATTTTATAACCTGAGACTCTGCCAAACTCTTCTATTAGTTTCAGTAGTTTTCTGGAGGATTCCTTAGGGTTTTCTGTGTATATAATCATGTCATCTGCAAATAGTGATAACTTTACTTCTTCCTTGCCAATCCGGATACCTTTTATTTCTTTGTCTAGCCTAATTGCCCTGGCTAGGACTTCTAGCACAATGTTGAATAAGAGCGGTGATAAAGGGCATCCTTGTCTGGTTCCCGTTCTCAAGGGAAATGCTTTCAGGTTCTCTCCATTTAGAGTGATATTGGCTGTTGGCTTTGCATAGATGCCCTTTATTATGTTGAGGAATTTTCCTTCAATTCCTATTTTGGTAAGAGTTTTTATCATGAATGGGTGTTGGACTTTGTCAAATGTCTTTTCTGCATCAATTGATAAGATCATGTGGTTTTTGTCTTTTGTTTTATTTATGTGATGGATTACATTAATGGTTTTTCTGATATTAAACCAGCCTTGCATACCTGGTATAAATCCCACTTGATCAGGGTGAATTATTTTTTTGATGTGTTGTTGGATTCTATTGGCTAGAATTTTGTTGAGGATTTTTGCATCAATGTTTATGAGGGATATAGGTCTCAAATTTTCTTTTTTTGTAATGCCTTTACCTGGTTTTGGTATCAGGGAGATGGTGGCTTCATAGAATGAGTTGGGTAGTATTCCGTCATTTTCTATGCTTTGGAATACCTTTAGTAGTAGTGGTGTTAACTCTTCTCTGAAAGTTTGGTAGAACTCTGCAGTGAAGCCGTCCGGGCCAGGGCTTTTTTTTGTTGGGAGTTTTTTGATTACCGTTTCAATCTCTTTTTTTGTTATGGGTCTATTTAGTTGTTCTACTTCTGAATGTGTTAGTTTAGGTAGGTAGTGTTTTTCCAGGAATTCATCCATTTCTTCTAGGTTTTCAAATTTGTTAGAGTACAATTTTTCATAATAATCTGCAATGATTCTTTTAATTTCATTTGGTTCTGTTGTGATGTGGTCCTTCTCATTTCTTATTCGGGTTATTTGTTTCCTTTCCTGTATTTCTTTAGTCAGTCTAGCCAATGGTTTATCAATTTTGTTAATTTTTTCAAAGAACCAGCTTTTGGCTTTGTTAATTCTTTCAATTGTTTTTCTGTTCTCTAATTCATTTAGTTCAGCTCTAATTTTTATTATTTGTTTGCTTCTGGTGCCTGATGGATTCTTTTGTTGCTCACTTTCTATTTGTTCAAGTTGTAGGGACAGTTCTCTGATTTTGGCTCTTTCTTCTTTTTGTATGTGTGCATTTATTGATATAAATTGGCCTCTGAGCACTGCTTTTGCTGTGTCCCAGAGGTTTTGATAGGAAGTATTTTCATTCTCGTTGCTTTCTATGAATTTCCTTATTCCCTCCTTGATGTCTTCTATAACCCAGTCTTTTTTCAGGAGGGTATTGTTCATTTTCCAAGTATTTGATTTCTTTTCCCTAGTTTTTCTGTTATTGATCTCTAGTTTTATTGCCTTGTGGTCTGAGAAGATGCTTTGTAATATTTCGATGTTTTGGACTCTGCAAAGGTTTGTTTTATGACCTAATATGTGGTCTATTCTAGAGAATGTTCCATGTGCGCTAGAAAAAAAAGTATACTTTGCCGCAGTTGGGTGGAGAGTTCTGTATAAGTCAATGAGGTCAAGTTGGTTGATTGTCTTAAGTAGGTCTTCCGTGTCTCTGTTGAGCTTCTTACTGGATGTCCTGTCCTTCTCCGAAAGTGGTGTGTGAAGTCTCCTACTATAATTGTGGAGGTATCTATCTCGTTTTTCAATTCTGTTAAAATTTGATTTATGTATCTTGCGGCCCTGTCATTGGGTGCGTAAATATTTAATATGGTTATGTCTTCCTGATCAATTGTCCCTTTTATCATTATATAGTGTCCTTCTTTATCCTTTGTGGTGGATTTAAATCTAAAGTCTATTTTGTCAAAAATTAATATTGCTACTCCTCTTCTTTTTTGCTTATTGTTTGCTTAATATACTTTTTTCCATCCTTTGAGTTTTAGTTTGTTTGTGTCTCTAAGTCTAAGGTGTGTCTCTTGTAGGCAGCATATAGGTGGATCGTGTTTCTTTGTCCAGTCTGTGACTCTCTGTCTCTTTATTGGTGCATTTAGTCCATTTACATTCAGGGTAATTATAGATAAATAAGTTTTTAGTGCTGTCATTTTGATGCCTTTTTATGTGTGTTGTTGACAATTTCATTTTTCCACATACTTTTTTGTGCTGACGCGTTTTTCTTAGTAAATTGTGAGATCCTCATTTTCATAGTGCTTGACTTTATGTTAGTTGAGTCGTTACGTCTTTCTTGGTTTTTATCTTGAGTTATAGAGTTGTTATACCTTTTTGTGGTTACCTTATTATTTACCCCTATTTTTCTCAGTAAAAACCTAACTTGTATTGTTCTATATCGCCTTGTATCACTCTCCATATGGCAGTTCAATGCCTCCTGTATTTAGTCCCTCTTTTTGATTATTGTTATCTTTTACCTATTGACTTCCATGATTCCCTGTTATGTTTTTTTTTTTTTAATTAATCTTAATTTGTTTGTGTTTGTGATTTCCCTATTTGAGTTGATATCAGGACGTTCTGTTTTGTGACCTTGTGTTGTGCTGATATTTGATATTATTGGTTCTCTGACCAAACAATATCCTTTAGTATTTCTTGTAGCTTTGGTTTGGTTTTTGCAAATTCTCTAAACTTGTGTTTGTCTGTAAATATCTTAATTTCGCCTTCATATTTCAGAGAGAGTTTTGCTGGATATATGATCCTTGGCTGGCAGTTTTTCTCCTTCAGTGTTCTGTATATGTCGTCCCATTCTCTTCTTGCCTGCATGGTTTCTGCTGAGTAGTCAGAACATATTCTTATTGATTCTCCCTTGAAGGAAACCTTTCTTTTCTCCCTGGCTGCTTTTAAAATTTTGTTTATCTTTGGTTTTGGTGAGTTTGATGATAATATGTCTTGGTGTTTTTCTTTTTGGATCAATCTTAAATGGGGTTCGATGAGCATCTTGGATAGCTATCCTTTCGTCTTTCATGATGTCAGGGAAGTTTTCTGTCAGGAGTTCTTCAACTATTTTCTCTGTGTTTTCTGTCCCCCCTCCCTGTTCTGGGACTCCAATCACCCGCAGATTATCCTTCTTGATAGAGTCCCACATAATTCTTAGGGTTTCTTCATTTTTTTTTATTTTTTTATCTGATTTTTTTTCAGCTATGTTGGTGTTGATTCCCTGGTCCTCCAGGTGTCCCAGTCTGCATTCTAATTGCTCGAGTCTGCTCCTCTGACTTCCTAGTGCGTTGTCTAATTCTGTTATTTTATTGTTAATCTTTTGGATTTCTACATGTTGCCTCTCTATGGATTCTTGCAACTTATTAATTTTTCCAGTGTGTTCTTGAATAATCTTTTTGAGTTCTTCAACAGTTTTACCAGTGTGTTCCTTGGCTTTTTCTGCAGTTATCCTAATTTCATTTGTGATATCATTAAGCATTCTGTAAATTAGTTTTTTATGTTCTGTATCTGATAATTCCAAGATTGTATCTTCATTTGGGAAAGGTTTTGATTCTTTTGTTTGGGAGGTTGGAGAAGCTGTCCCGGTCTGCTTCTTTAAGTGGTTTGATATGGATTGTTGTCTCTGAGCCATCACTGGGAAACTAGTTTTTCCAGAAAATCCGCTAAAAAAAAAATGCAGTCAGATCCCTACCAGAGTTCTCCCTCTGGCTCAGGCTATTCAGATGTTAATGAAGCCGCCTGGGGAGGGTAGGGGAGGGAACAGAGAGATAGGAGAGTAGCACCTCAGAATATAGCCAGAGTTGCTTGTCTTGCTTGGAATGACTATTATATCTGAGATTCCCGCGGGCGCGTCGCCTATGTGTGCTGGCTGTGTGGAGATTGCCCCCAGGGGGTCTGGCCCGCCGGAGTCAGGGTCAGATCCTCCGCTTCCAGCCCCACGCCCAGCGTCAAGGCTCCCCTACTGGGACGGTGCACTCTCAACTCCAAAATCAGTCGCTGCCTCTCGGGGACTTCTCATCCCTTCAGCCGTGTGGCCGTGCCGCCTCCGAGAACCAGTTGGGCCTCCTCCCGGGGTTAGTTCAGATGGGTGGAGCAGCTCCCCGTGCTTGTGCCGTGACCGAGTGTCCCGGCTGGGACGCTGTTCTCCCCACTCCAATACCAGTCGCTGCCTCCCGGGGACTTCTCCTACCGGCTGCGTCCCACGCTGCCCGCGCCACCCGGCTGGTCCCCTTCCCGGGGTTAGTTCAGGGGGGTGGAGCAACTCTCCGTGTTTATGGCGTACCTGCGTCCAGTCCAAATCCCTGCGGGATGGTTCCCCGGCTCGGATGCTGCTCTTTCTGCTCCAAGACCAGTCACTGCCTCCTGGGACTTCTCCTACCGGCTGCGTCCCACGCCGCCCGTGGAACCGGCTGGTCCCCCTCCCGGGGTTAGTTCAGGGGGGTGGAGCAGGTCTCTGTGCTTGTGCTGTACCTGACTGGTGCGCTGGCTCCAGGCTCTGGAAACAATCGCTGCTTCCCCGTATTAGTCCGTTCTCCGTCTCTAAATCTGTGTTTGTTGTTCAGGGTTCGTAGATTGTTATGTATGTGATCGATTCACTTGTTTTTCCGTGTCTTTGTTGTAAGAGGGATCCGAGGTAGCGTCTGCCTAGTCCGCCATCTTAGCTCCGCCCCCGCTTTCTTCTTGTATGATGATGTCCTTTATGTCATTCTACAACTCATCTGGTTTTCCATTATTAGTGTTCAACATGTTAAATCTATTCTTGAGATGGTTGCTAAGTTCAGGTGGGATATACTCAAGTTTGTACTTTCACTCTTGTTAACTTATTCTGATTTTCTTCACTTTCATCTTGAACTTGTATATGAGTAATTGATGGCCTGTTTCACAGTCGACCCTTGGGCTTGTTCTGACTGATGATATTAAGCTTTTCTATCGTCTCTTACCACAGATGTAGTCAGTTTGATTCCTGTGTATTCGATCTGTTGAGGTCCACATGTATAGTTGCCATTTATGTTGGTGAAAAAGGTATTTGCAATGAAGAAATTTTTGGTCTTAAAAACTTCAGTCATGCGATCTGTGGCATTTCTATCACCCAGGCCATGTTTTCCAACTACTGATGCTTTTTCTTTGATTCTAACTTTCACATTCCAATCATCAGTAATTATCAATGCATCTTGATTGCATGTTTTATCAATTTCAGACTGCAGAAGTTGATAAAAATCTTCATTTTCTTCATCTTTGGCCTTAGTGGTTGGTGTGTAAATTTGAAAAATAGTCATATTAACTCTTCTTCCTTGTGGGCATATAGAAATCTTAACACTGACAGTGTGGTACTTAAGTATAGATCTTGAAGTGTTCTTTTTGACAATGAATTCATGCCATTCGTGTTCAAGTTGTCATTCCTGGTATGGTAAACCATTTGACTGTTGGATTCAACTTGGCCAACATGGCTATTTCAGCTCACTAATGCCTGAGATATCTATGTTTATGCATTCCATTTCATTTTTGATGATTTCCAGTTTTCCTAGATGCATACTTCATACGTTCCAGGTTCCAGTTATTAATGAATGTTTGTAACTGATCTTTGTCATTTTGAATCTGGCATCAGCATTGGGGAAGACTGATTAACAGACTGCAATATGTAGATGACACAACTTTGCTTGCTGCAAGGGACGAGGACTTGAAGCATTTACTGATGAAGATCAGAGACAGCCTTCAGTATGGATTGCACCTTAACGTAAAGAAAACAAAAATCCTCACAACTGGACCAATAAGCCACATCATGATAAACAGAGAAAAGATTGAAGTCATCAAGAATTTCATCTTACTTGGATCTGTAATCAACACCCATGGAAGCAGCAATCAAGGAATCCGAAGAGCTCTTCCAGCCACACTTCACACATTTTGGCACTGAGTCAAATTATGCCTTTCACTTATGGTTAATTGTTTCTAAAATGTAAACTTGTCCATCCAGCGAACATTAAAAATTCACTCATTGCAACTTCTGGCAAACATTGCGCCACAGACAGAAGCACCTGAAAAACTAAAACAGAGACAGACGTCGTTCTTGGAATCTGAAGTGTCAAATGAAGAGATAACTTAGCCAAACACTGAATGGAATAAGAAACTGACAGAGGACAGAGAGCAAGGACAGATAGCTACGGAGGTTTCTTACCAGCCGATGCAGCACGGATCTGCCATCTTGGACTCCTGTCGGGAATTGGCAGACAGGGAACACGGGAAAGCAGCAGGAGTCAGAGCCGCCGGCAGCCAGCAATACATACTTTCCTACCCCCATCTTCTCCTTGTTGCTCTACCTCTGAGCTTCCTGGCTGGCTCCAGTGGCTCAGCTGGCCAGAAAGCACAGCTTCTGTGCTGCTTGGATTCACCCCACCCACATCACAGATTGGTGGACAGGGAGTATGGGAAAGCAGTTTCACGAAGTTATGAGCAGGAGACAGACACCCTCATAACGGGCAGTATATGCTTTCCTAACCCCCACCCTTCTTCACCACCCACTTTGTCCTCCTCTGCTTCCTGCCAGCTGCAGTCTCTTGCCCAGGAGGCAACTGCTTCCACCCTGGGCCTCTTGGCTTTGCCCAGCTGACTGGGTCCCTCAGCTGGTAGTGTTTCTCTCCCTCTTTTTTGGTTTCTTCCATGCCTGCCACAACCTCCCCCTCCCTTCTCTCAATCACCTGGCTCTGTGTGCCATCTTTGCTTCTTGAAAAGCTGTGAAGTCCCGCTCGACTGGGAAACCACTCCCATGGCCCAAGACACCACCCTTGTGGGATCTCTGGAGCTTTATTTTTACTTCGTTCTGTTTTGTTTTTCTGTTTTAGCACTTGGCAGCCCCTTCTAGGCACTCCCCCAATCTGTGTAGCTGCATAGGCAGGACCCCTGAGGTCATTTTTTTTTTTTCTTCTCCTTCTCTTTCTTCATTTCTTATTTCTCATCTGTCTGTACTTCTTTTTCTGCCTCCTGAGTACCTGGTGCTATGTGACATCTATACCCCTGCTAGCCAGGCTATACTGTGCAGCCTAGGAGACTTCCCTGGGCTTCTTGGCCACACCAGAGGGACCCCTACAGGCTTTTCTTCCCCCCGCCCCTTTTTTTCCCCCTTTTTCTTTTATTTCCTCCTTGCTTTTTCTCCATTTCTCATGTCTCCACTCCAACAGCAAGCTCCCTTTGCACTCTTTTTTTTCCTTTGCTTGTTTGTTTTTGGCTCTTGTTTTTCCTCTTTCCCATACATATATTAACTCCATACATCACAACCTCTCCCCCTCTTTCCTGCCTACCTGCATTGTGCACTGAACATCACACCTCTGAACAGCACAGGCACGACTTACCAGGGCCTGCCTGGGACTGATTCCTGGCCCTCCCTGTGCCCTAGTATGTGCCACAAACAACCCATTCCAGCCCCTCTGTTTCAAGTAGACCTGCTGTGCTGCCCCATAGCTGAGTGACTGTCCCCTCCATTGGACAAGGAGGTGAAAAGTATCATGACTACAGGTGAGCAAACAAAAAATGCACAGTCTGTCTGCTCGATCATAACCAAAAAAAAAAAAAAAAAAAACTACAATCAAGAAATTAAGAAAATAACTACTGAATGCCCCAAAGACAGCAGACAATATCAAAGCATATGGAAAAAACAGGACTGGATGGTTCTAGCAGGCATCCAAAATAAAGCACCAGATAACTTTCCAGTAGAAGAAAATGCACTAGAACTACCTGACAAGGAATTCAGATCTCTAATATTCGGCGCTATCCAAGAGTTGAAGCAAAAAGCAGACAAAAATGAGGAAAAAAATAGACAAATTTATGGAAAAGGCAGACAAGTTCATGGAAAATACAGGCAAAAAAATGGAAGAATTAAGAAAAATAATAAGGAACAAAATGCCAAAATCACAACTAGAAATCACACAAAAACAACAATTTGAAATACAAAAGATAAACAAGATTTCAGAAAAGGGCAGTGTAATAGAAAGGCTGAGAAGCAGGTTTGAAGTGATGGAAGACAGGATCAGTGAAATTAAAGACAAAAATGGATACAAATCTGTGTGAGGAAAAATCAGAAAAAAGAAAGAAGAAAAATGAGGAAACCCTGAGAATTACGTGGGATACAATAAAAAAAAAAAAAAAAAAAAATTTGCGAGTGATTGGAGTTCCAGAACGGAGAGAAAATGGAAAACAGAGAGAGGATCATTGAAGAATTGCTGACAGAAAACTTCCCTAATATCATGAATGATAAAAAACCTGACCAAGAAACTCAACGAGCCTCATAGGATATCCCCCAAAAGGAAAATATCAAGGCACATCATAATCACACTTGATAAAACCAAAGACAAAGAGAAAATCCTGTGAGCAGCTTGAAAAAAATGAAAAGTCACATACAGAGAAGAAATGATACGAGTAAGCTCTGATTATTCCCACTTACAAGAGTGACTGTTCATTCGGAAAAAGGAAATAATCAGACTTCTCAGGGATTACTGGATACTGGCTCTGAACTGACACTAACTCCAGGTGACCCAAAACATCACTATGGCTCATGAGTCAGAGTGGGGGCATATGGAGGTCAGGTTATTAATAAGGTAGGACTCATGTCTATTTCACAGTAGATTCAGTGGGTCCCCAAACCTATCTTGTGTTGATTTCTCCAGTTCCAAAATACATAATTGGAAAAGATATACTCAGCAACTATCAGAACCCCCACACTGGACCCCTGACAAATGGAGTAAGGGCTATTATGGTAGAAAAAGCCTAGTGGAAGTTATTAGAACTGCCCCTATCTAGGAAAATAGTAAACCAAAAGCAATACTGCACTTCTGGAGGGATTGCAGAGATTACTGCCACCATCAAGGACTTGAAGGATGCAGGGGTGATGATTCCCACTACATCCCCGTTCAACTTGCCTATTTGGCCTGTGGAAAAAATAGATAGATCTTGGACAATGACAGTGGATTATTGAAAACTTAACCAGGTGGTGATTCCCACTGCAGCTGCTGTTCCAGATGTAGTCTCATTGCTTGAGCAAATTAATACATCTTCTGGTACCTGGTATGCAAATATCAATCTGGCTAATGCTTTTTTCTCCATACCTGTTTCAAAGGACCATCAGCAGCAGTCTTCCAGCAATACATTGTTAGTTGCCTCAGAGCTACTTCAACTCTCCAGCCCTATGTCATAATTTAGTCTGCGGGGACCCTGAATACCTTTCCCTTCCACAGATGTCACACTGACCCATTACATTGATGACATTATTCTGATTGGACCTAGGAAGGAAGAAAGGTCAATGACTCTGGACTTATTAGTAAAACATATGTATGCTAGAGGATGGGAAATTAATTCCACAAAAATTCAGGCACATTGCACCTCAGTGAGATTTCTAGGGGTCCAGTGGTGTGGGGCATTTCAAGATATTCCTTCTAAAGTGAAGAAAAAGTGATTGCATCTGGCTGCTCCCACAACTAAAAAGCAGGCACAATGCCTAGTGGGCCTCTTTGGATTTTGGAGGCAGTATATTCCTCATTTGAGTGTACCACACTGGCCTATTTATCAAGTGGCTTGAAAGACACTAATTTTGAATGGGGGCCAGAATAAGAGACGGTTCTATGACAGGTTCACAGTGGCTTCTGTGCAAGCCACTCTACCACTTGGGCCATGTGATCTGGCTGATCAATGATGCTTGAAGTGTCCACGGCAGATAGAGATGCTGCATGGAGTCTTTGGAAGGCACCTATTGGTGAATTACAGAGCAGACCCTTAGGATAGTGGACCAAAGCCTCATCCTCCTCTGCTGATAACTACTCCTCTTTTGAGAAATAACTTTTGGCTTGTTGCTGGGCTTTAGTAGAGATGGAACACTTAATCATGGGCCATGAAGTCACTAAGTGGCCTGAGCTGCCCATCATGAACTTGATGTTGTCTGACCCACAGAGCCATAAAGTTGGACATGCACAGCAGCACCCCATTATTAAATGAAAGCAGTATACGTGAAATTAGGCCTTGGCAGGATCTGAAGTTACAGGTAAGTTTCATGAAGAAGTAGCCTGAGTGCCCAGGGTCTCCACTCCTGTCACATTACCTTCTATCTCCCGGTATGCACCTGTGGTGTCATGGGATGTTCCTTATGATCAGTTGACTGAGGAAGAGAAAACTTGTGCCTGGTTTACAGACAGTTCTGTGTGATATGCAGGCACCACTTGAAAGTGGGGAGTGGAAGCACTACAGCCCCTTTCTGGGACGTCTCTGAAGGACAGTGATGTAGGGAAATCCTCCCAATGGGCAGAACTTCAAGCAGTGCACCTGGTTGTTCACTGTGCTTGGAAGGAGAAATGGCCAGATGTGCTGTTATATAGTGATTCACGGGTTGTGGCCAATGGTTTGGCTGGATCTTCAGGGTCTTAGAAGGAACATGATTGGGAAATTGGTGACAGGAGGTATGGGGAGGAGGTATGTGGATAGACCTGTCTGAATGGGCCAGAGAAGTGAAGACATTTTTATCTTATGTGAATGCTCAACAAAGTGTGACCTCAGCAGAGAAGAATTTTAACAATCAAGTGGAAATGATGATGTGTTCATTCTGTGGAAACCATTCATCCACTGTCAGTAACTACTCCCATCATTGCTCAATGAGCTCACAAAAAAAGTGGTCATGGTGGCAAGGATGGAGGTTATGCATGGACCCAACAATGTGATTGATCCTAATTACCAAGAGGAAATCAGATTGATATTACATGATGGACGTGAAGAGTATGTCTGAAATGCAGGAGATTCCTTAGGACGCCTCTTAGTACTATGGTGGTCTGTGATTAAATTCATTGGAAAACTACAGCAACACAATTCCTTCATGACTGCTAATGGCCCAGACCCTTCAGGGATGAAGGTTTGGTTGCACCACTGGGCGAAGAACCACAACCAGCTGAGGTGCTTGCTGTGGGCAAGGGAATACAGAATGGGTGGTGAAAGAATGTAGTTCTAAATAAGAGTTATAGCCACATGATCAGTTCCAGAAATGAGGACTGTACTTGAGTATTTCTGCTTTGTATGTGTGCATCAAATATTTTTTGTTTTCTTATAAAATATGAGACGTAAACAAGGCTAGTGCATTTTCAGTTGTATGTGTGTTCATTGTATCATTTTAGGCACAAGTATGACTTTATAGTTGTCTTTATTCAGAGATTATGGTTTAAGGAGATGCGTACAGGTGCCATATTGACAAGTGGTGGACTATGATGGTTAAGATTGTGTGCTAACATGGCTAGGTCATGGTTCTCAGTGTTTTGGCAGTCGTGTGACGTTGTGGTCACTTCCCTGTTGAGACGTGATCACCCGTCGTGGATTGAATTTTATTCCCCCAAAATGTGTGTCAGCTTGGTTAGGCCATGATTCCCAGTCTTGTGCTGTTCTCCATTTCACGATTGATGTAATTTTCCAATGTGTTGTAAACACTAATCTCTGCTGTGTTTAATGAGGCAAGATTAGATTATGTTAAAGATGATTAAGGTTGGATATAACAGTCTTACTTAGGTCAACCCTGATCCAATGTAAAGGGCGTTTCCCTGGGTATGGCCTGCAACTCCTTTTGTCTTACAAGAGATAAAAGGAAAGGAAGTAAGCAGAGAGATGGGGACCTCATACCACCAAGAAACAAGAGCCAGGAGACTAGCTCATCCTTTGGACCTGGGATCCCGTGCTGAGAAGCTCCTTGCCCAGGGGAAGACTGATGAAGAAAACCTTCCTTTGGAGCTGACAGAGAGAGAAAGCATTCCCTCTAGGTAATATCCTGAATTTGGACTTTTAGCCTACTAAGCTGTGTGAAAATAAATTTCTTTTTATTAAAGCCATCCATTTGTGGTATTTCTGTTACGCCAGCACGGGACGACTAAGACAACCCTTATCGTGGGATCTGCTGTGAGTAGCCAATTGGTTGAAGGGGAGTTTCACTGGCCATGTGGCCTGCATTGAGTGTGGATGAACGTTTTGGCAGGGCTTGGGGGATTTTGCTTGTTCTGGATCCTGCAGCTGGCTCCTGTTCATCTGACCTCCAGTTCTTGGGACTTGAGCTAGCAGCTTACCTGAGGTCTTGCCTGCTGATCATGAGATTCATCAATCTTCACAGCCTGTGAGGAACAGCTCTTATCTCCAACCTACTGATCTTGAGTTTGCCAGACCCTGTGGCCACATGATTCAGGAGGACCCTCTATCCTCACCCACAGATTTGGGGTATTACAGCCTCTACAACCACGTGAGCCATTTCCCTGATATTAATCTCTCTTTATACATGTACATTTATATGCTTTACTGGTTTTGCTTCTTTGGAGAATCCAGACTAAGACACAAGATGTAGAATATAACTTCTTGAATTATAGTACGCCAGTTGACTGAGATGTCCCAAAATACTATGGTCCTAACCCTTCAAATCCAGAAATCAAATCCATCAAAATGTTGGCTATACCTAAGAAGTATCTATAACTATGCACCGATGGGCATAATTTTAACAAGGAAAATTTATGGCTAGGGTTATATACATTGGCTAAATTAAGTTACTGGCAAGCAGCTCATCTTTTGCCACGCTGACCTAATCCTCAAATTAAATGTAGCCATTCATGTATTTAAGTAAGTTGGCACTCTGCCTATGTTGCATAACACTTGCATGTTTTAATGCTTAAAAATATATATCATTGCACTATACAGGAGGGCTATCAACATGAATTTTTTGCAAATTGATTTATTAGTATGTGCAACATAATTTTCTATTAAAGGAAACTGAAATGGACCATCTACCATTTTATAAGGATACCCCTATGAAAGAAATAATTAACCTTTAAGTAATCTTTGATTTCAAAATACTGTTGTTGTTAGGTGCCGTCAAGTTGGTTCTGACTCATAGCAACTCTGTGTACATTAGAATGAAACACTGTCCAGTCTTGCATCATCCTCACAATCCTTGCGATGTTTGAGCCTATTGTTATGGCCACTGTGACAGTCCATCTCACTGAGAATCTTCCTCTTTTTCAGTGACTCTCTACCAAGCATGATGAAAGGCATCATTTTTAAATTAAGTTTAATATATATTATATAAATGTTTAAAAATTGGAAACAGTGTGATTGATATCAGTGTGATTGAAACAGATTGATATCTGAAAATATCAGTCTTTTCTACTGGATTGTTCTGTGCCAAGTCTTCATCAATTATGTCTCTTAGTTGATAGGAATACAATATTTATAATAATATTTAATTTTACCTGAAACTTACGATGAACTTCAATGGTTAAAGTAATCCCCCACCCTTTGTGTTCACGAAAGCTGCAGTCACCCTTCACATATGAGTTACATAAGAACCACTCATGCTTTTTTTTTTTTTTGCCTATGACAACACCAGACAGATTCTCATTCCTTTCCTTATAAATAAATTACCAGATTGCTTGCCCCCACTAATCAGAAGGAAAGTATGTGTTAACAAAACTGTGGTTAAGCTTCTGTCCTTCTCTCAAAACTCTTAACTCTGGCCTACCTTCTGTCTAAGCCTGTAACACACTACTGTCTGTATTTTAGGGCCTCTCCTGGAGAACGTGCTAAGCTCAGTGTAAAACATTCTGACTTATTATCCAATGACATCACCCTTCTATCCCATTTTACCACACTTAAGTTTTTTCTAGCCTTGCTTCTTTTCAATATTTATACAAGAAAAATGCTTTTACCCAAACTCTTTGAGACACTTGTAGATATTATGGTTGGAGTGTTCTCCCTATTATAGTAGTCTCCCCAACCCTAGTATTACAATAATCCCTTTCCGTTTTTCTCTTTTCCTTCTTAAAAAAGCCTTTCCTGTTGGAGAGAGATGCTGATGAGGAGTGAGCTACTTGTATCAGGTGGACACTTGAGACTGTGTTGGCATCTCCTGTCTGGAGGGGAGATGGGAGGGTAGAGAGGGTTAGAAACTGGCAAAATTGTCATGAAAGGAGAGACTGGAAGGAGGGAGCGGTTTGACTCATTAGGGGGAGAGTAAGTGGAAGTATGGAGTAAGGTGTATATAAGCTTGTACGTGACAGACTGACTTGATTTGTAAACTTTCACTTAAAGCACAATAAAAATTACTTTAAAAAAATACACAAAAATACGTCCTAGTTCATTGCAATTGTACCTGGGGTCTTAAAAGCTTGCAAGCAGCCATCCAAGGCACAGTAACTGGTCTCTATTTGCCTGGAGCAACAGAGAAAGGTGAGTCAGGAATAAGAAGAGGGTATGGAATGTGTGGCTAATTGCTTTTATGAACAACTGCCTCCTTTGCCATGAGACCAGAAGAATTTACATTTTAATCAAAGAGTCTATAGAAGAATCCTGATCAAAAGGGGGAGCATGCAGAATAGCATTTCAAATTATAATGGACTCCAGACTTTCTAGACCAATGGAGGCTAGATGAACCCCTGAGGTTGCCCTGAGATATTCTTTTGCCCTGAGATAATCTTTAAAACTTAAAAATACGCCCTGAAATCTTCTTAAAATGAAGCATTAGTTTAGCTTAACTGGTAAAGAATGTCTGCCTTGAGACTTACGCTCTTTTAAGAACTATCTGTATGGAATCAAAATGACATCAGCAACTCAAAAGATTAGATAGAAACCTTAAGGGGCAATGAGTTTATGTAATGGTAGATGAACAACTCAGAAAAGGAGGGTGAGGATGGTTGCTCAACTCAAAGAATGTAATCAGTGCCACTCAATTGTACATATAGAAATGGTTGAGTTTCTGTATGTTTTGCTGTGTATATTCTCAACAACAAAATAAAGTTAAAAATATATAAAAAATAGAAATTAAAAGAGGATGAGATAAAAAATTAATAGAAGTGCCAATATATTCTCCCTGCTTCTCAGTGGACTATCTCAGCATTCCAATTTGAAGACCAGTGATCTAGAACAGTGCCACTCAAGAGGGGGTCCACCAAACAGTGTTGGTGCAAACACTCTCTTGTTACTACTCATCTGTGGCACAATAATCACAAAAATGGAGAGTGTCTAAAATGTTTATAGTAGTTTGGGTAAATTTGTCTATCCAATGTAATAATTAAAAACACCAATATATTGTAGCATTGTTACAAATAGCTAAAGAGAGGGCAACAGATGAATGGGAAAAATGTGGTATATATAAAATGGAATGTTACTCAGCCATAATGAAAAATGAAGTCCTGATATACCAGATGGATGAATCTTAAAAATATTACGCTCAGTGAAATCAGTCAGTCACAAAAGGACAAATTCTATAAGATCCACTTATATGAAACAGGTAAATGTACAGAGACCAAAGTTTATTAGTGGTTACCAGGGGTGGCAGGGTGGGGGAAAGGGACACCAAGTTTCTGTTAATAGTGGTGGAATAGTTTGGAAAAGGATAGTGGTGATGGTTGTACAACATGATGAACATAACAAATGTCACTGAACTGTACATGTGAAAAATGCTGAACTGGCAAATGTTTTGTTACATATATTTTTATCACAATAAAGACTTTTTTTCCTAAATCTATCTGGCGTTTTCTTAAAAAGTTAGAAATAGAACTACCATACAACCCAGAAATCCCACTCCTCGGAACAGACCCTAGAGAAATAAGAGCCTTTACACAAACAGATATATGCACACCCATGTTTATTGCAGCTCTGTTTACAATAGCAAAAAGCTGGAAGCAACCAAGGTGTCTATCAATGGATGAATGGATAAATAAATTGTGGTATATTCACACAATGGAATACTATGGATCGATAAAGAACAATGAGGAATCTGTGAAACATTTCATAACATGGAGGAGCCTGGAAGGCATTATGCTGAGTGAAATTAGTCAGAGGCAAAAGGACAAATATTGTATAAGACCACTATTATAAGATCTTGAGAAACAGTATAAACTGAGAAGAACACATACTTTTGTGGTTACGAGGTGGGGAGGGAGTGAGGGTGGGAGAGGGTTTTTTACTAATTAGTTAGTAGATAAGAACTACTTTAGGTGAAGGGAAGGACAATGCTCAATACACAGAAGTTCAGCTCAACTGGACTGGACCAAAAGCAAAGAAGTTTCTGGGATAAACTGAATGCTTCATAGGTCAGCGGAGCAAGGGTCGGGGTTTGGGGACTATGGCTTAAGGGAACTTCTAAGTCAATTGGCAAAATAATACTATTATGAAAACATTCTGCATCCCACTTTGAAATGTGGCATCTGGGGTCTTAAAGGCTAACAAGCGGCCATCTAAGATGCATCAATTGGTCTCAACCCACCTGGATCAAAGGAGAATGAAGAACAGCAAGGTCACACGATAACTATGAGCCCAAGAGACAGAAAGGGCCACATGAACCACAGACTTACATCATCCTGAGACCAGAAGAACTAGATGGTGCCCGTAGTCAACCGATGACTGCCCTCACAGGGAGCACAACAGAGAACCCCTGAGGGAGCAGGAGATCAGTGGGATGCAGACCCCAAATTCTCATAAAAAGACCAGACTTAGTGGTCTGAATGAGACTAGAAGAATCCTGGCAGTCATGGTTCCCAAACCTTCTGTTGGTCCAGGACCAGAACCATTCCTGAAGACAACTCATCAGACATGGAAGGGACTGGACGATGGGTTGGGGAGAGATGCTGATGAAGAGTGAGTTACTTGTATCAGGTGGACACTTGAGACTGTGTTGGCATCTCCTGTCTGGAAGGGAGATAGGAGAGTAGAGAGGGTTAGAAACTGGCAAAATTGTCACGAAAGGAGAGACTGGAAGGAGGGAGCGGTTTGACTCATTAGGGGGAGAGTAAGTGGGAGTATTGAGTAAGGTGTATATAAGCTTATATGTGACAGACTGACTTGATTTGTAAACGTTCACTTAAAGCTCAATAAAAATTATTAAAAAAAAAAAGTTTTTTTCCTAAAAAAAAAAAAAAAGCCTTCCCTTATCGATGTCTGGATTAGTTTTTTGCTTGAAATTTTAAATAATAGCTTTGTTGTTGAGAATGTATACAACAGAACAGACACTAACTCAGTTTGTACATGTACAATTCAGTGGCAGTGATTATGTTCTCTGATTGTGCAACCATTCTCACCCTCCTTTTCTGAGTTTTTCTTCTGCATTAACACAAACTCATTGCACTCTATGTTTTCTGTCTCATCTTTGGAGTTGTTATTGTCAGTTTGATCCCATACAGATAGAGCTTAAAAGAGGGCAATGCTCAGGGCAGATATCCTTTATGAGTTTGGTTTAAAAAGACTCCAGAGGATATTTTGGTTCAAGGTTTAAAAAATATCCCAGGGTAATAGTTTCAGGGATTCATCCAACTTCCATAAAGCCTGGATTCCACGAGAATTTGAAATTTTGTTCTGCATTTTCCTTCCCCTTTTGATCAGTTTTATTCTTTAGAATCTTTGACCAAAATTTTCACTAATGGTAGCTGAGCACAATTCAGCTCTTCCAGTCTCATGGCAAAGAATGCAGCTCTTCATGGAGGCAATTACCCAAATATCCCATTTCTGCCCTCTATTTCTAATTCTCCTTCCTTTGTTGTTGCAGGCAAACAGATATCAATTATTGTAACTTGAAGGCTGCTTTTAAGCTTTCAAGACCACAGGCATTACGCATCAAACTGGGAGGTAGAACAAAAACACTAAACATGTTATTAGGCCAATTAACTGGCATGTCCCATGAAATCAATTCTCAAACCAAGGAACCAAATTCCATGAGATGTTTGGTTGTACATAAGCAATCTCTGCAGCAATTCTTTTTTTGTTGTTGTCATTGTTATAAATTTGACTTTTTGCACAGGCATTGGGTGAATTCTCTACTGCAAGAAACATGTAGATAATGTTAGAAAAATGTTTTAGCAGGCACTGTGTGTAAGTGCCATGGATTGCAGAGAGAGAGAAATGTATTAAACCCCACTACAGATGCTACTGTAAAATTCTACATTACACAGCAATGTGTAGTTAGGTTCCACTGAGTTGGCTCTGACTCATAGCAACCACAGAATGAAACATTCTTTGGGCCCGTGCCATGCCCACAATCGTTGTTAAGCTTGAGAACATTGTTCAGCCACTGTGTCAATCCATCTCGTAGAGGTTCTTCCTCTTTCCCACTGATGTATTTTACCAAGAATGATGTCCTTCTCCAGCGACTTATCCCTCCTGGCAACCAGTCCAAAGTATATAAGAGGCAGTCTCACCATCCTTGCCTTTAAGGAGCATTCTGGTTGTACTCCTTCAGAGACAGATTTCTTCATTCTTTTGGCATTCCATGGTCTATTCCAATATTCTTTGCCAATACCACAATTCAAAGGCACCAATTCTTCTTCAGTCTTCCTTATTCATCGTTCAGCTTTCACATGCATAAATACCATGGTTTGGGTCAGGCACAGCTTAGTCTTCAAAGTGACATCTTTTTTTTCAATACTTTGAAGAGGTCCTTTGCAGCATATTTGCCCAATGCAATGCTTTTTTTTTTTTTTTTTTTTGGTTTCTTGACTGCTGCTTCCATGGGTGTTGATTGTGGATCCAGATAAAATAAAATCCTTGACAACTTTAAACTTTTCTCTGTTTATCATAAGTAGATTAATTGTCCAGTGGTAAGGATTTTTGTTTTCTTTATGTAGAGGTGTAATCCATACTGAAGGCTGTGGTCTTTGATCTTCATCCGGAAGAGCTTCAAGTCCTTTATACTTTCAGCAAGCAAGGTTATCTCATCTGCATAATGCAGGTTGTTAATGAGTATTCCTCCAGACTTGATGCCTGTCTTCTTCAGATAGTCTAGCTTCTCAGATTATTTCCTCAGCATACAGATTGAATAGATATGGTGAAATGATACAACCCTGATGTACACCTTTCCTGACTTTAAACCAATCAGTATCCCCTTGTTCTGTCTGAACAACTGCCTCTTGATCTATGTAAAGATTCCTCACAAGCACAATTAAGTGTTCTGGAATTCCTCTTCTTCTCAATGTTATCCATAATTTGTTATGGTCCACACAGTTGGATGCCTTTGTGTAGTCAATAAAACACAGGTAAACATCCTTCTGGTAGTCTCTGCTTTCAGCCAGGATCCATCTGACATCAGCAATGATGTCCCCGGTTCCACGTCCTCTTCTGAAACCAGCCTGAATTTCTGGCAGTTCCCTGTTGATATACTGCTGCAGCCACTTTTGAATAATCTTCAGCAAAATTTTGCTTGTCTGTGATATTAATGATATTGTTCGATAATTTCCAGATTCAGTTGGATCATCTTTCTTGGGAATAGGCATAAATATGGATCTCTTATAGTCATTTGAGCAAGTAGCCATCTTCCATATTTCCTGGCTTAGATAACTGAGCACTTCCAGTGCTGCATCTACTTGTTGAAACGTATCAGTGGATATTCTGTCATTTCCTGGAGCCTTGTTTTTTGCCAATACCTTCAGCGCAGCTTGGACTTCTTCAGTACCATTGGTTCCTGATTATAAGCTACCTTTTGAAATGGTTGAATGTTGACTAATTCTTTTTGGTATAATGACTGTTCCCTTCTATCTTCTTTTGATGCTGCCTGCATTGTTTAATATTTTCCCCATAGAATCCTTCATTATGGAAACTCTATGCTTGAATTTTCTCTTCAGTTCTTTCACCCTGAGAAACACTGAGCATGTTCTTCCCTTTTGCTTTTCTATCTTTAGCTCTTTGCATATGTCATTATAATACTTTACTTTGTCTTACTGGCCACCCCTTGAAATCTTCTGTTCAGTTCTTTTACTTCATCATTTCTTCCTTTTGCTTTAGCTGCTCAACATTCAAGTGCAAGTTTTAGAGTCTCCCCTAACATCCATCTTGGTCTTTTCTGGCTTTTCAATGACCTCTTGTTTCTTCATGTATGATGTCCTTGATGTCATTCCACAACTCACCTGGGCTTAGCTCATTAGTGTTCAATGTGCAATGTGTCAAATCTATTCTTGAGATGGTCTCTTAATTCAGGTGGGATGTACTCAAGGTTGTACTTTGGCTCTGGGGACTTGCTCCGATTTTCTTCAAAGAGTTTCATCTTGAGCTTTCATATGAACAATTGATGGTCCATTCCACAGTCAGCCCCGGCCTTGTTTCTAACTGATCATCTTGAGGTTTTCCATCTTCTCTTTCCACAGATATAGTCGATTTGATTCCTATGTATTCCATCTGGTGAGTTCCATGTGTATAGTTGCCCTTTATGTTGGTGAAAAAAGGTATTTGCAAGGAAGAAATCGTTGGTCTTGCAAAACTCTGTCATTCGATCTCCGACATTGTTTCAGTCACCAAGGCCATATTTTCTACCTACCAATCCTTATTCTTTGTTTCCAGCTTTTGCATTCCAATCACCAGGAATTATCAATGCATTCTGATTGCATGTTTGATGAATTTCAGGCTGCAGAAGCTGATAAAAATCTTCAATTTCTTCATCTTTGTCCTTAGTGGTTGGTGCATAAAGTCTAATAACAGTAGTATTAACTGGTCTTCCTTGTAGGCATATGGATGTTATCCTATCACTGACAGCATTGTACTTCAGGATAGATCTTGAAACTTTTTTTTGATGATGAATGCAACACCATTCCTCTTCGAGTCGTCATTCCTGGCATAGTAGACTATATGACTGTCTGATTCAAAATGGCCAATACCAGTCCATTTCAGCTCATCAATGCCTAGGATATCGATGTTTATGCGTTCCATTTCATTTTTGATTATTTCCAGTTTTTCTAGATTTATATTTTGTACTTCCAGGTTCTGATTATTAATGGATGTTTGCAGATGTTTCTTCTCATTCTGAGTCATGGCAAATCAGCAAATGAAGGTCCCCAAAACTTTACTCCACCCACGTCATTAAGGTCGACTGTACTTTGAGGAGGCAGCTCTTTCCCAGTCATCTTTTGAGTGCCTTCCAACCTGGGGGGTTCCTCTTCTGGCACCATATCAGACAATGTTCCGCTGATATTCATAAGGTTTTCACTGGGTAATTCTTTTCAGAAGTAGACTGCCAGGTCCTACTTCCTAGTCTTAGTCTGGAAGCTCAGCTGAAACCTGTCCTCCGTGGGCGAACCGGCTCGTATCTGAATACTGGTGGCATAGCTTTCAGCATCACAGCAACACGCAAGCCCCCACAGTATGAAAAACTGACAGACACATGGGGGGTACAGAGAAATAATGGTTATAAAATAGCCTGAAGTACTGTAATGAATGTTGATATAGGTTTTTCTTGTCACCTTTTTTAAATGAAAAAAACATGTTATTCTAAATATGTTGCTAAAAGTATAATTATAGAGGTTTTCACAGTCCCCAAAATAAATATTACGCTATATATCATAAAAATAGTTTGAATGGATTGCTTTCTAATTATGGAAGAATGTACAAGTTTTTACAGAAACTTGCTAGATGTGGAAAAGTATAAAAATTAGATCACAAAACTGTGAAATAACCATTGTTAACATTTATGTATAAAAATAAATTGATATTGTTAAGTATGTATTTTTGGGGGGAACTTTTTCCACTTAAAAATACTGCAGAAAATTTTCTCTGTTATGAAATATTCTGTTCATTATCAATATTGTATGTAATATAATTCTATACCATGAACAATAGCACTTGTAGTAATCAGTGTTGCAGGAAACAAAGTTTTAAAGCAGAAAAAATTGAATGCTTGGCTTTAGCTTATAAGATACATAAGTAGGGTTTGTTGTTATTTGTGGTTACCTGCTGTTGAGTCAGCTTTGACTCATAGCACGTTATGTACGATAGAATGAAATATTGTCCAATATTGTGCCATCTTCATGGTTGTTGGTATGCTCAAGTTCATTACTGTGGCCACTGTGTATTTTGAGTCCCCTCCAACCTAGGGGTCTCATCTCACAGTACTATATCAGAGTACTACATCTGTTGTAATCCATAGGATTTTCGCCAGCTAATCAGGGAATGTAGATTACCAAGCCTTTCTTCTTTGTCTATCTTAGACTGAAAATCTGAAATCTGTCCACATGGCTGACCGTGCTGGTGTTTGAAATAACAATGGCATAGCTTACAGCATCATAGCAACATGCAAGCCACCACAGTATGACACACTGACATACAGATGGTGGATAAATAAGACTAGAGAAGCTAAAACAAGAAAGGCATGTATCAATGGATATTACTAAGGTACTATGTAACAAACCACTTGAAAATTTAGCAATCTGCAAAGTGTGACTATATGAATAAAATTTTAGGCTGGACTTACGTGAGCATTTCTTTTTTTACTTTTTTAATTGTGATTTAGGTAAAAGTTTATAGCTCAAGTTATGTAACACTAGTTGCAATCTCTATAGTGTGACAGCACACTCCCCCTTTCCACTCTGGTTTTCCCATGTCCATTCAACCAGTTCCTGTCCCTTCCTGCCTTCTCATTCCACCTCTGAACAGGAGCTCCCCATTTTGTCTTGTGTGATGGCTTGAACTAAGAAGCAAACTCTTCATGACTACTATTTTGTACTATAGTCCAGTCTAATCTCTGAAGAGTGGGCTTCAGGAATGATTTTTTGTTCTGGGATAACAGAATGTCTGGGGGCCATGGCTTCGGGGGTTCCTTCAGTCTCAGAGCATTAAGTCTGATCTTTTTACCTGAATTTGAGTTCTGATCTACACATTTCTCCTGCTCCATCAGGGACTCTGCTGTGTTCCTTGTCAGCAAGGTCATTGGTGTCAGCTGGGTACCATCTAGTTCTCCTGGTCTCAGGCTGATGGAGAGTCTGGTTTACGTGGCCCTTTTGTCTCTTGTGCTAATATTTTCCTTGTGTCTTTGGTGTTCTTCATTATCCTTTGCTCCAAGTGGGCTGGGACAGATCAGTGCATCTTAGATGGCTGCTAGCAAGATTTTAAAACCGCAGATGCCACTCACCAAAGTGAGATGCAGAACATTTTCTTCATAAACTTTGTTATGCCATTCGGCCTATATGTCCCCTGAAACCATGGTCCCCAGACCCCAGCCCCTGCTACTCTGTCTCTTGGAGTTTGGCTGTGCTCCACAAACTTCTTAGTTTTGATTTAGTCCAGTTGTGCTGACTTCCCCTGTATTGTGTGTTGTCCTTCTCTTCACCTAAAATAATTCTGGTCTCCTATCTAGTTAGTGAATTCCCCTCTTCCTCCCTCCCCAGCCTCATAACTATCAAAGAATACTTTCTTCTGTGTTTAAACCTTTTGAGTTCTTATAATAGTGGCCTCATACACAGTTTGTCCTTTTGCAACTAATTTCATTCAGCATAATGACTTCCAGATTCGTACATGTTGTGATGTGTTTCATGGATTCATCATTGTTCTTTAGTGTTGCATGATATTCCATTGTGTATACGTACCATAAATGGTTTATCCATTTGTCTGTTGATGTGTACCTAAGTTGTTTCCATCTTTTTGCAATTGTGAACAGTGCTGCAATGAACATGAGTGTACATATATCTATTTGTGTGATGGCTCTTATTTCTCTAGGATGTATTCCTAGGAGTAGAATTGCTGGATCGTGTGGTAGTTCTATTTCTAGCTTTTTAAGGAAGGGCCAGAACAATTTCCAAAGTGGTCATACCATTTTACATTCCTACCAGCAGTGCATAAGTGTTCCAGTCTCTCTACAACCTCTCCAACATTTATTATTTTGTGTTTTTTTTGGATTAGCGCTAGCCTTGTTGAGGTGAGATGGTATCTCATTGTACTTTTGATTTGCATTTCTCTAATGGTTAATGATCGTGAGCATTTCCTCATGTATCTCTTAGCCACCTGAATGTCTTCTTTGATGAACTGTTGTTTCATATCCTTTGCCCATTTTTTAGTTAGGTTATTGGTCTTTTTGTTATTGAGGTGTCATGTATATTGCAGTATCATGTAGATTTTAGAGATTAGACTCCCTATCAGATATGTTGTAGCCAACAATTTTTTCCCAGCCTGTAGATTGTCTTTTTACTCTTTTGGTGAAGTCTTTGGATGAGCTAAGTGGTTTTTAGGAGCTCCCAGTTATCTAATTTCTCTTCTGGTGTTTGTGCATTGTTAGTTATGGTTCGTATTCTGTTTATGCCATGTAGTAGGGCTTCTAGTATTGTCCCTATTTTTTCTTCCATGATCTTTATCATTTTAGATCTTACATGTAGGTCTTTGATCCATTTTGACTTAGTTTTTATACATAGTGTGATGTATGTGTCTTGTTTCATTATTTAACAGATAGACATCGAGTTATGCCAGCAGGAATTGTTAAAGCAACAGTATTTTCCCCATTTAAGAGACTTTGGGCTTTTGTCAAGTATCAGCTGCTCATAGGTGGATGAATTTATGTCTGAATTCTCAACTCTGTTCCATTGGTCTATGTATCTGTTGTACCAGTACCAGGCTCTTTTGACTATCATGGTGGTATAATAGGTTGTAATATCAGGTAGTGTGAGACCTCCCACTTTGTTCTTCTTTTTCAGTAATGCTTTACTTACCTGGGGCCTTTTATCTTCCCTTATGAAACTGATGATTTGTTTCTCCATCTCGTTGAAGAATGTCACTGGAATTTGGATCAGGGTTGCATTGTATCTGTAGGTCACTTTGGGTAGAATTGACATTTTTACTACGTTGAGTCTTCCTAGCCATGAGGAAGGTATGTTTTTCCACTTATGTACGTCTCTTGGTTTCTTGTAGTTTTCTTTGTATAAGTCTTTAACATGTCTGGTAAGATTTATTCCTAAGTATTTTATCTTCCTGGGGGCTACCGTAAATGGTATTGATTTGATGATTTCCTCTTCAATGTTCTCTTTGCTGGTGTAGAGGAATACAGCTGATTTTTGAATGTTTATCTTGTATCCTGATACTTTGCTGAAATCTATTAGTTTCAGTAGTTTTCTTGAGGATTCTTTAGGGTTTTCAGTGTGTAAGATCATTATCATCTGCAAATAAAGATATTTTTACTTCTTCCTTACCAATTCGGATGTCTTTATTTGTTTTTTTTTTTTACCTTGTTGGTGTGGCTAGAACCTCCAACACAATGTTGAATTAAGAGTGGTGATAAAGGGCATCTTTGTCTGATTTCCCGATCTCAGGGGGAATGCTTTCAGTCTCTCTCCAGTTAGGATGATATTGGCTGTTGGCTTTGTATAAATGCCCTTTATACATTCTGCTGAGAGTTTTTATCATAAATGGTTGCTGGACTTTGTCAAATACCTTTTTTGCATCAATTGAAAGATCATGTGTTTCTTGTCTTTTGTTTTCTATATGCGATGGATTACGTTAATTGTTTTTCTAATGTTGAACCATCCCTGCATACCTGGTATGAATTCCACTTGGTCATGGTGAATTATTTTTTTGATATACTGTTGAATTCTATTGGATTGGATTTTATCCCTTGAATTTTTGCATTTATGTTCAAAATGGATGTTTGTCTGTAATTTTCTTTCTTTCTTTTTTTTTTTTTTTTGTAGTATCTTTGCCTGGCTTTGGTGTCAGGATTATGCTGGCTTCATAGAATGAATTTGGGAGTATTCCATCTTTTTCTGTGCTCTGAAATATCTTTAGTAGTTCTGGTGTTAACTTTTCTCTGAAAGTTTGGTAGAATTCTCCAATGAAGCCATCCAGGTCATTTCTTTTTACTCTTGGGAGTTTTTTTTTGCCTCTTCAATCTCTTGTTACAGGTTTATTTAGTTTTCTACCCCACTTTGTGTTAGCTTAGGTTGCTAGTGTGTTTTTAGAAATTTGCCCATTTCCTTTAGGTTTTCAAATTTGTTGGAGAACAATTTTTCATAGTATTCTGTTATGAGTTCTTTAATTTCAGTTGTGTTTGTTGTGATATCACCCATCTCATTTCTTATTCAGGTTATTTTCTTCCTCTCCTGATTTTCCTTTGTCAATTTGGCAAGTGGTGTATCAATTTGTTGATCTTTTCAAAGAACCAGCTTTCGTTGTGTTGATTCTTTCAACTGTTTATTTTTTATTTCATTTAATTCAGCCCTAATTTTTATTATTTCCTTTCTTCTGGTGCCTGAGGGCTTCTTTTGCTGCTCTCTTTCTATTTGTTTGAGTGTTGAGTTCACAGTTTCATTTTGGTCATTTCTTCTTTTGGATGTATGCGTTTATTGCTATAAACTGACCTCTGAGCACTTTTTTTGCTGTGCGCCAAAGGTTCTGGTAGGAAATGTTTTCATTCTCATTTGATTCTGTGAATTTCTTTATTCCGTCCTTGATTTCTTCTATAACCCAGGAGTTTTTGAGCAAGGTCTTGTTTAGCTTCCGTATATTTGATTCTTTTTTCCTTTCTTTTTCTGTTATTGATTTCTACTTTTATGGCTTTATGGTCAGAGAAGCTGCTTCGTAATATTTCGATGTTTTGATTCTGTTAAGGCTTGCTTTGTGGCCTGACAGGTGGTCTGCTCTAGAGGATGCTCTCTCTGTGTTGGAGCAGAAAGTATACTTGGCTGAGGATGGGTGGAATGTTCTGTATATGAGATCAAGTTTGTTGATTATGGCATTTAGATCTTGTGTGTCTTTATTGAGCTTATTTCTTGATATTCCATCCTTCACTGAAAGTGGTGTATTGAAGTCTCCTATTACTACGGTGGAGCTGTTTCTCTTTCCAATGCTGTTGGAGTTTGCTTTATGCATTTTGGAGCCCTTTTATTGGGTGTGTAAATATTTATTATCATTATGTGTATTGACCTGGTATACTGACTCTTTAATCATTATTTAGGTCCTTACTTATTCTTTTTGGTAGGTTTTGCTTTAAAGTCTATTTTGTCCGAGATTAATATTGTCACTTCTGCTCTTTTTTGATGGCTGTTTGCTTGATACATTTTTTCCCACCATTTTAGTTTGTGTCTTTGAGTCTAAGATGTGTCTCTTGTAGGCAGCATGTAGATAGATTGTGAATTTTTGTTTTTTAATCCATTTTGCCAGTCTCTTTCCCCTTATTGGTGCACTTAGTCCATTTACGTTCACTGTGATTATTGATAGGTATGAGTTAGTGCTGTCATTTGTGTGTGTGTGTGGCATTGACAGTTTCTTTGCTGTACTTAACTTACTGTGTTGTTTTTCTTCATGTATTTTCATTGTGATTGGTTTCATATTTCCTCAGTCTTCATGTTTTTCTTTTTTTCATCTTTTTGTGTAGGTTTTTTAGTTTCCTTTGTGTATACCTTAAAAATTTCTCTCTATTTTTCTAAGTTTAAACCAATTTTTTTTATTCCTTTATGTCACCTTAACTTCCTCTCCGTATGAGTCCCTCTTTATTTTTAATGTTATCTTTTACATATTGAGATCTCTGTTTCCCTATTTTCAGTGTTTTAGCCTTAACTTATTTCACTTATTTTTGTGACTTACTTTGTGACTTCCCTATCTGGGTCGATATCTGGTTGCACTGTCCTGTGGTTTAGTCTTGGGTTGTTACCTGGTATTATTGATTCTCTAGCTGAAGGACGGAAACCCTAGTGGCGTAGCGGTTAAGTGCTACAGCTGCTAACCAAAGCGTCGGCAGTTTGAATCCGCCAGGCACTCCTTGGAAACTCTATGGGCAGTTCTACTCTGTCCTGTAGGGTCGCCATGAGTCGGAATCAACTCGACAGCACTGGGTTTGGTTTTTTTTTTTTTTTTTTTTTTTTTTAGCTGAAGGACTCCCTTTAGTGTTTCTTGTAATTTTGGTTTGATTTTTACAAATTCCCTTAAATTTTGTTTATCTTGAAATGCCGTAATTTTGCTTTTTTTTTTTTTAGTTTATTTATTGTTCTTTAGGTGAAAGTTTACAAATCAAGTCAGTCTCTGATACAAGAAGCCATACATAGCCCACTGTGCACTCCCAGCTGCTCTCCTCTTAATGAGACAGCACATTCCTCCTCTCCACCCTGTATTCCCTGTGTCCATTCATCCAGCTCCTGTACCCTTCTTCCTTGTCATCTTGCCACCAGACAGGAGTCTCCCACATAGTCTTATGCGTCTACGTGAGCCATGAAGTTCAGTATCATTGTCTACCTTATATTCCAGGTCAATTCCTTTCTATACAGTTGGTTTTGGAATGGTTCCAATCTTGGGCTCTCAAAGAGTCTGAGGACCAGGACCTTCAGGGTCCCTTGGGACTCAGTGAAACCATTAAGCCTGGTCTTTTTACGAGAATTTAAGATCTGAATCCCACTGTTCTCCTGCTCCATCAGGGATTCTCTATTGTGTTCCCTGGGAGGGCAGTCATTGGTGGTAGTTGGGCACCACCTAGTTCTTCAGGTCTCAGGCTGATGGTGTGTCTAGTTTATGTGGCCCTTTCTGTCTCTTAGGTTTATATTTACCTTCTGTCTTTGGTATCCTTCATTCCCTTTTGCTCCTGGTGCGTTGAGACCAACTGATGCAACTTAGATGGCTGCTTGCTAGCGTTTAAGACCCTGGACACCTCTCACCAAAGTGGAACGCAGACTGTTTTCTTGATACATTGTGTTATGCCAGTTGACCTAGATGTCCTCTGACACCGTTATCTCCAGACCCTCATTCCTGCTACTCTGGGCTTCGAAGCTTTTGGTTGCATTGAGGAAATTTCTTTGCTTTTGGTTTAGTCCATTGTACTTGACTATCCCTGTGTTATGTTTTGCCCTTCTTTTCACCTAAAAAAAATTTTTGTCTTCTATCTAGTTAGTGAATTGCCCTCTCCCTCACTCCCCACGCTCATAACCATCAAAGAATATTTTCTTCTCTTTTTAAATTTTGTCTGGAGTTCTTACAGTAGTGGTCTCATACAAATTTGTCCTTTTGCTATTGACTAACTTCACTTAGCATAATGCCTTCCAGGTTCCTCCATTTTATGGAATGTTTCACAGACTCATTGTTGTTCTTAATCGTTGCATAGTATTCCATTGTGTGAATATACCGCAATTTACTTACCCATTCATCCGTTGATGGGCATCATCCTCACTTCCAACTTTTTGATATTGTAAAGAGTGCTGCAGTGAACATGGGTGTGCATATATCTGTTCCTGTAAAGGCTCTTATTTCTTTAGGGTGTACTGCGAGGTACGGAATTGCTGGGTCATATGGTAGTTCTATTTCTAGCTTTTTAACGAAGGGCCAGAACAATTTCCAAAGCAGTTGTACCATTTTACATTCCCAACAGCGGTGCATAAGTGCTCCATTCTCCCCATACCCTCTCCAACATTTATTATATTGTATTTTTTGGATTAATGCCAGCCTTGGTGGGGTCAGATGGTATCTCACTGTAGTTTTGATTTGCATTTTCTAATGGCTAATGATAGTGAGCATTTCCTCATACATCTGTTAGCCACCTGAATGTCTTCTTTTATGAAGTGCCTGTTCATGTCCTTTGCTCATTTTTTAATTGGGTTATTTGTGTTTTTGTTGTTGAGGTTTTGCAGTATCACGTAGATTTTAGAGACGAGACACTGATGGGAAATGGCACAGCTAAAAACTTTTTCCCGATCTGTAGGTAATCTTTTCACTCTTTTGGTGAAGTCTTTGGATGAGCATAGATGTTTGACTTTTAGCAGCTGCCAGTGATCTAGTTTCTCTTCTGGTGTTTGCACGGTGTGAGTAATGTTTTGTATACTGTTTATGCCATGTGTTAGGGCTCCTAGCATTGCCCCTGTGTTTTCTTCCATGACTTTTATCATTTTAGATTTTATATTTAGGTCTTCGATCCATTTTGAGTTTTTTTTGTGCAGAGTGTGAGGTATGCGTCTTGTTTCATTTTTTTGCAGATGGATATCCAGTTACGCCAGTGCCATTTGTTAAAGATACTGTCTTTTCCCCATTTAACTGACTTTGGGTCTTTGTGACATATCAGCTACTCATATGTGGATGGATTTACATCTAGATTCTCAATTCTGTTCCTTTGGTCCATTTATCTGTTGCTGTAAGAGTACCAGGTTCTTTTGACTACTGTGGCAGTATAATATATTTTAAAACTGGATAGTGTGAGGCCTCCTACTTTGTTCTTTTTCAAAAATGCTTTACTTATCTGGCCCTCTCTCCCTCCCATACGAAGTTGGTGATTTGTTTCTATATCTCATTGAAGAACGTCATTGGAATTTGGATCGGAATTGCGTTGTGTCTATAGATAGCTTTTGGTAGAATAGACATTTTTACAAGGTTGAGTCTTCCTGTCTATCAGCAAGGTATGTGTTTCTGCTTACATAGGCCTGTTTTGGTTTCTTGCAGTAGTGTCTTGTAGTTTTCTTTGTATAGGTCTTTTACATCTCTGACTGGATTTATTCCTGAGTACTTTATCTTCTTGGGGCTATTCTAAGTGGTATGGATTTGGTGATTTCCTCTTTGACATTCTCTTTGTTGGTGTAGAGGAATCCAACTGATTTATGTATATTTATCTTGTATCCTGATACACTGCTGAACTCTTCTGTTAGTTTTAGTAGGTTTCTTGAGGATTCTTTGGGTTTTTCTGTGTATAAGATAATGTCATCTGCAAATAGTGATACCTTTACATCTTCTTTGCCAGTTTGGATGTATTTATTTCTTTAAATAACCTAATAGCTCTGGCTAATACCTCCAACACAAGGTTGAATAAGAGTGGTGATAAAGGGCATCCTAGTCTGGTTCCCATTCTCAAGGAGAATGCTTTCAGTGTCTGTCCATTTAGGCTGATGTTGGCTGTTGGCTTTGTATAAATGCCCTTTATACCGTTTAGGAATTTTCCTTCTGTTCCTATTTTGCTGAGAGTTTTTATCATGAATCGTTTTTGGACTTTGTCAAATGCCTTTTCTGCATCATCAATTGATAAGATCATATGGTTCTTGTCTTTTGTTTTATTTATGTGACGAATTACACTGATGGTTTTTCTGATGTCGAACCATTCCTGTATACCTGGTACAAATCCCACATGGTCACGGTGCATTATTTTTTTGATATGTTATTGAATTCTATTGAGTAGAATTTTGTTGAAGATTTTTGCATCTAAGTTCATGAGGGATATTAATTTGTAATTTTCTTTTTGGTGTCTTTACCTGGTTTTGGTATCAGGATTATGCTGGCTTCCTAGAATGAGTTTGGGAGTATCCCATCCTTTTCTATGCTCTAAAATACCTTTAGTAGTAGTGGTGTTAACTCTTCGCTGAATGTTTGGTAGAATTCTCCAGTGAAGGTGTCAGGGCCAGGGCTTTTCTTTGTTGGGAGTTTTTAAATTATTTTTTCAATCGCTTATATTGTTATAGGTTTATTTAGCTGTTCTCTCTTTGTGTTAGTTTAGGTAAATGTGTTACTAGAAATTTGTCTATTTCCTCTAGGTTTTCAAATTTGTTTTTCATAGTTTTTCATAGTATTCTGTTATGATTCTTTTAATTTCAGTTGGGACTGTTGTGATTATCACCCATCTCGTTTTTTATTCAGGTTATTTGCTCTGTCTCCTGTTTTTCTTTTGTCAGTTTGGCCAATAGTTTATCTATTTTATCTTTTCAAACAACTAGCTTTCGGTCTTGTTAACTCTTTCAATTGTTTTTCTGTTCTCTATGTCATTTAATTCTGCCCTAATTTTTATTATTTGCTTTCATCTAGTGCCTGAGAATTTCTTTTGTTGCTCTCTTTCTATTTGTTCAAGTTGTGGGGATAATTCTTTGGTTTGGGCCCTTTCTTCTTTTTGTATGTGTGCATTTATTGATATAAATTGACCTCTGAGCACTGCTTTAGCTATGTTCCAAAGGAAGTATTTTCATCCTCGTTTGATTCAATGACTTCTTTATTCCATCCTTAATTTTTCCTATAGTCCAATCGTTTTTGACCAAAGTGTTGTTCAGCTTCCATGTGTTTGATTTCTTTTCCCTGATTTTTCTGTTTTTGACTTCTAGCTATGGCTTTATGGTCAGAGAAGATGCTTTGTAATGTATCTGTGTTATGGATTCTGATAAGTCTTGTTTTATGGCCTAATATGTGGTCTATTCTAGAGAATGATCTGTGTGCATTGGAAAAGAAAGTATATTTGGATGCTGTTGGGTGCAGTGTTCTGTACATGTCTATAAGGTGAATTTGGTTGATTCAGGCATTTAGTTCTTTCGTGTCTTACTGGTCTTCTTTCTGGATGTTCTCTCACTGAAAGTGGTGTTTTAAAGTCCCCTACTATTATTGTGGAGCTATGTCTCTTTCCAGTGATTTTGGTTTCTTTTATGTATCTCGAAGACCTGTCGTTAGGTGCGTAAATATTTAATAAGGCAATATCTTTCTGATACATTGTCTGTTTAATTATTATGTAGTGGCCTTCGTTATTCTTTTCAGTAGATTTAAGTTTGAAGTCTGTTTTGTGAGAAATTAGTATAGCCACTCCTGCTATTTTTTGATTGTTGTTTGCTTAATGTATTTTTTTCAATCCTTTCAGTTTTAGTTTGTTTTTGTCTTTAAGTCTAAGATGTGTCTTTTGCAGGCAGTATTTAGATGGATCATATTTTTTTTTATCTATTCTGCAAACTCTCTGTCTCTTTATTGATGGATCTAGTCCATTTACATTCACCGTGATTATAGACAGGCATGAGTTTACCGCTGTCATTTTGATGTTTTTTTTGTGTGTGTTGTTGACAGTTTCATTTTTCCTATTACTTTTTTGTGCGAAGTGGTTTTTCTTTGCAAATTCTGTGTTCCCCTTTTTCGTTGTTGTTGATTTTGATTTCGCCGAGTATGTTTTTCATGTATTTTATTTTGATGAGTAGGATTGTTTGTCTCCTTTGTGGTTACCTTAATATTTAACCTTCTTTTTCTAAGTTTAAATGTAACTCATATCTCCCTATATTGCCTCGATTTCCATTCCATATGGAATAAAGTTCCTCTTTATTGATTTAGCTTTGTCATCTTTTACATAGTTACATCGGTGATTCCTTGTGTTGAGCATTTCTCTGTCTTAATTTATTTTTGCCATTTCCATATCTGGGTTGATATCTGGTTGCTCTGTCCTGTGTTCTAGGGTTGGGTTGATATCTGATATTATTGATTTTCTTAGAAAAGAATTCCCTTTAGCATTTTTTATTTGGTTTTTGCAAATTCCCTAAACTTCTGTTTATCTGGAAATGTCCTAATTTCGCCTTCATATTTGAGAGAGTTTTATTTGGCTGGATATATGATTCTTGGCTGGCAAATTTCTCCTTCAATGGTTTATATATGTCATCCCATTGCCATCTTGCCTGCATGGTTTCTGCTGAGTAGTCCAAGCTTATTCGCACTGATTCTGCTTTACAGGTAACTTTTTGCTTATCCCTGACTGCTCTTAAAATTTTCTCTTTATCTTTGGTTCTGGCAAGTTTGATTATAATAGGTCTTGGTGACTTTCTTTTGGGATCTACCTTGTATGGGGTTTGTTGAGCATCTTGGATAGATATCTTCTCATCTTTCACAATGTCAGGGAAATTTTCTGCTAACAAATCTTCAGCAATTCTCTCTGTATTTTCTGTTATTCCTCCCTGTTCTGGTAATCCAATCACTCGTAGATTATTCCTCTTGATACAGTCCCAAATGATTCTTAGGGTTTCTTCATTAAACAAACAAAAAAATTTTTTAATCTGATTTCTCCTCAAATAAGTTGGTATCAAGTGCTTTATTTTCAGTCTCACTAATTCTGACTTCCACTGTCTGAATTCTGGTCCTATGACTATCTATCCAATTGTCTATTTCTGAAATTTAGTCATTAATCTTTTGGGTTTCCATTTGCTGTCTCTCTGTGGATTCTAGGAGCCTGTTGACATTTTGCTCTTGTATAAAAACAGAAACCCAAACACACCGCCATCGAGTCAATTCCGACTGACTCATAGTGACCCTACTGGACAGAGCAGAACTATCCCATAGGGTTTCCAAGGAGTGCCTGGTGAATTTGTACTGCCAACCTTTTGGTTAGCAGCCATACCTCTTAACCACTACACCACTAGGGTTTCCTTGCTCTTGTATAGCTCTCTTAAATTTCTCTGTTGCTTTACCTGTGCTTTCCTTGATTTGATCTGAGTTTTGCCCCATCTCCTTCCTGATATCCTGAACGGCTTTGTATCTCAATCTTTTGAATTCCATCTCTGGTAATTCATGACCTTCTCTTCCTCCAGGAGGCCACCTGCTTGTTTTACTCACTTCCTGGAGCCATCATGTTCTACCTCTTTATGTGATTTGCTATTGACTATTGTCTCTGAGCCATCAATATATTATATTTTTATTTGTGTTTGCTTACTGTGTCCTAGCTTCTTGTTTTGTTTTCATATGCCCAAATTGGTTGGTTGTGTGAGCTACTTTGATTATTGGCTCCTTTGAAGATCTCACACCTGTCACCAGGTGGTTAGAGCTGCTACGAGGTCTGTGAGCCGAGGAGTCTGTTTACTTCTCTTATGTGGATTCAGCTTTGGTGTCCACCTTGTTGGTCACTGAGTGTGTGGTGCAGGTTCTCAGACAGGGTCCTAGACAGGCAGTGCTACATAGGGGTGATTGGAGAAAGCACAGGTATCTGGCTGCAGTAGGGGGTTATGTGCTGAGCAAAGGGGCTGATGGCTGCCCTTGACTGCCTGGGTGGAAGACATGTCCCTGTCACCTGAAGTGCGTAGGTGGGTGGGTTTTGCAGCCAGACTTTAGGCACCCAACACTGTTGGCTGTAAGGACTGGGAGGCACCACTTATTCTTGGACCCCAGTCATGGCTGGCTAGGTGGAGTGGGTGGTGCTACCAGTCCTCAGGCCCCTGATGTGTGCAGGTGAGGACTCTGCTTAGTGGGCAGGGCACTGTCAAATGTCATGAGTTTTCCATTCCCCCTGTCTGTTGCAGTTGAAAATAAGCTTCAGGTATATACCCTGTTATAATATGCTATAGAGGGCCTATGCTGTTGAATGGGCCCACACAGGTCTAGGCAGGGGTGAAAGGCATTTGAAGGTCTTGGTCCCCTTATGCCTGTGCCTAGGCAAAGCGGCAGTACCTGTCCTGAGTTCCTGGCTTACGGGACCT
Organism: Elephas maximus indicus; assembly: GCF_024166365.1. Taxonomy (NCBI): domain Eukaryota; kingdom Metazoa; phylum Chordata; class Mammalia; order Proboscidea; family Elephantidae; genus Elephas; species Elephas maximus. The sequence goes on from NC_064847.1 coordinate 6,491,507, forward strand.
GGCAATTTCTTTTTTCCTGTTTGTTCTTTTGCTTATTTATTCCCTCCCCAAAGCCAGGAAACTGGCTTGGGCACAAGATGGGTCCCACTTCTGGCCTAGAGGGTGCAGCAACCACTGAACACTGTCATAAAGGGACTGGGGCAGAGTGGGGAGGGGGTGTCTGAGGGGAAGAGAGGCACTTCCCATGGGCGAAGGGTTATCTTGATCCTGTGGGGTAGGTCAGATGCTTGCACTTAACTTTTGCAGATCCAGCGCCACTTCTCCCTGGCTCTGGAGGCTTGTGCAGACTCTCCACCACTCAGTTTCTCCCAACATGGAAAACACATCCTCAGTGCTACTGCTTGCCTCAGCCTGTGGATGCCAAAAAATCCAGCCTGTAGAATACTGGACAGGTCAGGTCTGGCACTTCCTCGTTGCTTTTGAACAGCCTCTCCCTCCCCATGCCACTCAGTCCGACTCCTCAACTCTGTGATGTTCAGGACCCCTAGATGTCATATATAAAGGCTCACTAGCTTTTTGTGTGTGTGTGTCTTGGTTGTAAGAAGGACAATAGGAAGTGTCTGATTCTTCTGCCATGTTGGCCTTGCCTGCTAATTTGGGCATATCTTTGTTCTTGTTCCAGGCTGTGGGTTTGCTTTGCAGAACTTGACTGAGCTCTATTGGAGCCGGCACCTCAGCTGAGCAAGAGACCTGATTAGGGTTCAGTTCACATGGTACCAGTTCCTTAGCAGGCTGGTTTAGGCTTGTTCCCACAGTCAATACACGGTTTCAAGACTGAATACAGGCTCAGAGGAACACCAATAAAATGCTATTTTGACATATTTCATTAAAAAGGGCCAGCCAAGATTCAGGTGGTAGGTGAATATGTTCTTCTTGGTGAAGAAAGCCGTGAGTTTTACTGCAAAGGACGTGGAAAGATGAAGAAAAATAATTATGGCCCGTTTTGTTAACAACTGACTCAAGGGTGTGTTACTCGTTGTCATAGGCCTGCCACCAATCCTGTGCAGGAGCCCATAAGTTTACATGTGATGCTGATTTGCGAGAGGTCTGCTATGACTACCGGAGGTGCTTCTACTTTTGAGAAATAATTTGTGGGCCTGTAGTTCAAGGGATGCTGCTGAAATTGCCCCTGGTTCTCTAGTAACACAATTACTGTTGCTACTGCTGCTGGAGGATCTCCAAAATTGAGAAACAAAATGGTTTCTCTTTCTTCACACTTCCAGGAATGACACAAGGATTCCTGCTTTACCTGCTACTATTCATTATTGTGCTAGCTATCCTAGCCAGAGCATTTAGGGAAGAAAATGAAGTGAAAGATATCTAAAACAGAAAAGAAAAAGTAAAACTTTCTGAAAATGATACGGTCCTATATAAAATACACCAAAGAAACTGCAAAAAAAAACAAAAAACAAAAAACAACAAAAAAAACTAGAGCTAATAAATCAATTCACAAAGTGGCAGGTTACAAGATCAACAGAAAAAATTCAGTGTTCTGAAAAGGAAATTAAAGAAATAATTCCATTCACAATACCATCTAAAATATAAAGTGCCTAAAAACATATTTAACCAAAAAATGAAAGATATATACACAGAAAAGTATAAATAATTACTGAAAGAAATTAAAGCAGACCGAAATAAATGGATAGACACTTCATGTTTATGGACTGGGAATCTTATTATAATTAAGTATCAATATTATACAAAGAAATCTAGAGACTTTGTGCAACCTCCATCAAAACTCTGATAGCCTTTGCAGAAATGGAATATCAGTTTTAAGATTTATATGAAACTTTAAGAGGCCCCAAATAACCAAAGCAATCTTGAAAAAGGAGAACAAAGTACCAAAACTCACATTTTCCAATCTCAAAATCCGCTATAATCAAAACAACAGACTGCATTCATAGTGATAGACAGACCAATGGAACAGAATTGAGAATACAGAAATAAACTGACACATCTATGGTCAATTTATTTTCACAAGGGTGCTAAGTGCATTCAATGGGGAAGAATAGTCTTTTTAATACAAGGTGCTGAGACAATTAGATTTCCACATGCAAATATATATATATGTATAGCTGAATGTATCCGTCACACTAAATATGAAAATAAACTCCAAATGGATCAAGGCCCACAAATGTAAGAATTGAATCTATAAAATTCGTAGAAAGCAACATAGGCGTTATGCTTTGGAACTTATTCTTAACAACAGATTCTTAGATATGACACCAAAGGAATGATCAACAAAATAGATAAATGAAACTTCATTAAAATTAAAAACTTTTTTTCATCAAAAAGACTTTATCAATAAAGTGAGGAGATAATAAAACATGGTGAGAAAAATTTGGGGATCCACATATCTGATAAGGGTTAATATTCAGAATATATTAAAAACTACTAAAACTTAACAAAAAGACAGCAATTCAATTAAAAATGGGCAAATGACAACAGCCTGAATCTAGGATGCAAGACCACACCAGCCAGATACCAACCTAGGTAATGAATTCTCACGAATAAAACAAAACTAAAAAAATTGCAACAGGGTACCAGAGAAGTCAACCTGAAAATGACAATCACGTCAGAACAATTAAAAAAAAAAAAAAAAAGGGAATAAGCGGTGTTTTAAGTTTAGAACTTGGAAATGGAGAGGAAGTCAAGGTGATATCAAATAATAAAAGAATTATTGAAATTTAGAAAGATAGGGATAAATTTCAAGGTAAGCACAAAGAAAGTTAACAAACCTACCAAGGCTCTGATTATTTGGCAGAAACCAGGTAGGCAAGAAGGTAATGAAATGACATATATAAAACCTTGAAAGAAAAAAAAAATTGCCAACCAAGAATTATATATCTTGCAAAACTCTGGTTCAAATACAATGGTGAAATGAGAACATTTCCAGGTAAGCAGAAACTAAGGAAATATGTAAAAACTAATCATTAGCCTTATATGGAAAGGGAAGAAGCCCCGGATAACTAAGGCACTACTGAAGAAGAGGAATGAAGTAGGAGGACTTGCACTACCTGACCTGAGAACCTACTATACAGCTACAGTAGTCGAAACAGTCTGATACTGGTACCTGTACAAAGACAGATATGTTGACCAATGGAAGACAGTTGAGAACCCAGATGTAAATCCATCCACCTACAGTCACTTCAACTTCGACAAGGGCCCAAAGCCCATCAGATGAAGAAAAGACAGTCTTTTTAGCAAATGGTGCTGGCAAAATTGAATGTCCATCTTCAAACAAATGAAACAAGACCCATACCTCACACCATACACAAAAACTGATTCAAAATGAATCAAAGACTTAAATATAAAGCCAAAAAACTATAAAGCTCATAGAAGAAAAAGTAGAATCAATGCTAGAGGCCCTAATACATGGCATTTACAGGATACAAAGCATAACCAACAACACACAAACTCCAAAAGATAAGTTAGGTTAACTGGGATCTTCTAAAAATTAAACACTTATGCTCATCAAAAGACTTCACTGAAACAGTAAAAAGAGAACCTACAGACTGGGAAAAAATTTTTGAATATTGCAAATCTGACAAAGTCTAATCTCTAAAATCTGCAAGAAAATCCAACACCTATACAACAAAAAGACAATCCAATTAAAAAATGGGCAAAGGAAATGAACAGACACTTCATCGAAGAAGGCATTCAAGCGGCCGACAGACCCATGAGGAAATGCTTGCACTCACTAGCCATTAGAGAAATGTAAATCCAAACCACAATGAGTTACCATCTCACCCCAGCATTACTCGCAGGAATCACAAAAACAGGAAATAATAAATGTTGGGGAGGCAGTGGGGAGATTGGAACTCTTATGCACTGCTGCTGGGAATGCAAAATGATACTACCATTTTGGAAAATGATACAATGCTTCCTTAGAAAGCTGGAAAGGGAAATACTGTATGATCTATCAATCCTTCTCCTAGGAATATATCCTGGAGAAATAAGAGTCATCACGTGAGTAGACATATGCACACCCATGTTCACTGAAGCATTGCTTACAACAGCAAAAACATGGAAGCAACACAGATGCCCATCAACAGATGAGTGGATAAACTATGGTACATACACACCGTGGAGTATTATGCAACATAAAAGAACAATGACAAATCTGCGAAACATATCACAACATGGATGAGTCTGGAGGGCATTATGCTGAGTGAAATAATCACAAAAGGATAAATATTGTATAAGACCACTACTGTAAAAAATCATGAAAATGTTTACACATTTAAAAAAATGTTTACACATCAACAATCTTCGATGGTTATGAGGGAGGGAGGGGTGGGGATGGAAAAACACTAAATAGACAATAGATAAAAAAGTGGTAACTCTGGTGAAGGGTAAGACACTACACAATACTGGGGAATCCAGCACAACTTGTACAAGGCAAGGTCGTGGTAGCTCCACAGACACATCCAAATTCCCTGAGGGACTGAATTGCTGGCCGCAGGGCTGGGGGGACCACGGTCTCAGGGAATATCTAGTTCAGCTGGCCGAACAGTTTATAAAGGATATGTTCTACATTCTACCTTGGTGAGTAGCATGGTGGGGTCTTAAAGGTCTGTGAGTGACCATCTAGGGTACTCCCCTGGTCTTACTCCTTAGGGAGCAAGGAAGAATGAATGTATATATATATATATATATATATATATATATATATATATATATATATATATATATAAAAGGAGAAAGGAATTTTTCACTACAGAAAAAAGTTGACAAAACACAAATTCTGGCTATATCGGGTGGAAGAATGGACAAAACAGGTATGTCGTTGTTGCTGTGCGCTGCTGAGTGGATTCCAACTCATTACGACACTATATGACACAGCAGAATTGCCCCATAGGGTTTCCTAGGCTGCAACTATTATGGGAGCAGATTGCCATGTCTTCTCTCCTGTGGAGCTGCTGATGGGTTCTAACTCTCAACTTTTCAGTTAGCAGCCTTGTGCTTAACTATTGCATCACCAGGACCTCTATCTCCCTCTCTCTACATACACACACAAATAATACATATATACAAGTTATACATATAGAAGTTAAATATGTACAATTTATGTATAAAAGCTATGTACATATATGTATATATACATACACACAAATATATGTGTATACACAAATAAAGCAGCAGAAGGGAGCACTGCCTTATTGGTAATTACTCAATGTAAATGGACCAAATGTGCCAGACTAGAAAAATGAGTAACAAAAAAGAGACCCAGCCTTATACTGCCTATAAAAGACACATCTTAAACCCAAAGATAGAAATAGGTTGAAAGTGAAGAGACAGAAAATTTTCTGCAATTACTAACCAGAAGAGAGCTGGTGTAGTCATTTTAAATCATTAGGTGAATAGACTTTAAGTCAAAATCTATTATAGGAGACAAGGAACATTATATAAAAAGGCTAATTTATCAAAAGAAAGTACAATTATAAATATACATATGCATAAAAATATAACACCAGAGCCCCAAAATATGTAAAGCAAACATTAACAGAATTGAAGGGAGAAATAGGCCTACAATTATATTTGGAAACTTCAATACAACACTTTCAGTAACAGACAGAATATCTAAAAAGAAAAATAAGGAAACAGATGGCCTGAATGACACTATTAATTAATCTGACCTAGCACTCATATAGGACTCTACCCAACAACAGCAAAATATACATTGTTCTCTAGTGCGCATGAATCCTTCTCCAGAAAAGCCATACGTTACATGACAAAGCAAATCTCAATACATTTTAAAGACTGAAATCATACAAAATATATTCTCTGACCACAAAAGAGTCAAAGTAGAAATTAATAACAGAAGAAAAACTGGAAAATACACAAGTTTGTCAAAATCAGACAGTACATCAATTAACAACCAACAAGTTGAGGAAGAAAAGAATCGGAAAATAATTAGAATCTAATAAAATGGAAGTACAACACACCATGCATGTTGTTGTTAGGTGCCGTCAGGTCGGTTCCAACTCATAGTGACCCTATGCACAACAGAATGAAACACTTTGCCTGGTCCTGTGCCACCTTTACAATCGTTGCTGTGCTTGAGCTCATTGTTGCAGCCAAGGTGTCAATCCACCTTGTTGAAGGTCTTCCTCTTTTCTGCTGACCCTGTACTCTGCCAAGCATGATGTCCTTCTCCAGGAACTGATTCCTTCTGACAACATGTTGAAAGTACGTAAGACGCAGTCTCGCCATCCTTGCTTCTAAAGAGCATTCTGGTTGTACTTCTTCTAAGACAGATTTACATTTACAAGTCAGTGACGCTAATTATGCTTATCATTTTGTTAAAAAATAACCATTATTTATTTCCAAAATTTTCATCACCCTTAACAGAAGCTGTGTCTTCTAAGTAATGAGCCACCCTGGTAACCACTAATAAAATTTGGTCTCTAAACACATGCCTTGGAAATCCTGGTGGCACAGGGGGTAAGAGCTCAGGCTGCTAACCAAAATGTCGGCAGTCCAAATCCACCAGGTGCTCCTTGGAAACCCTATGGGGCAGGTCTACTCCTTCCTACAAGGGTGCTATGACTCGGAATCCACTCGAGGGCAATGGGTTTGGTTTTCTTTATGTGTGTGTGTATACTTGCCTACTTTAGATAGTTCCAAGTAAGTGGTACCACACAATATTTTTCCTTAAGTGACTGACTTATTTCACTCAGCATAATGTTTTCATTGTTTATCCATTTTGTATCATGTATCAGGACTTCGTTTCTCTTTAAGGCTGAGTAATATTCATTGTGTATTTGCGTCATATTTTGTCTATCCATTAATCTGTTGATGGACATTTAAGTAGTTTATACCTTCTGACTATTGTGAATAATGCTGTAATGATCAGTGAGGTACACGTATCTGATTGCATTCCTGCTTCCAGTTTTGGAGCCATATATCCAGGTGTGGAACCCTGGGTCATTTTGTGTTGTATGTTTAATTTTTTGAGGAACCACAATTGTTTTCCACACTGATTGTCCTATTTTACAGTGCCAGCAGTAATTGATGAGGGTTCTAATTTTTCCATATCTTTGTCAACACCTGGTATTTTCCATTAAAGAAAAAAAAGCCATCTTAAACAAATAAGTACACATCAATTTGATTTTTTTACCTTTTATTTTTTAATTAATTTTTATTGGGCTTTAAGTGAAAGTTTACAAATCAGGTCAGTCTCTCATACAAAAATTTACACACACCTTGCTATACACTCCTAATTGCTCTCCTTTTGATGAGATAGCACAGTACTTCCCTCCACTCTCTTTCTCTTGTGTCCATTTGGCTAGCATCTGGCCCCCTCTGCCCTCTCATGTCCTCTCTAGATGGGAAAAGCCAACATAGTCTCATGGACCACTTGATCCAAGAAGCTCATTCTTCACCAGTAGCATTTTCCAGCCCCTATTCTGGTCCAATCCTTGTCTGAAGAGTTGGCTTTGGGAATGGTTGCTGCCCTGGGGTAACAGAAGGTCTGGGGTCCATGGCCTCCGGGGTACCTCCAGCCTCAGTCTGACCATTAAATCTGGTCTTTTTATGAGAATTTGGGGTCTGCATCCCACTGCTCTCCTGCTCCCTCACAGTTTCTCTGCTGAGTTCCCTCTCAGGGCAGTCATCAGTTGTGGACGGGTACCATCTACCTCTTCTGGTCTCAGGCTGAGGTACTCTCTGGTTTATGTGGTCCATTCTGCCTCTTAGGGTCATACTTATTTTGTGTCTTTGGTGTTCTTCATCATTCCTTGTTCCAGGTGGGCTGAGACCAACTGATGCATCTTAGATGGCCGCTTGCTAGCATTTAAGACCGCAGATGCCACTCTTCAAAGTGGGATACGGAACGCTTTTTTTTTTTTTTAATAATTTTTATTGTGCTTTAAGTGAAAGTTTACCAATCACGTCTGTCTCTCACATATAAATTAATATACACCTTATTACATACTCCCATTTACTCTCCCCCTAATGAGTCAGCCCGCTCCCTCCTTCCAGTCTCTCCTTTCGGGACTGTTTTGCCAGTTTCTAACCCCCTCTACCCTTCCATCTCCCCTCCAGACAGGAGATGCCAACAAAGTCTCAAGTGTCCACCTGGTCCAAGTAGCTTACTCCTCATTAGCATCTCTCCAACCCATTGCCCAGTCCAAGCCACGTCTGATGAGTTCACTTCAGGAATGGTTCCTGTCCTGGGCCAATAGAAGGCCTGGGGCCATGACCACCGGGGTCCTTCCAGTCTCTGTCAGACCATGAAGTCTGGTCTTATGAGAATTTGGGGTCTGCATCCCACTGTTCTCCCTCAGAACTGTGTTGCCAGTCAGGGCAGTCATCGGTTGTGGCCAGGCACCATCTAGTTCCTCCGGTCTCAAGATGATGTAGTTTCTAGTTCATGCAACCCTTTCCATCTCTTGGGCTCATAAATACCTTGTGAGCTTGGTGTTCTTCATTCTCCTTTCATCCAGGTGAGTTGAGACTCATTGATGCATCTTAGATGGCCACTTGCTAGCATTTAAGACCCCAGACACCACACTTCAAAGTGGGATGCAGAATGTTTTCTTAATAGATTTTATTTTGCCAATTGATTTAGATGTCCCCTGAAGCCATAGTCCCCAAGCACCTGGCCCTGCTTTGCTGACCTTCGAAGCATTCAGTTTATACAGGAAGCTTCTTTGCTTTTGGTTTAGTCCAGTTGTGTTGACCTCCCCTGTATTGAGTGTTGTCCTTCACTTCACGTAAAGTAGGTCTTATCTACTATCTAATCGGTATATAACCCTCTCCTACCCTCCCTCCCTTCCCCCTCTTGTAACCACAAAAGAATGTGTTCTTCTCAGTTTAAACTATATCTCAAGATCTTATAATACTGGTCTTATCCAATATATGTCCTTTGGCAACTAATTTCACTCAGCATAATGTCTTCCAGTTCATGTTATGAATTGTTTCACAGATTCATCACTGTTCTTTATCCATCCGTAGTATTCCATTTTGTGAATATAGCATAATTTATCCATTCATCTGTTGATGGGCACCTTGGTTGCTTCCATCTTTTTGCTATTGTAAACAGTGCTGCAATACACATGGGTGTGCATATATCTGTTCGTGTAAACGCTCTTATTTCTCTAGGATATATTCTGAGGTGTGGGATTGCTGGATTGTATGGTAGTTCTATTTCTAGCTTTTTAAGGAAACACCAAATCAATTTCCAAAGTGGTTCTCCCATTTTACATTCTCACCAGCAGTGTATAAGTGTTCTACTCTCTCCACAGCCTCTCAAACATTTATTGTGTTTTTTGGATTAATGCCAGCCTTGTTGGAGTGAGATGGAATCTCATTGTAGTTTTAATTTCCATTTCTCTAATGGCTAATGATCAAGAGCATTTCCTCATGTATCTGTTAGCCACCTGAATGTCTTCTTTAGTGAAGTACCTGTTCATATGCTTTGCCCAATTTTTAATTGGGTTGTTTGTCTTTTCGTGGTTGAGATTTAGCAGCATCATGTAGATTTTAGAGATCAGGCAGTGGCCAGAGATGTCGTAGCTGAAAATTTTTTCCCAGTCTGTAGGTGGTCTTTTTACTCTTTTGGTGAAGACTTTAGATGAGTATAGGTGTTTCATTTTTAGGGGCTTCCAGTTATCTGGTTTCTCTTCATCATTTTCAGTAATGTTTTGTATTCTCTTTATGCCTTGTATTAGCGCTCCTAACATTGTCCTGGAAAACCTGGTGGCATAATGGTTAAGTACTACAGCTGCTAACCAAAAGGTCAGCAGTTTGAATCCGCCGGGTGCTCCATGGAAACTCTATGGGGCAGTTCTACTCTGTTCTATAGGGTTGCTATGAGTTGGAATCGACTCGACGGCACTGGGTTTGGTCATTGTCCCTATTTTTTCTTCCATGATCTTTATTGTTTTAGATTTTTTGTTTAGATCTTTGATCCATTTGGAGTTAGTTTTTGTGCATGGTGTGAGGTATGGGTCCTGTTTCATTTTTTTGCAGGTGGATATCCAGTTATGCCAGCACCGTTTGTTAAAAAGACTATCTTTTCCCCAATTAACTGACACTGGGCCTTCGTCAAATATCAGCTGCTCATATGTGGATGGATTTATATCTAAATTTTCAATTCTATTCCATTGGTCTAGGTGTCTGTTGTTGTACTAGTGCCTGGCTGTTTTGACTACTGTGGCTGTGTAATATGTTTTAAAATCAGGTGGAGTAAGGACTCCCACTTTGTTCTTTTTTTAGTAATGCTTTACTTATCTGGGACTTCTTACCCTGCCATATGAAATTAGTGATTTGTTTCTCTATCACATTTAAAAATGTAGTTGGAATTTGAATCAGAAGTGCATTATATATATACATGGCTTTTGGTAGAACAGACATTTTTATAATGTTAAGTCTTCCTATCCATGAGCAAGGTATGTTTTTCCACTTATGTAGGTGCCTTCTAGTTACTTGCAGTAATACCCTGTAGTTTTCTTTGTATAGGTTTTTTACATCTATGGTTAGATTTATTTCTAAGTATTTTATCTTCTTGGGGGCTACTGTAAATGGCATTGATTTGGTGATTTCCCCTTCGATGTTCTTATTGTTGGTGTAGAGGAAGCGAACTGACTTTTGTGTGTTTATCTTGTATCCCAATACTCTGCTAAACTCTTCTATTAGTTTCAGTAGTTTTATTGAGGATTCTTTAGGGTTTTCTGTGCATAAGATCATATCATCTGCAAATACAGATACTTTTACTTCTTTCTTCCCAATCTGGATGCCCTTTATTTCTTTATCTAACCTAATTGCTGTGGGTAGGACATCCAACACAATGTTGAATAAGACTGTTGATAAGGGGCATCCTTGTCTTGTTCCTGTTCTCAAGGGGAATGCTTTCAGAATCTCTCCATTAAGAACAATGATGGCTATTGGCTTTGTATAAACGCCCTTTATTATGTTGAGGAATTTTCCTTCTATTCCTATTTTGCTGAGAGTTTTTATCACGAATGAGCGTTGGATTTTGTCAAATGCCTTTTCTGCATCACTTGATAAAATCATGTGGTTCTTTTGTTTTATTTATATGGTGGATTACATTAATTGTTTTCTAGTGTTGAACCACCCCTGCATACCTGGTATGAATCCCATTTGGTCATGGTCAATTATTATCATTTACATATTGTTGAATTCCAGTGGCTAGAATTTTGTTGAGGATTTTTGCATCTATGTTCATGAGGGATACAGTTCCGTAATTTTCTTTTTTGGGGCTGTCTTTAGCTGGTTTTGGTGTCAGGGATATGCTGGCTTCATAGAATGAGTTAGGGAGTATTCCATCCTTTTCTGTGCTCTGAAATACCTTTAGTAGTAGTGGTGTTAACTCTTCTCTGAAAGTTTGGCAGAAGTCTGCAGTGAAGCCATCAGGGCTAGGGTTTTTTGTTGTTGTTGTTGTGAGTTCTTTGATTACCTTTTCAATTTTTTTTTTTTTGTTATGGGTCTATTTAGTTGTTCTACTTCTGTTTGTGTTAGTTTAGGTAGGTAGTGTGTTTCTAGGAATTCATCCTTTTTTTTTTTTTTTTTGGTTTTCAAATTTGTTAAAGTACAAGTTTTCGTAGTAATGTGATATGAGTCATTTAATTTCAGTTGGGTCTGTTGTGTTATGGCCCGTCTCATTTCTTATTCGGGTTATTTGTTTCCTTTCCTGTATTTCCTTAGTCAGTCTGGCCAATGGTTTACCAATTTTGTTGATTTTTTCAGAGAGTCAGCTTTTGGTCTTGTTAACTATTTTGTTTTTCTGTTCTCTAATGCATTTAATTCTGCTCTAATTTTTATTATTTGTTTTCTTCTGGTGCTTGACAGTTTCTTTTGTTGCTCTCTTTCTATTTGCTCAAGTTGTAGGGGAAGTTCTTGGATTTTGGCCCTTTCTTCCTTTTGTATGTGTGAATTTATCGATATAAATTGACCTCTGAGCACTGCTTTGGCTGTGTCCTAAAGGTTCTGAAAGGAAGTGTTTTCAGTCTTGTTGCATTCTACAAATTTCTTTATTCCCTCGTTAATGTTTTTTATAAACCAGTCTTTTTTGAGCAGGGTATTGTTCAGTTTTCAAGTATTTGATTTCTTTTGCCTGGTTTTTCTGTTACTGATTTCTACTTTTATGACCTTATGATCTGAGAAGATGCTTTGTAATATTTGCTTTATGACCTAATAATATGTGATCTATGTTCCACGCACACTAGAAAAGAAAGTGTATGTTGCAGCTGTTGTGTGGAGTGATCTGTACATGTCAAGGTGGTTGATTGTGGCAATTAGATCTTCTGTGTCTGTATTGAGCTTCTTACTGGAAGTCCTATCTTTCACCGAAAGTGGTCTGTTGAAGTCTCCTACTATAATTGTGGAGGTGTCTATCTCACTTTTCAATTCTGTTAAAGTTTCTTTTATATATCTTGCAGCCCTGTCATTGGGTGCATAAATATTTAATGTGGTTATATCTTCCTGGTAAATTGTCCCTTTAATCATTGTGTAGTGTCCTTCTTTATCCTTTGTGGTGGATTTAACTCTAAAGTCTATTTTGTCAGAAATTAATATCGCCACTACTGCTCTTTTTTGATTGTTGTTTGCTTGATATTTTTTTTTCCATCCTTTGAGCTTTAGTTTGTTTGTTGTCTAATTCTGTCTCTTGTAGGCAGCATATAGCTGGATTATTTTTATTTATCCATTCTGCAGTTTTCTGTCTGTTGGTGCACTTAGTCCATTTCCATTCAGCGTAATTATAGATGTTTACTGCTCTCATTTTGATACCTTTTTGTGTGTTGTTGACAATTTCATTTTTCCACTTTTTTGTGCTGAGAAGTTTTTCTTTGTAAATTGTGTGTTCCTCATTTTCATTGTAGTTGAATTCGTTTTTGCTGAGTTGTTACGTTTATCTTGGTTTTTATTTTGAAGTATGGAAATGTTAGTCCTCTGTGGTTACCTTAATATTTACCCCTATTTTTCTAAATAAAACCCTAACTTGTATCGTCCTATATTGCCTTGGTTTCCTCTACATATTGAAGGTCCATGACTCCCATATTTATCCCTCTTTATTGATTATTGTCATCTTTTACATAACGACATCAATGATTCCCTGTTTTCAGTATTTTTTTAAAAATTAATCTTATTTTGTTTTTGTGATTTTCCTATCTGGGTTGATATCAGGATGTTCTATTCTGTGTCCTTGTATTGTATTGATATCTGATATTATTGATTTTCTGACCAAAGAATTCCTTTAGTAATTCTTGTAGCTTTGGTTTGGTTTTTACAAATTCTCTAAGCTTGTGTTTATCTGTAGATGACTCAATTTCACCTTCATATTTGAGAGAGAGTTTTGCTGGATATATGATTCTTGACTGGCAGATTTTCTCCTTCAGTGCTCTATGTATCATCTCATTGTCTTCTTGCCTGCATGGCTTCTGCCAAATAGCCCAAACGTATTTATTCTCCTTTGTAGGTGACTTTTTGTTTATCCCCAGCTGCTTTTAAAATTTTCTCTTTAGCTTTTATTTTGGCAAGTTTGATTTATAACATGTCTTGGTGAATTGCTTTTGGGATCTATTTTATATGGGGTTCGATGAACATCTTGGATAGATATCCTTTCATCTTTCACAATGCCAGGGAAGTTTTCTGCCAACAGATCTTCAACTAGTCTCTCTGTGTTTTCTGTTATACCTCCCTGCTCTGGAATTCCACTCACACGCAGGTTATTCTTCTTGATAGAGTCCCACATGATTCTTACATTTTCTTCATTTTTTAAAATTTTTTTATCTGATTTTTCTTCAACTATATTGGTGTCAATTGCCTTATCCTCCAACTCCCCCACTCTGCATTCCAATTCCTCGATTCTGCTCCTCTAACTTCCTACTGAGTTGTCTAATTCTGTACTTTTATTGTTAATCTTTTCAATTTTTGAATGGTCTCTATGGATTCTTGCAGCTTATTAAATTTTTTGCCATGTTCTTGAATAATCTTTCTGATTTCTTGAACTGCTTTACCAGTGTGTTCCTTGGCTTTTTCTGTAGATTGCCTTCTTTCATTTCTGAGGTCATCCCTGATGTCTTGAAGCATTCTGTATATTAGTGTTTTATATTCAACATCTGGCAATTCCAGGAGCATAGCTTCATCAGGGAAAGGTCTTGATTCTCTAATTTGGAGTTTTTTAGAAACAATCGTGGTCTGCTTCTTTGTGTGATTTGGTATTGACTGCTGTCTCCAATCCATTTGTAACTTATTGTAATGATTCATTTTATATTTGGTGACTGAGTCTTATCTTCTTGTTTTGTGTTGTTTCAATACACCCAGGTGGGCTACTAGAGTGCACTAACTTGATTGTTGAAGGCTTTGAATCACTTATGTCCTGTTACCAGCTGGTTTGAGCTGTTGCCAGGTATATGTCCATTCACTATTCTGGAATAGAATCTGCCCAGGTGCCCTGATAGTGGGCCCCATAGTGTGTGGTGTAGGCACTCAACTACTATCTTAGAAGAGTAGTGGTGATGGTTGTATGCACCAGTTTCTAGTAGTGGCAGGGGGGTCATACTCCGAGAAGGGCGGGGTGCTGACAGCCTTCCCCCAAGTGCCAGTAAGGAAGGAATGTCTCTGTTCTTTAGAGCACTCTGCTGGGTGGGCTCTGCAGCTGTACCTTAGGCACCCAATGCTTGTACATCTAAAGACTGGTAGGCACCACTATCCTCAGACCCCTTTAGCAGGTGGCTAGGTGGTGTGGATGTAGCCTCAGCCCTCAGTTATCTGCTGTGGGTAATGTGGGTTCCATTTAATAGGTACAGCGGTATCAGACTTCCAAACCCTACCTCTCCATTGCTCAGCTGAAATAATTACAGTCAGATCTCTAACAGAATTGCCTTTGCATTATAATAGCCACCTGGTTCCATGTAGAGGTGAAAGCCAAAGACTGTGGATCTTTTATGACTGGATGGAGGTGCTTCTGTACTGTTATTCCAGTTTAGGGAAGTCAGGAAAGGATTTTTCCCCTGATTGTTAATTGCTGGTTTTCCCAGGCCAGGAGACTGGGTTAGAGGGGAAAAAAGAGAAACAAAACAAACAAACAAACAAAAAAAAAAAACAGAGCACTTCTCTCTCTGGCCCAGGGAATTTGAATGTTAATGAAGCTGGCTGAGATACCAAGGGAAGGGATCAGATAGATAGGAGAGAGTAGCAAGGTAAAATAGACAAAATCACTTATCTTGTTTGGTGAGGGCTGTCTTATCTCAGATTCCAGAGGGGTGTGTAGCCTGTGTTCGCTGGCTGGGTCCTTGCTGAGATTGCCCCTGGGGGTTAGGGCTGTGTCCTGTGCTTGCCTTGTCTCAGGAAGTCACCATCAGCCCCACTGCACTCCCTCCAAAGCCCAACACCAAGGGATCAGGGCTGGGTTTTTTTTTTCTGCACGGTGTCTCGTTCCCCTCTCACTGAGGTTGGTTTGTAACATTTGTGCGCTGGTTGGGTCTCCGTGGTGATTGCCCCAGGGGTTAGGGCCGTGTCTTGTGCTTGACTTGTCTCAGGAAGCCAGGATCAGCCCCACTGCTCTGGCACCAAATCACCACACCAAGGGCTCAGGGCTAGGGCGTGGCACACAGGGCTCCGGAACTGCTCACTTCTTTAGCCTGTGGTTTCTTGCTCCCCTGTCACTGAGGTCGATTTCTTAGTTCTGTATTTGATGGTCAGGGTTCCTAGATTGTCACACATGTAAACAATTAATTTTTTTCTTTTGCATTTTTGTTGCAAGTGGGTTCTGTGGAAACTTCTGCCTTGTCAGCCATCTTGGTCCCCTGATTTTATTACGTTTAAGTGATCTTTATTTTGTTATACAGTATGACATACAAGTAGTAAATAACTACCATTTGGAAACATTTGTTTTTTGCAATAAAATTTAGTATTTAACATAATAGTGACGTTTGGTACATTTGCAATGTTGTGTAACCACTGCCACAACATCAAGTCAGTTTTGACTTATGGTAACACTGTGTGTGTCAGAGAAGAATTGTCATCTTGTACAGTTTTCAGTGGCTGATTTTTCAAAAATAGATCACCAGGAGTATTTTTTCTAGATGACTTTAGGTAGATTCAAACCTTAAACCTTTTGGTTAGCAGCTGAACTCATTAAATATTTGTACCATCCAGGGAATTGATAGCCATCTTAGTGGGTGTGAAGTTATATCTCATTGTGGTTTTGATTTGCATTTCCATAAGGGCTGGTGACATTTACCGTCCTTGCATGTGCTTATGGTCATTTGTATTTCTTCTCTGTTGAAATGCCTATTCAAATAATTTGTCAATTTTTCAAAATGGGTTGCTTGTCTTTTTGTTAAGTTGTAGGTGTCCTTCACATATTTTGGGTATTAAGACCTTATCAGTTACACTTGTTTCCCATTTTTTCCTCCAAATTTGGTTGTCTCTTCACGTTGTTCATAATTTGATAAATTTTTTAATTTGGTAAGGTTCTATTTATTTTATCTTTTTTCTTGTGATCTCAGTGGCGTATCTAGAAATGCATATAAAACCGGATTGATTTTTGTGTTCATCTTGGATTTTGCCTGTGAGCTAGTCATGTATTAGCTCTAGTTATCTAGTTATTGATGCACTGGAGTCATCTATATATAGGATTATATGATTTGCAAAAAGGGATAGCTTTTCTTCTTTCTTCCTGATTTGGGTACTTTTTTTTTTTTCCTTGCCTAATTGCTCCCACTAAAATTTTTCATACAATATTAAATACTAATGGTGAGAGCAAGCATTTTTTGTGTTTCCTCTTCTTGAGGAGAAATCTCCCGCTTGTTCTCTATTGACTAAAATGTAAGCTATGAGATTTTAGTAAATACCCTTCATCGTATTGAGGATTTTTTCCCTATTCTTTATTGACTGTTTTATCATGCAATCATACTGGATGTTTGTCAAATGTCTGCTTTACATTGACTGAAATGATCATGTGATTTTTCCCTTTCATTAATGTGGTGTATTACACTGATTTATTTTCTATTAAGGGCACACCCTTGAATTCTTGGAACAAGTCCAGCTTGATCTTGGTGTATAATCCTTTTAATATGCATTTGGATTTGGCTTGTTAGGATTTTGTTAATGATCTTTGCATCGATTTTTTATAGAATATTGGTCCCTGTCCTTTTTTTTTTTTTTTAATATGTGTCTGGCCTTCATATCAAAATAATGGCAGCCTTATAAATAGGAAGTATATTTTTGTTTTTGTTTTTTTGGAAAAAAGTGGCAAGCATTAGAGTCACGTCTTTTGTGTGTGTGTGTTTTTATTTCTTTTTTTTTATTGTGCTTTAAGTGAAAGTTTACAAGTCAGTCTTTCATACAAAAATTTATATACACCTTGCTATGTACTCCTAGTTGCTTTCCCTCTAATGAGACAGCACACTCCTTCTCTTCACCCTGTATTCCCTGTGTCCATTCAGCCAGCTTCTGCCCCCCTCTGCCTTCTCATCTCTCTTCCAGATAGGACTTTCCCACATAGTCTCACATGTCTCCTTGATGCAGGAAGCTCACTAATCACTGGTATCATTTTCTATCTTACAGTCCAGTCCAATCCCTGTCTGAGGAGTTGGCTTTGGGAATGGCTCCAGTCTTGGGCCAACAGATGATCTGCAACCGTGACCTCCGGGGTCCTTCCAGTTTCAGTCAGACCATTAAGTCTGGTCTTTTTACAGGAACTTAAGGTGTGCATCCCACTGCTCTCCTGCTCCATCAGGGATTCCGTGTTGCATTCCCTGTCAGGGCAGTCACTGGTTGTAGCTGGGCACCGTCTAGTTCTTCTGGTCTCAGGCTTATACAATCTCTGCTTTATGTAGCTCTTTCTGTCTCCTGGGTGCACAATTACCTTGTGTCTTTCGTGTTTTTCACTCTCTCTTGCTCCAGGTGGGTTGAGACCAATTGATGAATCTTAAATGGCTGCTTGCTAGTGTTTAAGACCCCAGACACCACTCAACAAAATGGGATGCAGAATGTTTTCTTAATAGATATTATTATGCTAATTGACCTAGATGTGCCCTGAAACCCTGGTCCCCAGACCCCCACCCCTGCTACTCTGGCCTTCGAAGTGTTTGGTTTTTTAACTTTGCTTTTTGTTTATTCCGGTTGTGCTGACCACTCTTGTTTCTGATTTTAAATATTTGCATCTTCTCTCCTTTTTTCCTTTGCCAGTCTAGCTAGAGGTTGGACAATTGACCTTTTCAAAACAACAGCTTCTGCATTCATTCTTTCTGTTTTCTATTCTCTATTTTGTCTCTGCTCTGACCTTTGTTATTTCTCTCTTTCTAGTAGGTTTACATTTGCTTTTTTTAAAGTTGATCATGTTGTAAATCTAAGTCATTGATGTTCAGTCTTTCTTATTTCTTAACGTGGGTGTTAACCCTTACGAATTTCCCTCTGAGGATTCTCCTAAAATTTGGTACACTGTGCTTTTATTTTCATTGAATTCCAAGTATTTTCCAATTTCTTTTTTCCCCTTGATCCATTGGTTGGTTAATAGCATATTACTTATTTTCCACATATTTGTATATTTCCAAATTTTCTTCTGTTAATAACTAATAATTTTACTCCATTGTGGAGTATAAGAATTCTGTGTATTATTCCAATCTTTTAAAAACTGTTGAGACTTACTTTATGACCTGATATATAGTCCCTTTTGGAGAATGATCTGTGTGCACTGAGACCAGATTTTGCTGTTGTTGAGTGGAGTTTTCTCTATATGCTCCTGGGTATAGTTGATATATAGTGTCATTCAGCCCCTCTATATCCTAATTGAACTTTCCAAAAGATTCTCTTTCCATTATTAAAAATGGTATATTGAACTCTCCAACTCTAATTGCAGAATTGACTTTCTTCAATTCTTTAGTGATTGCTTTATTCATATCGGGGCTCTAATGCTAGGTGCATTTCTATTTATAATTTAATGAATTGACTCTTAACATCATGTAACATTCTTCTTTGTCTCATAACAGACTTAGACTTACCGTTTATTGTGGGTGATATTAAAATTGCCACCTCAACTCTCTTGGTTAAATTTTCATAGGATTTTATTTATTTATTTTTTTTAATCTTTTCACTTCCAACCTATTTGTGTCTTTGTGTGTAAGATATATTTCTTGGAAATACTAGTCCATTCACATATTATCTATCTACCTACCTACCTATCTACCCATCTACATATCTGTCTTCTGCCACTCTCTGCGTTTTGACTGGAACTTTTAGTCAGTTTACATTCATGGTAATTACTGATAAAGAAGGGCTGAGCTTTAGATATTTGTGTATGCATGTATTGTATACCTTCTTTGTCTCTCATTTGCCTGAATATGGTCGACTTTTTTGTTTTGTTGGTTTTTCGTACTGAATTCCTTTGATCCTCTTCTCCTTTCCTTTTGTTTGTATTTTAAAAATATTTCCTCTGTGGTCATCATGATGGTTATATTTAAAATTTTGTATTTATACCTATTTGTTTTGAATTGATACCGACTGTCTGCAGAAACATACAAAACCTCTATACCTATCCCATTCCTTCCCACCTCCTGTTTATATTCTTATCAATTACATCTTAAATATTATGCACCGTTACATAAATTGGTATCAATTTTTATGCATTTGTCATTATAAATCATGAAGGACATATAATTCAAATTATCAAGCATGAATACGTTAAAACTGGACCTTAAACTTGCCCAAGACATTACCTTTAATACACATCTTTGTTTCTGTGTACAGCTTTGAGCTACTTCGTAGTGTCCTTTCTTCCGTATCTGAAGGACACTTTTTGGTATTTCTTATAGAGTTAGTCAAGTGGATCTGTACCCTCTCACCTTATTTATCTGGAATGTCTTAATTTCTCTCTCGTTCATGAAGGGCAGTTTAATAGGCTATAGTGTTATTGATTGATGAGTCTTTACAAAAATCATTCTATTATTCCATTGCTTTCTTTTCCCCAAGTTTTTGAGGTCGAATTGACAGTGTCTTATTGGGGATTTCTTGTTTATGACTCATTGCTTCTTTTCTCCTCTCATGGCTTTTTTTTTTTTTTTTCTTTAGTCCTTGACACCCTGATTGTAATATGTCTCAGTGAAATTCATTGCTCTTCTTGGGTTTTTAGATTCATGCCCTTCATCAGATTTGGCACTTTCTGCCACTATTTTTAAAAATGTTCTTTATGTCCTTTTCTCTCCTTAGTCTTTTTCTGGGGTTCTCATGATGCCTATATTAGTTCAATTGATATTTTCCCACAATTCCTTTAAACGATGCTCAGCAGTTTCCAGCCTTTCCCTTTTGCTGTTCCTCAGCCTCCATAATTTAATTAGCTTATCTTCTGGATTGCTGATTCTTCTGCCAATTCGGATCAGTTTTAAAATTTTTCCATTTGGTTATTTTGCCTTTCATTTCCAGTACTTTTACTTTTTTTTTTTTTTGTAGTGTCTTTTCTTTTTATTCCTAGTTTTGTTTATGCATAGTTTTCCTAATTTCCTTTGTTCTTTGCTATAGTTTTTTTTTTTTGTCTGAGCCCCTTTAATATTGTTGTATTCTTTCAGTATCTTTATTATTTGTTTTTACATCAGTACAATGTATCTCCCTTGATTTTGTTCACCCAAATGGGCCCTCATTTCCAGGTTCTGTGTGTGTGTGGATTGTGTGTAAATGCTATTTTACAAAATTTTAATTGTGATGAAAATACAAACTATTTCCCGATTTTTACATATGTAATAAATCTTGATTGCATGTTGTGCAACCATTCACTGCCCGTTCCTGAGTTATTCCATCACTATTAACTTAGACTCAGTGAACTCTAAGCAAAAACTCCCCGTTTCATTGACCTTCCATTCCTGGTCACCACTGATCTTTGATTTCGATATAATTTTTTGTTTAACATTTAAGTGAGATCATACAGTATTTGTTCTTTTGTGACTGATTTCACTTAGCTTAATGTTTTCAAGGTTCATCCATGTTGTGGCATGTATCAGGACATCATTTCTATTTATAGCTGAGTAATATCCCATTTCATGTATATACCACATTGTGTTCATTCATCTACTGATGGACATTTACATCATTTCTACTTGTTGGCGCTTATGGAAAGTGCTGCAGTTAACATTGGTCTGCAGCTTTCCGTTTTCATTCTTGCCTTTATATCTTCTGAATTTACACATATACAATTGGGTTTCTTGAGTCATATGCTAATTCTGTTTAATTTTTTTGCAGATTTCCAAACCATTTTCCATAGTTGCTGTACCAGTCTCCATTACTACTAGCAATGAATGAGAGTTTGTATGATTTTACTGTACTTTAAGTAAAAGTTTACAAATTAAGTCAGTCTCTCACACAAAAACTTACGTACACCTTGCTACATACTCCCAATTCGTCTCTCCCTAATGAGACAGCCTGCTCCCTCATTCTGCTCTCTCTTTTATGTATCCATTTTGCCAGTTTCTAACCCCCTCTACCCTCACATCTCCACTCGAGGCAGAGAGGCCAACATAGTCTCAAGTGTCCACCTGATACAAGGAGCTCACTCCTCATCAGCATTCCTCTCCAACCCATTGTTCCAGCCCAATCCATGTCTGAAGAGTTAGCTTTGGGAATGGTTCCTGTCCTGGGCCAAGAGAAGGTCTGGGGGCCATGACCACCGGGGTCCTTCCAGTCTCAGTCAGACCATTAAGGCTGGTCTTTTTATGCGGATTTGGGGTCTGCATCCCACTGCTCTCCTGCTCCATCAGGGGTTCTCTGTTGTGTTCCCT
Organism: Elephas maximus indicus; assembly: GCF_024166365.1. Taxonomy (NCBI): domain Eukaryota; kingdom Metazoa; phylum Chordata; class Mammalia; order Proboscidea; family Elephantidae; genus Elephas; species Elephas maximus. Next base: position 6,513,247 of record NC_064847.1, read on the forward strand.
ATCACGGCAGATATCGGTTGTAGCCAGGCACCATTTAGCTCTCTGGTCTCAGGCTGATGTAGTCTCTGGTTTATGTGGCCCTTTCTGTCTCTTGGGCTCGTAACCACCTTGTGTCCTTGGTGTTCTTCATTCTCCTTTGATCCAGGTGGGTTGAGACCAACTGATGCATTTTAGATGGCTGCTTGCTAGCGTTTAAGACCCCAGATGCCACTCTTCAAAGTGGGATGCAGAATGTTTTCTTAATAGATTTTATTATGCCAATTGACTTAGATGTCCCCTGAAACCATGGTCCCCAAACTCTCGCACCTGCTACGCTGCCCTTCGAAGCTTTCAGTTTACACAGGAAGCTTCTTTGCTTTTGGTTTAGTCCAGTTGTGCTGACCTCGCCAGTATTTTGTGTTCTTCCCTGTCACCCAGATTATATACTATCTACTTAGTGAATACCCTTCTCCCACCCTCCCTCCCTCCCCCCCATCGTAACCTTCAAGGAATATTTTCTTCTCTGTTTAAATTATTCCTCGAGATATTATAAAAGTGGTCTTATACAATATTTCTCCTTTTGCAACTGACTAATTTCACTCAGCATAATGCCTTCCAGATTCTTTCATGTTGTGAAATGTTTCACAGATTCATCACTGTTCTTCATTGAGCCATAGTATTCCATTGTGTGAATATACCATAATTTGTCTGTCCATTCATTCATTGATGGACACCTCGGTTGCTTCCGTCTTTTTGCACTGTACACAGTGCTGCAATGAACATGGGTGTGCATATATCTGTTCGTGTAAAGGCTCTTATTTCTCTAGGATATATTCCAAGGAGTGGGATTGCTGAATCGTATGGTAGTTCTACTTCTAGCTTTTTAAGGAACCGCCAAATCAATTTCCAAAGTGGTTGTACCATTTTACATTCTCACCAGCAGTGTATAGGTGCTCCAGTCTCTCCACAATCCTTCCAACATTTACTATTTTGTGTTTTTTGGGTTAATGCCAGCCTTGATTGAGGGAGATGAAATCTCATTGTAGTTTTGATTTGCATTTCTCTAATGGCTATTGATTGTGAGCATTTCCTCATGTATCTGTTAACTACATGAATGCCTTCTTCAGTGAAGTGTCTGTTCATATCTTCTCCCCATTTTTTAATTGGGTTATTTGTCTTTTCGCAGTGGATTTTTGCAGTATCATGCAGATTTTGGAGATCAGGTGCTGATCGGCAATGTCATAGCTAAAAACTTTTTCCCAGTCTGTAGGTAGACTTTTCACTCTTTTGGTGAAGTCTTTCATGAGCATAGGCGTTTGATTTTTAAGAGCTCCCAGTTATCTAGTTTTTCTTCTGCATCGTTAGTAATGTTTTGTGTACCGTTTATGCCATGTATTAGGGCTTCTAACATTGTCCCTATTTTTTCTTCCATGATCTTTACCATTTCAGATTTTATATTTAGGTCTTTGATCCATTTTGAGCTCATTTTTGTGCATGGAGTGAGGTATGGGTGTTGATCATTTTTTTGCAGGTGGATATCCAGTTCCGCCAGCACCATTTGTTAAAAAGACTGTCTTTTCCCCATTTAACTGTTTTGGGGCCTTTGTCAAATATCAAGTGCTCATATGTGGATGGATTTATGTCTGGGTTCTCAACTCTGTTCCATTGGTCTCTGTTGCTGTACCAGTATCAGGTTGTTTTGATACTGTGCCGGTACAAAATCAGGTAAAGTAAGGCCTCCCATTTTGTTCTTCTTTTTCAGTAATGCTTTATTTATCTGGGGCCTTGTTCCCTTCCATATGAAGTCGGTGATTTGTTTCTCCATCTCATTAAAGAATGTCGTTGGGATTTGGATCAGAATTGCATTAAATCTATAGATCGCTCTTGGTAGAACAGACATTTTTATAACGTTAAGTCTTCCTATCCATGAGCAAGGTGTGTTTTTCCACTTATGTAGGTCTCTTTTAGTTTCTTGCAGAAGTGTTTTGTAGTTTTCTTTGTATAAGTCTTTCACATTTCCAGTAAGATTTATTGCTAACTATTATATCTTCCTGGGTGTTACTGTAAATGGTATTGATTTGGTGATTTCCTCTTTGATGTTCTTTTTGTTGGCGTAGGGGAATCCAGCTGATTTTTGTATGTTTATCTCGTATCTCGATACTCTGCTAAACTCTTCTATTAGTTTCAGTAGCTTTCTTCAGGATTCTTTAGGGTTTTCTGTGTATAAGATAATGTCATCTGCAAATAGAGATAATTTTAATTCTTCCTTGCCAATGTGGGTGCTGTTTGTTTGTCTAGCCTAATTGCTCTGACTAGGACCCCCAGCACAGTGTTGAATAAGAGTGGTGATAAAGGGCATTATTTTCTGGTTCCCGATCTCAAGGGGAATGCTTTCAGGCTCTCTCCCCTTAGGACTATGTTGGCTTTGTATAAATGCCATTTATTATGTTGAAGAATTTTACCTCTATTCCTATTTTGCTGAGTTTTTATCATAAATGGGTGTTGAAATTTCTCAAACGCCTTTTCTGCATCAATTGGTAAAATCATGTGATTCTTATCTTTTATTTCTGTTATGGATGACATTGTTTTTCTAATGTTGAACGATCCTTGCATACCCAGTATTAATCCCATTTGGTCACGGTGAATTAGTTTTTGATATGTTGTTAAAGTCTACTGGCTAGAATTTTTTGGAGGATTTTTACATCTACGTTCATGAGGGATATAGATCTGTGATTTTCTTTTCTTGTAGTATCTGTACCTGGTTTTCCTATCAGGGATATGGTGCCTTCAAAGAATGAGTTTGGGAGTATTGCATTCTTTTCTGTGCTCTGAAATACCTTTAGTAGTAGTGGTGTTAACTCTTCTCTGAAAGTCTGGTAGAACTCTGAGTGAAGCCCTCTGGGCCAGGACTTTTTTTTGTTGGTTTTTTTTTTTTTTTTTTTTGCTTACCTTTTCAATCTCTTTTGTTATGGGTCTATTTAGTTGTTCTACCTCTGTTTGTGTTAGTTTAGATAGTGTGTCTAGGAATTCACCCATTTCTTCTATTTTTTTAAATTTGTTACAAAACAGTTTTTTATAGTAATCTGATATGACTCCTTTAATTTCAGTTGGGTCTGCTGTAATATCGCCCCTCTCATTTCTTATTCAGATTATTTGCTTCCTTTCCTGATTTGCTTTTTTCAGTTTTGCCAGTGGGTTATCAATTTTCTTGATTTTTTCAAAGAGCCAGCTTTCGGTCTTGTTAACCCTTTGGATTGTTTTTCTGTTTTTTATCTCATTTAGTTCTACTCTAATTTTTATTATTTGTTTTCTTCTGGTGCCTGATGGTTTCTTTTGTTGTTCTCTTTTTATTTGTTCAAGTTGTAGGGATAATTCTTTGATTTTGGCCCTTTCTTCTTTTTGGAGGCACGCATTTATTGAAATAAATTGATCTCTGGGCACTGCTTTTGCTGTGTCTCAAAGGTTCTGATATGAAGTGTTTTCATTCTCATTGGATTCTATGGATTTCTTTGTTCCCTCCTTAATGTCTTCTATAATCCATTGTTTTTTGAGCAGGTATTGTTCAGTTTTCAAGTGTTTGATTTTTTTCTCTGCTTTTTCTGTTATTGATTTCTACTTTTATGGCCTTGTTGTCAGAGAAGATGGTTTGTAATATTTCAGTGTTTTGTATTCTGCTAAGGCTTCCTTTATGAGCTAATATGTGCTCTATTCTAGAGAATGTTTCATGTGCTCTAGGAAAGAAAGTAAACTTGGCTGCTCTTCGGTGGAGTGTTTTGTACATGTCTATAACGTCAAGTTGGTGTACTGCGGCATTTAGATCTCCTGTGTCTTCACTGAGCTTCTTTCTTGATGTCCTGTTCTTCACCAAAAGTGGTGTGTTGAAGTCTCCTACTGTTACTGTGGAGCTATCTATCTCACTTTCTAAGGCTGAGTTTGTTTTATGTATCTTGCAGCCCTGTTATTGGGTGCATAAGTATTTAATACGGTTATATCTTCTTGGTATATTGTCCCTTTAATCATTATATAGTGTCCTTCCTTATCCTTTATGATGGATTTAACTTTGACGTCTGTTTCATCAGAAATTAATATTGCCACTCCCACCCTTTTTTGATTGTTGTTTGCTTGATATATTTTTTTCTATTCTTTCAGTTTTAGTTTGTTTGTGTCTAAGGTGTGTCTCTTGTAGGCAGCATATAGAAGGATTGTGTTTTTTAATCTGTTCTGCCACTCTCTGTATCTTTATTGATGCATTTAGTCCATTTACATTCAGCGTAATTCTGGATAGGTATGAATTTACTGTTCAGAAATTATGCCTTCTACTTGCTCAATTTTGTTCCTCTGACTTTCTATTGTCTACTCCTGTAATTTTATTGTTAATCTTCTGAATTTCTGATGGCTGTGTGTCTATGGATTTTTCCAGCATATTAAATTTTTCATTATGTTCCTGAATAATCTTTCTAATTTCTTCAATTGCTTTATCTGCGTGTTCCTTGGCTTGTTCTACATATTGCCTCATTTCCTTCCTGATGTCTTGAAGGGTCTGTATATTAATGTTTTCTATTCTGGCTCTGGTAATTCCAGGAATGCACGTTCATCTAGAAGATCCCTGGATTCTTTGTTTTCAGACCTTGTTGAGGCGAACACGGCCTGTTTCTTTACGTGACTTGATATTGACTGTTGTTTCTGACCATCTATGTTATTATATTAGTTTATGCTTGCTTACTGTGTCGTACCTTCTTTGTTTTGTTTTGATATACCCAAACATGTTGGTTGAGTGAGCTAGCTTGATTATTTTCGCCTTTGGAGCTCTGATGTCCTGTCCCTGTATGGCTAGAGTTGTTATCAGGCATATCAGCCTAGGAGGCCATTCACTTTTCCTGTACGAATTCAGCTCGAGTGTCCAGGTAGCTGATCACCAAGTGTGTGTCCTACAGTCTTAGAGGAGCAGAAGTGATTGGTGTGGGTACTGGTATCTGGTTGCAACACGGGGTCAGTCTCTGAACAAGGCAGGGGGCTGAGAATCACCCCACATGTGTCTCTGAGGAAAGCATGTCCCTGTTCCCTAGAGTGTACAGTTGGGTAGGTTCTGCAGACAGACCATGGGCATGCAATGTTTTTGGTTGTAAGGACTGAGAGGTACCAGTTAGCCTTGGACACCTGTAGTAGGTGGTTGGGTGACCTGAGTGGGGCCACGAGTCCTTAGGCGCCTGATGTGGATAGGTGAGTACCCTGTTTAACAGGCAATGTCAAACATCAAACACCCACTTCTCCGTCTCACAGGTGAAACGGTTGTAGTCTGCCAACAAGGGCCTATTCTCCTGAAATACGCCCACACAGGTCCATGCAGAGGGAAAAGGTACTCAAAGTCTACGGACCATTTATACCTGGACAGGAGCTGCTTCTGTCCTTAGCTCCGCCAGTTAGTGGAGCTGGCAAATTACCTTTTCCTGCAATTGCAAATTTACTCCTTCTCCAAGCCTGGGAGGACGGGTCTAGGTGCTCAACAGGGCCTATCTCAGGCCCAGTGACGTCAGCCACTGTAACCGTCTTGGGAACGGAGGTCTGGTGGGGTATGGTAAAATATACGCAAGTACTTAACGTTTTTCCAAGAGCACTGTTCTTCTCTGGTGCCATCGGTGTGAGTAGGCTGTTGGGCTGGCTGCTTCTCTCAGAGGAAACTGCTGCTGAATGCTAGTACTAACCTGCTGCCGCCATCCTGGGAATCGTGCCTGAGGACTTCCCGTGATTCAGGTCTGGTTACTCCACTCCAGATTCTGAACTGTCTCTTCCTCTCCCTGCCCCTCAATTCGTTTTCTAAGCTTGGTTTTGATGCTCAGGGCTCCTAGCTTGTCATAAATACACTCATTTCACTTTTTTTTTTTTTTTTTTTTGGTCTTTGTTGTAAAGAGGGCTCACTGGAAGCATCTGTCCTCACGATTTTTTGATGAAACCAGGACATTAGAATTTTACCAAGTGTTGGGCTTCCTTACATCACCAATTTTACGGTGTTTTCAACACTGATCTTAAATAGTCTGCTTTTAGTTTAGACCTAGGCCTCTCTCCATTGCACAAGAGTTCCATGTTCCAGTTGCTGGTGTGCAGTGACTACTGGGATGCTAGAGCTATTGATCTACTGCACTAAGAGGAATGGGGCATCCTGAACAGTCCATCTGGGACATTTATGCTTTGCCTTCTAGAGCCAGAGGTCAGGAACCCTTCTTAGTGAACACAAAATTCTGTGCACTGGATGATGGTGTAGGGGGGCTTCCGGAACAGTAGTGTCATTCCTCTGCTATGCAGAGAGAGAGAGGGATGAGGGCACTTTAAGCGGTCCACCCAGGTAATCTGTGATTTTGGTTTTGTGGCCAGAAATCAGGGGTCTTTCCCATGGTTTGGCAGTTTTCTTCACCAGCTGATAGTGTGAGGCAGCTCTTGATCCACTGTGGAGGGTGCTTGCTGCACTGGGAGGGTGAGGGTTAGTGCACCCTGAACAGTCCACCCTGATGCGCCTATAATGATATATGGCCAATCTTAGTCATATTATGGTAAGAAAAGGAGCAGTGGAGACACCCTGAATAGTCCACCCAGGATATATATGCTTTTGGTTTTGGAGAGAGACCTTGGGCACTTTTCAGTGCACAGAAGATTCATGGAATGGCTGGTAACATGGGGTGGCTATTAGACCAATGGGTCATCCTAGTAAGGGGAGAGAGGGTATTGGAAGAGTGCTTTTTCTACCATATGATTCATCCTTGTCTTTTACTGGTGTTCTTGTGGCAAGGGTCAGGATCTTAGATCTGCTCACACTGCCATCTTACTAATCGCTGTCTTTTGATAGTGCAGCTATTCTTTGGTATGTGGGTATTGGTTGCAGGACCCGCATGGATACCAAAATCTGCAGATGCTGAAGGAAGGCCCTTTTATAGTGCAGCATTTGCATATAACCTATGCACAGACTTCCACATACTTTAAATCATCCCCAGTTTACTTACAATACCTAATAGAATGCAAATGCTATGTAAATAGTTGTTTCACCACAACTGAAGACTTGCTCTGGAATGTAGCCTTTCTGTTCTGTGAGTTGCTTGAGCTGATGGTGTCTGGGCATCAGCCCGTGGCATTTCGCCCCTGATCTTTAAGTTCTTGAGGCTGCAGCACTTTACATAGCTAGCCAGTCATTCGTTATTAGCCTTAAGCTTCTTCCTCTCGCTCTCCTCAACCCCCTCACACTTAGCCTTTGAGGGGTTGGTCTGACCACTTCATTGCTTTTTAGGAGCAGTTCTTTTACAGAATCAAAGCGCACAAAAGTATCTAACTCTCGAGATACAAGATGAATGATGCTCAAACAACCAGGGTTGGAAAGAGACTGAGGATCTGTGAAATGGTGGGAGGCTACAGTAGATTATGCCTACACATCAATTCATTTGCATGGATTTGGCGTAGTTTTCAGGCATATGCTAAATTCAAGTTTTGCTTTTTTGAAACTTGTCTGTGTTTTTTTCCCTGAATATTTTTGATCCGCAGTTGGTTGAATCCACAGATGTAGAACCCCTGGACATGGAGGGCTGACTGTATTTAATCCATTCAAATTCAGTATTATTATTGATACAGTTGGATTTTTACTGCTATTTTTCTTTTTGTATTCTAAATGTCTCATGTTCTTTTGTTCCTATGTTTCTCTTTTACTGGTTTATTTTGCATTAATATTTTCTGCTTGACATTTTTATTTCTTTAATGATTTTTTCACTGTGTTTTTGAATTATTTTTGGTAGTTTCTTTAAGGCTTACTATATACATCTTAACTAATGAGAATGTACTTCAGATTTAGACTTAATTGCAGTGAAATATACAAACATTAATCCTGTGTGGCTGTATTTCTTCTTCTTGCTATTTGTGCTAGTATTGTTATACATACTGTACGTGTGTATGTTACATAACCAGCAACACACTGTTTTGTTACTTTAAATGTCTTTATAGGTCTATAAAGAAGTCAGAAAAAAAATGCATCTATTTATAGAGTTTGTTCTATTTACTTTCTTACTTACAATTTCACGTTCTCTTCACTTGTTCTTGTGCGTTCAGGGTGTCATCTCTAACCCACATAACTGCATCCATGCACCTCCTGCCGGTGCCCACCGTTAAATATACCGCCTTTCTATACGTTATAGAGCAAATAACGCTAGTATATACGTATTGTTTTATACAATTGTGTTTCAAATCACCAAAGAGTAGACATACATGCATTTATACTGTATTTTATAATTCTATAATTACCTTTAGTAGTGCTCTTTGTGTTTTGATATAGATTTAGATTTCCATCTTGCTTTACTTGTTTATAGCCTCAAAATTTTATTTCTTCTAAAACAGGTCAGCTTGCAAGAGATTATTCTGGTTTTCATTTATCTGGAAATATCGTTATTTTGTCTTCATCTTAAAAGATAATTTTGATTCATATAAGATTCTTGGTGGACAGTTTTTCTTTCAGGACACTGAATATGTCACCTCATTGCCTACTGACCTTCATTATTTTCTAGTGAGAAGTCAGTTATTAGTTTTATAATACATGACTAAGACTAGGAATAAGGACCGTGTAGACTATTTATGAAAAGCATTAGCCAGGGAAAATCTTATGAATAGCAGCAGAACATTCTCTGATACAGTGCCAGAAGATAAGCCCCCCAGGTTGGAAGGCACTCAAGAGATGACTGGGGAAGAGCTGCCTCCTCAAAGTAGAGTCGACCTTAATGATGTGGATGGAGTAAAGTTTTGGGACCCTCATTTGCTAATGTTGCATGACTCAAAATGAGAAAAAACAGCTGCAAACATCCATGAATAATCGACATATGGAATGTACAAAGTATGAATCTAGGAAACTTGGAAATTGCCCCGCCCAAGAAAAATGGAAGGGATAAACATGGATATCCTAGGCATTAGTGAGCTGAAATGGACTGTTACTGGCCACTTGAAATGGGACAATCATATACTCTACTATGCCAGGAATGACGACTTGAAGAGGAATAGTGTTGCATTCATAATCAAAAAGAACATTTTAAGATCTATCCTGAAGTACAACACTGTCACTGATAGGATAATATCCATACATATATAAGGAAGACCAGTTAATATAATTATTATTCAAATTTATGCATCAAGCACTAAGGCCAAAGAGGAAGAAATAGAACATTTTTATCAGCTACTACACTCTGAAACTGATCAAACATGCAATCACGAGGCATTGATAATTACTGGTGATTGGAATGCAAAAGTTGGAAACAAAGATGAAGGATTGGTAACTGGAATTATGGCCTTGGGGACAGAAACAATGCCGGAGATCAAATGATACAATTTCACAAGACCAACAACTTCTTCACTGCAGATACCTTCTTTCACTACATTAACGGCGACTATACACACGGACCTCACTAGATGAAACACACAGAAATTAAATTAACTACATCTGTGGAAAGAGACGATGGAAAAGCTCAATGTCGTCAGAAGGAACAAGGCCAGGGGCTGACTGTGGAGCAGACCATCAATTGCTCATATGCAAGTTCAAGCTGAAACTGAAGAAAATCACAGCAAGTCTAAGAGAGCCAAAATATGACCTTGAGTGTATCCCACCTGAATTGAGAGACCATCTGAAGAACAGATTTGACACACTGAACACTAGTGACCGAAGATCAGATGAGTTGGGAATGACATCAAGGACATCATATATGAAGAAAGCAAGACATCACTGAAAACACAGGAAAGAAAGAAAAGACCAAGATGGATGTTAGAGGAGACTCTGAAACTTGCTCATGAATGCCAGGCAGCTAAAGCAAAAGGAAGAAATGAAGAAAGTAAAAGAGCGGAACAGAAGACTTCAAAGGGCAGCTCGAAAAGACAAAGTAAAGTATTGCAATGACGTATGCAAAGAGTAAAAGATAGAAAACCAAAAGGGAAGAACATGCTCGGCATTTCTCAAGCTGAAAGAACCGAGGAAAAAATTCAAGCCTCAAGTTGCAATAGTGAAGGATTCTATGCAGAGAATATTAAACAACACAGGAAGCATCAAGAGAAGATGGAAGGGATACAAAGTCATTATACCAAAAAAAATTAGTTCATCTTCAACCACTTCAAGAGGCAGCATGTGATCATGAACCAATGGTACTGAAGAAAGAAGTCAAAGCTGCTTTGAAGGGACTGGCAAAAAAACAAGGCTCCAGGAATTGATGGAATATCAATTGAGATGTTTCAACAAACAGATGCAGCACTGGAGGTGCTCACTCGTCTGTGCTAAGAAATATGGAAGACACCTCTCTGGCCAACTGACTGGAAGTGATCCATATTTATGCCTGTTCCCAAGAAAGGTGATCCAACCAAATGTGGAAATTATAGGACAATATCATTAGTATCACATGCAAGCAAAATTTTGCTGAAGATCGTTCAAAAACGGCTACGGCAGTGTATCGACAGGGAACTGCCAGAAATTCAGGCCGGTTTCAGAAGAGGATGTGGAACCAGGGATATCATTGCTGATGTTGGACGGATCCTGGCTGAAAGCAGAGAATACCAGAAGGATGTTTACCTGCGTTTTATTGACTATGCAGAGGCATTCGACTGTGTGGATCAAAACAAACTATGGATAACACTGTGAAGAATGGGAATTCCAGAACACTTAACTGTGCTCATGAGGAAGCTTTACATAGACCAAGAGGCAGTTGTTCGGACAGAACAAGGGGATACTGATTGGTTTAAAGTCAGGAAAGGTGTGCATCAGGGTTGTATTCTTTCACCATACCTATTTAATCTGTATGCAGAACAAATAACCCAAGAAGCTGGACTATATGAAGAAGAACAGGGCATCAGAATTGGAGGAAGATTCATTAACAACCTGGGTGATGAAGATGATACAACCTTGCTTGCTGAAAGCGAAGAGTACTTGAAGCACTTACTGATGAAGATCAGAGACCAAAATTTTCAGTATGGATTGCAGCTCAACATAAAGAAAACAAAAATCCAAGGCAGAGGCAAGATGGCGGAATAGACAGAGGGTTCCAGTAACCCCTCTTTATAACAAACCCCCCCAAAAACAAGTGAAACGAGTATATTTGTGACAAACTGGGAGCCCTGAGCTTCAAAGGCAACCTTAGAAAACGAACCGAGGGGCAGGGAGAGGAAGAGACCGTTCAGGGGTGGAGAAGAGTTACCGGACCTGAATCACAGACAGCCCTCAGGCACTGTTCCTGAGCAATGGTGGCAGGTTGGTAGTAGGGGCAGGCCACAGTTTCCTCAGGGAGAAGCAGCCAGCCACTCAGCCTGCTCACACCACTGGAACCCCAGGACGGCATTCTTGGCAAAGGCTAAGTACTTGAGTATATTTTACAATGCCCCCCATCCCCTAGCCGGCTTCAGTGGCTGAATTCCCTGGGCCTGAGATAGGCACTGTTGAGCACCTAGACCCATCGTCCTGGCTTTGGAGAAGGAAAAAAATTGCAATTGTGGGAAAAGATAATTTCCCAGCTCTGCTAACTAGGGGAACTCAGGACAGGAGCGGCTCCTGTCCAGGCATAAATGGTCCGTGATCTTCGAGCAGCTTTCCCTTCTGCATGGACCTGTGTGGGCCTATTTCGGTAGAATAGCCCCTTGTTGGCAGACTCCAAACGTTTCAACTATGCAGTAGAAAGGTGGGTGTCTGATGTTTGACATTGCTTTGCCTAGTGAACAAGGTCCTCACCTACCCACATCAGAGGCCTAAGGACTGGTACCTCCAGTCAGGTCACCCAGCCACCCATGGCAGGGGTCCAAGGATAACTGGTACCTCGCAGTACTTAAAACCAAAAACTTTGGGTGCCCATGTTCCCTCTGCAGAGCCCACCCCCCTGCACACTCTAGGGAACAGGGATACGTGTTCCTCAGGAATACTCGGAGGTTGGTGCTCAGCCCCCTGGCTTGTTCAAAGTGTCACCCCTGCTGCAATCACATACCGGTACATACGCCAGTCACCTCTGTCCCTCTAAGACTGTAGGAGAGGGCCTGTACCACACACTTGATGATCAGCTACCTGGACACCTGAGCTGAATTCATAAAAGACAAGTGAATGGGCTTCTAGACTGATATACCTGATAACAGCTCTAGCCATCTGGGGCCAGGATATCAGAGCTCCAAAGGTGAAAATAATCCACTTAGCTCACTCAACCATATTTGGGTATATCAAAACAAAACAAAGCAAGAAACTATGACACAGTAAGCAAGCATAAACTCATACGATAACATAGATGGTCAGAGACAACAGTCAATATCAAGTCACATAAAGAAACAGACCATGACTGCCTCAGCAAGCTCCCAAAACAAAGAATCCAGGGATCGTCTAGATGAAGGTGCATTCCTGGAATTACCAGAGCCAGAATAGAAAACATTAATATACAGACCCTTCAAGACATCAGGAAGGAAATGAGGCAATATGTACAACAAGCCAAGGAACACGCAGATAAAGCAATTGAAGAAATTGGAAAGATTATTCAGAAAACATAATGAAAAATTTAATATGCTGGAAAAATCCATAGACACACAGCCATCAGAAATTCAGAAGATTAACAATAAAATCACAGAAGTAGACAACTCAATAGAAAGTCGGAGGAACAAAACTGAGCAAGTAGAAGGTAGAATTTCTGAACTAGAAGATAAAGAACTTGGCACTAATATATTTGAAGAAAAATCAGGTAAAAGAATTTTAAAAAATGAAGAAACTTTAAGAATCATCTGGGACTCTACCAAGAGAAATAATGTATGAATGACTGGAGTGCCAGAACAGGGAGGGAAAATAGAAAATACAGAGAGAATTGTTGAAGATTCGTTGGCAGAAAACTTCCCTGGTATTGTGAAAGATGAGAAGATATCTATCCAAGGTGCTCATCGAACTCCACATAAAGTAGACGTTAAAAGAAAGTCACCAAGACATACTATAATCAAACTTTCCACAACCAAAGATAAAGAAAATTTTAAGAGCAACGAGGGATAAACGAAAAGTCACCTACAAATGAGAGCCAATAAGAATAAGCTCAGACTACTAGGCAGAAAGCATGCAGGCAAGAAGGCAATGGGATGACTTACATAAAAAACTGAACGAATAAAACTGCCATCCAAGAATCATACTTCCAGTAAAACTGTCTCTCAGATGTGAAGGTGAAATTAGGACACTTCCAGATAAACAAAGGTTAGGGAATTTGTAAAAACCAAACCAAAACTAAAAGAAACACTAAAGGGAGCTCTTTGGTTAGAAAATCCATAATATCAGGTATCAACCCAAGACTAGAACACTGGCAAGAGCGACCAGAAGTCAACTGACACAGGGAAATCAAAAAACCCAAAGCAAGATTTAAAAAAAAAAAGCTGAAAACAGGGTAACAGCAATGTTATTATATAAAAGAAGACAACATTAAAACAATAAAGAGGGACTAAGAAACTTAAGTGTAGATCTTCCATATGGAGAGGATACGGTGATGCCAAGAAAAAAAAAAAAACAGGTTTAAATTTAGAGGAATAGCGGTAGATAATAAGCTAACCACAAAGGAGGCAAACTACCCTGCCCATCAAAATAAAATACAAGAAAAAAATAGAGACTCATCAGAAACAAAAACAACAACAGACATGAGGAAACGACAATATATAAAGAAAATCTACTCAGGACATAAAATCAAGTGAGAAAAAGAAACTGTCAACACACAGAAAAAGACAACAAAATGATACCACTAAATTCATACCTATCCAGAATTACCCTGAATGTAAATGGACTAAATGCACCAATAAAGAGACAGAGAGTGGCAGAATGGATTGAAAAACAAGATCCTTCTATATGCTGCCTACAAGAGACACACCTTAGACTTAGAGACACAAACACACTAAAACTCAAAGGATGCAAAAAAATATATCAAGCAAACAATAATCAAAAAAGAGCAGGAGTGGCAATACTAATTTCTGACAAAATAGACTTTAAAGATAAATTCATCAGAAAGGATAAGGAAAGACACTATATGATGATTAAAGAGACAATACGCCAAGAAGATATAACCATATGAAATATGCATCCAATAACAGGGCTGCAAAATACATAAAACAAACTCTATCAGCATTGAAAAGTGAGACAGACAGCTCCACGACAGTAGTAGAAGACTTCAAAACACCACTTTCGGCAAAGGACAGGACATCCAGAAAGCTCAATAAAGACATGGAAGATCTAAATGCCACAATCAATCAACTTGACCGCATAGACATATACAGAACACTCCACCCAACGGCAACCAAGTATACTTTCTTTTCTAGTACACATGGAACATTCTCTAGAATAGACCACATGTTATGTCATAAAGCAAGACTTGGCAGAATCCAAACATTGAAATATTACAAAGCATCTTCTCTGACCATAAGGCCATAAAAGTGGAACTCAATAATAGGAAAAGCAGGGAAAAGAAATGAAACACTTGGAAACTGAACAATACCCTGCTCAAAAAAGACTGGATTATAGAAGATATTAAGAATGGAATAAAGAAATTCATAGAAGCCAATGCGAATGAAAACACTTCCTAGCAGAACATTTAAGACACAGCAAAAGTGGTGCTCAGAGGCCATTCATATTAATACACACAGACAGAAAGAAGAAAGGGCCAAAATCAAAGAATTGTCCCTACAACTTGAACAAATAGAAAGGGAGCAACAAAAGAAAATCACAGGCACCAGAAGAAAGGAAATAATAAAAACAGGAGCTGACCTAAATGAAATAGAAAACAGAAAAAAAATTGAAAGAATTAACAAGACCAAAAGCTGGTTTTTTGAAAAAAGTAAAAAAAAATTGATACACCACTGGCCACACTGACAAAAGAAAAACAGGAGAGGAAGCAAATAACCCGAATAAGAAATGAGAGGGGCGATAGTACAACAGACCCAACTGAAATTAAAAGAATCATATCAGATTACTATGAAAAACTATTCTCAAATTTGAAAACCTAGAAGAAATGGATGAATTCCTAGAAACACACTACCTACCTAAACTAACACAAAGGGTGGTAGAACAACTTAATAGGCCCATAACAAAAGAAGAGATTGAAAAGGTAATCAAAAAATTCCCAACAACAACAACAACAACAAAAAAAGCCCTGGTCTGGACAGCTTCACTGCAGAGTTCTACCAAACTTTCAGAGAAGAGTAAACACCACTACTACTAAAGGTATTTCAAAGCATAGAAAATGATGGAATACTACCTAACTCATTCTATGAAGCCACCATATCCCTGATACCAAAACCAGGTAAAGACATCACAAAAAAAGAAAATTACAGACCTATATCCCTCATGAATGTAGATGCAAAAATCCTCAACAACATATGAAAAAAATAACTCACCGTGACCAAGTGGGATTCATACCAGGTATACAGGGATGGTTCAACATTCAAAAAACAATTAATATAATCCACCACATAAACAAAACAAAACAAAAGAATCACATGATTTTCCCAATCGATGTAGAAAAGGTATTTGACAAAGTTCAGCACTCATTCATGATAAAAACTCTCAAAGAATACGAATAGAAGGAAAATTCCCCAACATAATAAAGGCTTTTTCCACTGAGTTACAAAGCCAACAGCAAACATCACCCTAAATGGAGAGAGTCTGAAAACATTCCCATCGAGATCGGGAACCAGACAAGGACGCCCTTTATCACCACTCTTATTCAGCATTGTGCTGGAAGTCCTAGCCAGAGCAGTTAGGCTGGATGAAGAAATAAAGGGCATCCAGATTGGAAAGGAAGAAGTCAGAGTATCTGTATTTGCAGATGACATGATCTTATACACAGAAAACCCTAAGGAATCCTCCAGGAAACTACTGAAACTAATAGAGGAGTTCAGCAGAGTATCAGAATACAAGATAAACATACAAAAATCAGTTGGATTGCTCTACACCAACAAAAAGAACATTGAAGAGGAAATCACCAAATCAATACCATTTACAGTAGCCCCCAAGAAGATAAAATACTTAGGAATAAATATTACCAGAGATATCAAGACTTATACAAAGAAAACTACAGTACACTTCTGCAAGAAACCAAAAGACACTTAGATAAGTGGAAGCACATACCTTGCTTGTGGATAGGAAGACTTAACATTACAAAAATGTCTATTCTACCAAAAGTGGTCTATACATTTAATGCAATTCCAATCCAAATCCCAAGGACATTCTTTAATGAGATGGAGAAACAAATCACCAACTTCACATGGAAGGGAAAGAGGCCCTGGATAAATAAGGCATTACTGAAAAAGAAGAACAAAACGGGAGGCCTTACTTTACCTGATTAGAACCTGTTATACTGCTGCAGTAGTCAAAACAGCCTGGTACTGGTACAACAACAGATACATGGACCAATGGAACAGAATTGAGAATCCAGACATAAATCCATCCACATATGAGCAGTTGATATTTGACAAATGCCCCAGAACAGTTAAATGGAGAAAAGACAGTCTTTTTTAACAAATGGTGCTGGCAGAACTGGATATCCATCTGCAAAAAAATGAAACGAGACCCATACCGCACTCCATGCACAAAAACGAGCTCAAAATGGATCAAAGGCCTAAATACAAAATCTAAAGCAATAAAGATCACGGAAGAACAAATAGGGACAACGTTAGGAGCCCTAATACATGGCATAAACAGTATACAAACCATTATAAAGAATGTAGGAGAAAAACTAGATAAGTGGGAGCTCCCCAAAATCAAACACCTATGTTCATCCAAAGACTTCACCAAAAGAGTAAAAAGACTACCTACAGACTGGAAAAAAGTTTTTACCTATGCCATCTCTGATCAGCGCCTGATCTCTAAAATCTACACGATACTGCAAAAACTCAACTGCAAAAAGACAAATAACCCAATTAAAAAATGGGCAAAGATATGAACAGACACTTCACTAAAGAAGACATTCAGGTAGCTAACAGATATATGACGAAATGTTCACCATCATTAGCCATTAGAGAAATCCAGATCAAAACTACAGTGAGATTTCATCTCACTGCAACAAGGCTAGCATTAATCCAAAACACACAAAATAATAAATGTTGGAGAGGCTGTGGAGAGATGGGAACACTTACACACTGCTGGTGGGGATGTGCAATGGTACAACCACGTTGGAAATTGATTTGGCACTTCTTTAAAAAGCTAGAAATAGAACTACCATACGATCCAGCAATCCCACTCCTTGGAATATACCCCTAGAGAAATAAGAGCCTTTACATGAACAGATACATGCACACCCATGTTTATTGCAGCACTGTTTACAACAGCAAAAAGATGCAAGCAACCAAGGTGCCCACCAACGGATGAATGCATAAATAAATTATGGTACATTCACACAATGGAATACTACACATCAATAAAGAACAGTGAGGAATCTGTGAAACGTGTTATAACGCGGAGGAACCTGGAAGGCATTATGCCGAGTGAAATCAGTCAGTTGCAAAAGGACAAATGTTGTATAAGACCACTATTATAAGAACTTGAGAAATAATTTAAACTGAGAACAAAATATTCTTTTGTGGTTACGAGAAGGGGGAAGGAGGGAGGGTGGGAGAGGGGCATTCACTAATTAGATAGTAGATATGAACTACTTTAGGTGAAGGGAAAGAGCACACAATACAGGGGAGGTCAGCACAACTGGACTAAACCAAAACCAGTTTCCTGAATAAACTGAATGCTTCAAAGGCCAGCTTAGCAGGGGGAGGGATCTGGGGACCATGGTTTCAGGGCACATCTAAGTCAACTGGCATAATAAAATCTATTAAGAAAACATTCTGCAACCCACTCTGAAGAGCAAGTGGCCACCTAAGATGCATCAACTGGTCTCAACCCACATGGATCAAAGAAGAATGAAGGACACCAAGGACAAAAGGTGATAACGAGCCCAAGAGACACAAAGGGCCACATGAACCAGAGACTACATCATCCTGAGACCAGAAGTAGATGTTGCCTGGCTATAACTGATGACTGCCCTTACAGGGAACATAACAGAGAAACCCTGAGGGAGCAGGGGAGCAGTGGAATGCAGACCCCAAATTCTCATAAGACCAGACTTAATGGTCAGAGACTGGAAGGACCCCAGTGGTCATGGCCCCCAGACCTTGTGTTGGCCCATGACAGGAACCATTCCCGAAGGCAACTCTTCAGATATGGATTGGACTGGACAATGGGTTGGAGAGGGATGCTGGTGAGGAGTGAGCTTCTGGGATCAGGTGGACACTTGAGACTATGTTGGCATCTCCTGCCTGGAGGGGAGATGAGGGGGTGGAGGGAGTTAGAAGCTGGTGAAATGGGACACTAAAAGAGAGAGTGGAGGGAGAGTGCGGGCTGTCTCATTAGGGGGAGAGTAATTGGGAGTGTGTAGCAAGGTGTATATGGGTTTTTGTGTGCGAGACTGACTTGATTTGTAAACTTTCACTTAAAGCACAATAAAAAGTATAAAAAAAAATCCTCACAACTGGACCAACAAGCAACGTCATAATAAACAGAGCAAAGATTGACGTTGTCAAGGATTTCATTTTCTTGGATCCACAAACAACAGCCATTGGAGAAGCAGTCAAGAAATCAAAAGACACTGCATTGGGTAAATCTGTTGTGAAGGACCTTCTAAAGTGTTGAAAAGCAAAGATTCTCCTGACCCAACGCATGGCCTTTTCAATTGCATCATATGCATGTGAAAGCTGGGCAATGAATAAAGAGGACTGAAGATCTGACATCTTTGAATTGTGGTGTTGGCAAAGAATATTGAAATACCATGGACTGCCAGAATAATGAACAAATCTGTCTTGGAAGAAGTGCAACCAGAATGCTCCTTAGGAGCAGAGATGGTGAGAATGCGTCTTACATACTTTGAACATGTTGTCAAGGGGGACCAGTCCCTGCAGAGAGACATCATGCTTGGCAAAGTACAGGGTCCACAGAAAAGAGGAAGACCATCAACGAGGTGGATTGACACAGTGGTTACAATAAATAAGCTCAGGCGTAACAATGATTATAAGGATGGCACAGGATCGGGCAGCGTTTTGTTCTGTTGTGCACAGGGATGCTATGAGTCAGAACCGACTCGAGGGCACCTAATAACAACAACAACAACACATGATGCATCTTTTTTTTTTTTGCTTTCAATGTATTCGTGCTGCCTTTGCCTTTCAGCACTTTTTCAGTGTTGTGCCTGGGTATCGACCCCTTTGCATTCATCCTACTTCAAGTACACTGAACTTCTTGAATGTATAGATTGTTTTTCAGCACATTTGGAAAAATTTAAGCCAGTTTCTTCAAATATTTTTAACTTGCTTTTTTAAAATTTCTTTTGTTCTTCTGGTATGCCAGTTAGGCAGATGCTGGTGCTATAAAACATTTCTACATTTCTCTGAGGCTGTGTTCCTTCTTTCTTTACCTCTTTTCTCATTGTTCTTTGAATTTCATGATCTCTATATATCTTTACAGTCACGACTTTTCTGCTAATTCAGATCTAATGATTTATTTTTGTTATTGTACATAGAAACTCCAGAGTTTTCATTTGATTCTTTGGTATAATTTCTATCCTTTATTGATATAATAGTTGTATGGGATGAACATTGCCTGCAGGCTTTTTTTTTAATATCTTTAAGAATTTTTTTTTTAAAGATATTTATAGTGCATATTTCAAGGTCTTCATCTATTAACTATGATATATGGTCCCTCTCACAGTTTCTGTTGCCTGGTTTCTAAAATTTGTGTATGACTCTTGTGTTTCTGTTTCTTTGCATATCTCACATTTTTTTCCATTAAAAAGTCGACATTTTAGGCAATATATTGTCACAACTCTGGATACTGGTTATCTTCCTTCCCTTTAAGGGCTGGTTTCTGTTGTCATTTGCATGTCAATTTCTTTCATGACATGGCTACTGTAGTGACATTTATTTCCCCTGATGTGTGAAGGCATTGGTGTTGCTCCTTTGAGGTACAGTCACCCTGGAGTGACAGTGGTTTTAGCAGAACTGTTTTTGATTGTCTCTTGTCCTGATCTCTCTGTTAACCTGTCTGCTTTATTTGCACTAATTCTGGCTAGCAACAATATTATTTTTAACAGATTGGCCCAATCAAATTTCAGAAAGAGTAACTTTTGAGGTCAGTGTTTAAGGTTTATACTTATCCCAGAAGGATCTTATTAGCTCTCTCTTTCCCTCATTCTCTCTTATGCACTAGGAGGCCTATGGCCTAGCATTTTGATCTTAAATGAAAGCAGTGCTCTAGGGAAGAACTTCAGAGCTCTCTTTTCTTTTGATTGCTTCCTCCTCTCGGGCAAACTCCCTGAGCCACAGTCTGGTCACTTGTCAAGATGATGGTCTCTGGTCTTCTTATCTTCCTCTCTTAGTGTGAAACCCTGTGCTTTACAAACAGTTGGGCTGAAGATGATTTGAGCCCCAGTCTCAGCCTCCTTCCTATAGGAAAAATCTTAGTGGAGGAAGGAAACCTCTCATCTTTCAGCTACACTCACCAGAAATTTGGCCTCTTCAAATTGCCACTGAAGGAAACGAGGATATTATCAGCCTTGATTTCAGGCTGAGGGGGAGAGAGAGAGACTATCTTAGTTTTCTTCATTTGCTGTGTACCCTTAAGGCAATTTACAGACACTTAAATGATTGTATCTTTAAATGTTTTTTCACCAGCTTTCCTTGTTTTACTGAGGTGTGGGTCCGCAGGTTGTCATTCTAAAAGTGGAGCTCTTATGCTTTTATGTTTTAATTTCTACTTCCTAGGCAGTGAAAGAAAAAATAGTTGTCAATCATACTGGAATATAATCAGTAAAAAATATGGGTATTAAATTTGTCAGTTTGTTTTTTCACAGTCAAATTTAGTCTGCCTACATGTTACATTCCCCCCAATGTAAATCAGTGGTCATGATAGAATTTTAGTAGCTGTCTAAAATAATTGTGTTCTGCTATTTGAAAACCTCAGCTTCTCATTCAACTTCGAACCTTTGAAACAGAACACTATTAAGGTGGGGAAACAGGGCCAAGATGGCAGACACTTCCGGGGATCCATCTTAGAACAAAGACCAGAAAAAACAAGTGAAAGGTACAGCGCAGATCAAATAGCACCACCTATGAAAGAACTCTCTATTTATCTGATCTCTCCTCCCTCTGCCCTAGGCCCCAAGCCAGTTTCAGTGGCAGTCAATTTTTTGGGGCTTGAGATAGGTCTTCCTGTCCATCCTGAGACATTCTCCCAGGCAAGATGAACAAACTAACAAACGGGGAAAAAAAAAAATCTGGCGGCTCCCCTAAGCTGGGAACTAAAGGCAGAAGCGACTCTTGTCCAGGCACAAACAGTCCATGGACTTTGATGCCTTTCACCCCTGCACGGGCCTGTGTGGATCCATTTCAGGAGCTTAGGCCCTTGTGGGCAGACTACAACAGTGTACGTGCCTGAGGTCTGACTTCAACTGTTTTAGCTGTGCAGAGGAGATGGGTTTTTTTTGATGTTGGACACCACTCTGCCTATTAAGCATGGTCTTCCCTCACCTACCCACATCAGGGGCCTGAGGACTGGTGGCTCCACCCATGCCACTAGTCACCCGCAACAGGGGTCCAAGGATAAGTGATGCCTCCCAGTCCTTACAGCCAAAAGCACTGGGTGCCCATTCGTCCAACCGCAGAACCAAACCACCAGTGTGCTCTAAGCAAGAGGGATGTGCTTTCCTCACAGACATGCAGGGGACAGTTGTCAGCCCCCTGCCTTGCTCAGAGCATGACCCTTTGCTGCAACCAGATACCTATGCCTACACCAATCACCCTCGCCCCTTGAGGACTGTAGGTGAGAACTCACACCACACACTCGGTGACCGGCTACCTTGACATCTGAGCGAATCCATACAAGAAAAGTGAATGGACTTCCAGGCCCATATAACTGGTAACAGGTCTAACCATCCGGTGACAGGATGTTAGGGCTTCAAAGGTGCAAATAATCACACTTACTCAAGCAGCTATTTGGCCATATCAAAAGAAAACAAATTAAGAAGCTAGGACAAGTAGGCAAACATAAAATAAACTGATACAATAGCTTATAGATGGCTTGGAGACAACAGTCAATATCAAATCACATAAAGAAGCAGATCATGGTTGCTTCAAAAGCTCCCGAAACAAAGAATCAAGGAATCTTCCAGACGAGGATATATTCCTGGAATTACCAGGGGTAGAATGCAACAGATTAATATATATGAACTCTTTAAGAGGTCAGGAAGGAGATCAGACAAAACGCACAAAAAGGCAAGGAACACATATATAAAGCAGTTGAGGAAACTAAGGTTATTCAAGACCATATTGACAAATTTCATAGGCTGGAAGAATCCCTAGAGACACAGCAATCAGAGATTTGAAGATTAACAATAAAATTTCAGAATTTGACAACAGAATAAAAGTCAGAAGAGCAGAATTGAGCATGTAGAAGTCAGAACTAGTGAGACTGAAGATAAAACACATGGACCAATATATTCAAAGAAAAATCAGATAAAAGAATTAAAAAAAAAAAACGAAGAAACCCTAAGAATCATGTGGGACTCTATCAAGAGAAATAACATACAAGTCATTGGAGTACCAGAACAGGAAGGGACAAAAGAAAATAGAGAGAATTGTTGAAGATTTGTTGGCAGAAAGCTTCCCCGATATCGTGAAAGACAAGAAGATATACATCCAAGGTGCTCATCGAACCCCACATAAGGTAGATCCCAAAGGAAGTCGCTAGCTGCTGGAGCTAGCGAACCCAAGATTGGCAGGTTGGAGAGCAGGGCACTTTCTCACAGGCTGTGAAGATTGATGAATCCCCAGATCAGCAGGCAAGACCCTACGTAAGCTGCTAACTCAAGTCCCAAGAGCCAGAGGTCAGATGAATAGAAGCCAGCTCCAGGATCCAGAATGAGCAAAAAGCTCCCAAGCCTTACCGGAATGTCTGCTTATATTTGATGCCAGCCACCTACCCAAGGGAACTCCTTTTCCACTGATTCACTACTCAGAGCAGATTCCATCACCGGGGTGATCACATATCAAATCTCATCAGAGAAATGATCACAACCTTACATAACTGCCAAAAAAGTGAGAATCATGACCCAGTAAATGTGACACACAATCGTAACCATCACAATCAGAATAGGTACTGTGTTTGTCAAGCCAAGGAATGCAGAAAGAAAGCTATCAAACTCTATGAGGAGGCTAGTGTAAAGGAAAATAGAACATGAGAAGTTTCTTAGGAAGAGGAATCCAAATTCTTAGAAAGACAGAAAATTTTTAGTGGTTTTATTACGTATTACTTATTCACCCATCCAACCAGAATGGTTTGGAAAACTTCCAGTTTGCTTTTCCATTTTCTGCAATAATCTCCTCTAGTACTTTGTGACATAAATCCATACACAATGAACCATGTTTTCACGTTAACACATAATTAAATTTTTGAAATTACGAGAAGGAACAGGAGGAGGGGAAAGAGTCATTGCTTAAGAGGCACTGAGCTTCTCTTCAAGACAATGTATAAATTAAAAATGAATAGTGGTGATGGTTGCACGACATGAACAATGTAGATAATGTCACTCAATGTTACATGCAAAAATTGCAGCTTTATTATATATAAAACATTTGTCAGTTCAATACTTCTTTATATGAATAAACTATATAACTCATTTTCAATATTCATATATATACATATATGATTGAAATAAATAGTAGAAAGGAAGGCAAACATCCTTGAGCTGACGAGCTTTTAGCACAATTGGAAAGGCTTGCCAAGTCCTACAGAAAATAAATAGCATACCTATACATATTTTTTGTGCAGGTTTTGGATAATAAGGATAAAGAAGAATTCAGTACTGCTAGGTAGAAAAAAATTGCCCATAAATTCTGAAAATCATTCTAACCTCAGAAATCTCTTTTAAAATACGTAAACGGATTTTTACATATTTTCTGTGCTCCAGGAAAATAACGGAGCACAATCTATAGTTTGAAGAGCAAGGACTGTAAGCTGCTATCTTCATACTCAATCGTTTATAAGATACAATCAGAGATACTATCAGAAATGTAAGGTTTTCAAGACAACCTCTGCAAAAGGAAAAAATCATAATTTGCAAATGATGTATTTTTTTACCCGCAAAATTCAAAACAAATTGAATATCTAGGATTACTAAGTGTAATTATGCTGTGAAAATATTATATCAATATGAAGGGCTTTATTAAACTGTTAGTAAAGAAGTGAAAAAAAATAAACACATACAACAGAAATAACAACATAAGATAAACCAAAAACCAAACCAAACCCAGTGCCGTCTAGTTGCTTCCGACTCACAGCGACCCCACAGGACAGAGTAGAACTGCCCCGTTGAGTTTCCAAAGAGCACCTGGCGGATTCGAACTGCCGACCCTTTGGTTAGCAGCTGTAGCACTTATCCACTACACCACCTGGGTTTCCAAGAACATAAGATACCTATAATATAAGATAGCTACAAATATATTTAATAAGAAACAGGATTCATAAAAAGGAAATTACACAATTTTTATGAGGACTATAACGTTTGACAAATGAAAAAATATGATGAGTAATAAAACAAACAAAAATGCTTATTTTCTGATCCTCTCCAAAGAAAGTAACTAACACATTCTTTTCAAGAACAAAATGTAGGGCACTCATTGATTTGATGAAGGGTTCAGCTAATGCCTACTGAAAATTATGGGAAAAGCACTGTAAAAACATAGGGTGCCACATTTCCATTTTTCATATGTTACAATTCCAGATCATTTACATCAACCATCCCCAGTGTTCTTTGCCAAACTGTCCACCCCCATGAACAAAAACTCAGTGCTTTCTACACTATACTTCCTAACATTCCTCTGGTCTGTCCATGATACCCACTATTGAACCATGATTTCAAAATATTTTCCCCTCCTCTGCACTTCATATTAGTAAAGTCATACAATATTTGTCCTTTGTGATGGATGTATTTCACTCGCCTTAGAGTTTTTTGGTTCATCCATCCTATGGCATGCATAGCACTGGAAGGTGAGCCCCTAAAGTTGGAAGTCACTCAACACACAGCTAAGAGCTGCCTCTTCAAAGTAGAGGCGACCTTAATGACGTGGACAGAGTAAAGCATTCTGAACCTTCACTTGCTGATGTGGCACTACTCAAAATGAGAAGAAACAGATGAAAACATCCACTGAGAGTAGGAACATGGAATGTATAAAGTATGAATCTAGGAAAACTGGAAATTGTAAAAAATGAAATGGAATGCATAAACATCGATATCCTAGGTGTTAGTGAGCTGAAATCGACAAGTATTGGCCATTTTGAATCAGACAATTATATTATCTACTATGCTGGGAATGACAGATTGCAGAGGAATGGCATTGTGTTCATCGTTGAAAAGAGCTTTTCAAGATCTATCCTGAAGTACATTGCTGTTGGTGATAGGATGATATCCATACGCCCACAAAGAAGACAAGTTAAATGACTATTATTCAAGTTTACACATTAACTGCTAAGGCCAAAGATAAAGAAATGGTAGATTTTACCAACTTCTGCAGTCTCAAATTGATCAAACATGCAATCAACATGCATTGAAAATTACTGGTGATTGGAATGCAGAAGTTGGAAACAAAGAGGAAAGGCTGGTAGTTGGAAAATATGACCTTGGTGATAGAAACAACACTGGCGATCATAGGGTAGAATTTTTAAAACCAGTGAGTTCTGCATTGCAAATACTTGCTTTTTAACAAAATAAATGGCTACTATACACACGGACTGCATCAGATGGAATACAGAGGAATAAAATCGACTATATCTATGGAAAGAAACAATGGAAAAACTCAGTATCATCAGTCAGAACAAGAACAGAGGCAGACAGTGGAAAAGACCATCAATTGCTCATATGCAAGTTCAAGGTGAAGTTGAAGAAAATTAGAACAAGTACACGAGAGCCAAAGTATGACCTTGAGAATATCCCACCTGAATTCAGAGACCATCTCAAGAATAGATGTGATGCACTGAACACTAATGACTGAAGACCAGATGTGTTCTGGAATGACATCAAGGACATCACACATGAAGAGAACAAGAGGTCATTAAAAAGGCAAAAAAGACAAAACAGGGAGTCAGAAGAGACTCTGAAACTTGCTCTTGAACCTCAAGTAGCTAAAGCAAACAGAAGAAATGATGAAGCAGAAGAACTGAAGAGATTTAAAAGGATGGCTCGAGAAGACGGTCAAGTATTATAATGAAATGTGCAAAGGCCTTTAGTAAGAAAACCAAAAGGGGAAAACATGCTCAGCATTTCTCAAGCTGAAAGAATTGAAGAAAAAATTCAAGTTCTGAGTTGCAATATTGAAGGATCCTACCGGGGGAAATACTGAACGATGCAGAATGCATCAAAAGAAGATGGAACGGTTAAGATTTGGAGAGGTGGGGCCAAGATGGGGTAGTAATAAGATGCTTCTAGTGACCCCTCTTACAATAAAGACCCCCAAAAACAAATGAAACAATTATACCTATGACAAGATAGGAACCCTGAACATCAAAAGCTAAGTTAGAAAACGGACTGAGCAGTAGGCGGAGGGAGTTCAGAAGCAGCAAGGAGTTGCCTGACCTGACTCAGCAGGAACCCTCAAGCACGATCCCTGGAGCAACCACAGTAGGGCTGGAGGTAGCGTTACACGCAGTTTCCTCAGGACGAGACAGTGAGTCGCACAGCCTACTCACACCTCCAGAACCATGTAAGAACAGAGCTCTTGGCAAAAGCTAAGTACTTGTGTTTATTTTATTTTACCATGGCCCCGGCCCCTGAGCTGGCTTCAATGGCTGTTGATTTCCCTGGGCCTAAGTCCTGTTACCCACTCTGAGCCACTCTCCTGGTCTTGGAGAAGAAATAAATTAACAATTGCGGTAAAAATTAATCTGCCAACTCTACTAAGCTGGGGAGCCCAGGACAGAAGTAGCTCCTGTCCAGGTACAAATGATCGATGGACTTTGACTACCCTTCTCCCCTGTATGGACTTGTGAGGGCCTATTTCAGAACAGGTCCTTGTTGGCAGACTGTGACTGTTTCAGATGTGTGGTGGACAGGTGGGTTTTTGATGTTTTACACCTCTTTGCCTATTAAACAAGGTCCTCACCTACCCTATCAGGGGCCCTGAGGACTGGTGGCTCTGCCCTGCCCACATCAGCTAGCCACCCGTGACAGGGGTCCAAGGATAAGTGGTCCCTCCCAGTACTTACAACCAAAAGCACTGGGAAATCACGCTCCAGCTGCAGAACCCACGCGTGTGCGCTAAGGAACAGGGATATACTTTCCTCACAGGCCCTTGGGGGATGGTTGTCAGGCCCCTGCCTTCTTGAGTGTGGCCCCTGCTACAACCAGGTACCTGTGCATACACTAATCACTCCTGACCCTCTAAGACTGTAGGACAGAGCCTGTACCACACATTTCATGACCAACTACCTCGATACCTGAGCTAAATCCATACAAGAAAAGTGAATGGACTCCTAGGCTCATATTCCTGGTAACGCCTCTAGCCATCTGACAACAGGATGATAGAGCTTCAAAGCTTCAAAGGAAAATAATCAAGGTAGCTCACTTAAGGAGACTATTTGTGCATATCAAAACAAGGCAAGGAGCTAGGACACAGTAAGCAAACATAAAATAGATTAATATAATAACTTATAGATGGCTCAGAGTCAACAGTCAATATCAAATCACATAAAGAAGCAGACCATGATCGTTTTTCATATTGACTGCTGTCTTTGAGACATTCAGTAGCCATTTTTTTCATTTATTGATTGGAGATTTGTTTGCTTCACCCTGCTTTTTTATTTGTTTGAGCAGCTTGGTTGGGCATTCTTTGTTGTTTGCCCGTCTGTGGACATATCACCACCTTGTCCAATGGTCAGTCACTCAGCCATGGCACAGCAGGACAGGTCCAATGGAAGGGGAGGAGCTGGGTCATTTGTGGCCCATACTGGGGTCAACAGATTAGTGCTGGGGGTCAGTGTAGGGCAGGTTTCAGTAGAACCATGCCTGTTGTCATGGTTTATGTCCCCCCCAAAAGTATGTGTCAACTTGTTTAGGCCGTGATTTCCAGTATTGTGTGGCTGTCCTCCATTTTGTGATTGTAATTTTATGTTGAGAGGATTAGGCACGGATTGCAACACCACCCTTACTCAGGTCACCTCCCTGATCCAAGGTAAAGGGAGTTTCCCTGGGGTGTGGCTTGTACCATCTTTTATCTCTCAAGATAAAAGGAAAGGGAAGCAAGCAGAGAGTTGGGAACCTCAAACCACGAAGAAAGCAGCACCAGGAGCAGAGTGTGTCTTTTGGACACAAGGTCCCTTTGCCTGAGAAGCTCCTCAACCAGGGGAAGATTGAGGACAAGAACCTTCATCCAGAGCCAACAGACAGAGAAAGCCTTCCCCTGGAGCCAGTGCGCTCAATTTGGACTTGTAACTTTCTAGGCTGTGAGGAAGTATAATTTCTCTTTGCTAAGGCCGTCCACTTGTGGTATTTCTGTTATGGCAGCACTAGATGACTAATTCACCTGTGCTGCTCAGGGGTGTGATACTCAGTGCATGGTGCAGATAGGCAGGAGGGAGGGGAGAGGTTGTGATGTATGGGGCTAAGTGGGTGTGGGGAAGAACACAAACAGATGAGAGAAACAAGAGCCCCTCAAAAAAAAAAAAAAAAAAAAAATGCTGAGGGAGTCTGCCATTGGAGCGGCACAGACCTGAGGAAGCGGTGTGCTGGTTAACTTTCTAACCAGATGGTGAGCACAGCCCATCAAGAAGGGACAGATATGACACATGCAGCTCGGTGGGAGGGAGAAAGAAAAGGAAAGGAGGGACAAAGGGATGAGAAACTTAATTTTTTAAAAAAATGAGACAAAAAAGGCACACATGGCTAGATGATTGGGAGAAAGGAAGATATATAAAGAGATAAGAAACCGAGAAAAAAAAATGCCCTGAAGGAGCCACCGGAAGTGGTTTCCCAGCACAGGCGTGCTACACAGTCCATCCGGAAGGAGTGGAGATGACACACGACTCCAGGTGTTCAGCAGAAGTGTAAAGAAGGGTGTTAGAGAGAGGCAAGAAGCTGATGGAAAAAAAAAGAAAAATGACCAACGGTTGCCCACTGGAAGTGAGTCCTCAGCTAAGCAGCATTGCACAGCCTGCCCAGAAAGGACAGAGATGGCACGTGGCATCAGGTGTTCAGGAGAAGCATAAGGAATGAAGGTGGTCAGAGACAAGAAACTAAGAAGAGAGCGAGCGAGCGAGCGAGCGAGCAAGCCCTAAGAAAGCCCACTGGTGTGGTGGCATAGATCAGGGAAGTGGCTCTCCAGCTGCGTAGCACTGCGTAGCAAAAGACATGGCACACAGCACCAAGTGTTCAGGAGAAAAGAAGGAAAGGATGGTAGAGAGAAGAAACCAAGAAAAGAAAAAAAAAATTCCCGAGGGAGCCCACCGGCTTGGTGGCATGGCCTGGGGAAGTAGCTCCCAAGCCGAGCGGCGCTATACAGACTGCCTAGAAGGGGTGGAGATGGCACACAGTGCCAACCATGTGGCATCTTTTTTTCTTCCTGTATTCGGGAGACAGGAAAAGAAGGAAAGTAGATAGGGATGAGAAATTGAGAAATGAGGAAAAACAAAAATGAAAGAAAAAGAAAAATATGCCCCCAGGGATCCCACTAGCATGGTGGCACAGACCAGGGAGTGGTTCCCCAGCCAAGCAATTCTTCACACAGCCTGTCAAGAAAGAATGAAGATGGCACTTGGAGCCAGGTGTTCAAGAAAAGAAAGCAGGCGAGAGAGAGAGAAGAAACCAAAAGAAGCTGGAAAAAGCAACAGCAACCAAATATGGCACCGAAGAAGCCAGCCAGCGTGGGTGGAGTGAATCCAAGCAGCAAGGGGCTGGCGCATCCCTGAATGACTGCTGCCCACCAAGAAGCAGTATGGGCCTAACAGAGGGAGGAAGGTTGGAGGTGGAAAAGTATGTATCACCGGTTACGTCACCGGGTGCTTTGTCTCCTGCTGGGAGTTTTTGAAGCTGTCTTTCGGTACTCCCTGTCCGTTGTTCTCAGTAGCTGAGTAGTCCAAGATGGCCAATCTGTGCCGCATTAGCTCTGTGTTCTCTGTCAGTTTCTTATTCGATTTTGTGCTTGGTGAGTTCTTTATCTCTTCGTTGGATGCTTAGGGTTCCAGGATTGATGTTTGTCTCTATTTTACTTAGTTTTTCAGGTCTCTGCTTTGGAGGGAAAGGTCATTCCTCTGTCTACAGTGCCATGTTGGCTCAGCCTCCCCTATTTTTCTTTTTTAAAGCCCATTGTTGCCTTTTCTACTCTGGCCACATTCTTTCCAGTAAATGGGTATTTCAAATGAATTACTTGCTATAAAAATCCGTGGGTGATGCAAACAGCTAAGCACTTGACTACTGACTGAAGGGTTGGGAATTTGAATCCATACAGAGACACCTCAAAAGAAAGACCTGGAGATCTACTTCAAAGATGTCACAGACTTGAAAAACCATATGAAGTTCAACTCAGCTTTGCACTCATGGTATCATGAGTTGCAGTTCACTTCAGAGCAGGTGGTTTGGTATACACATTGTAGATTATGATTAACACCTACTTTTGACCACTCTGTTCATTGTGATCCTTCCGTATATTCCAGTTATCTAACTGTATATTCCAGATACCCCTTGAAATTTTGATACAATTTAAGAGACACAGAGACCTGCATTTGAAGTCAAAAGGAATAGGTCTGTTTTTCATATTTAGGTACCTTATGGCTATTTTTCCATACATTTTGAAATCATATACATTTTTTATGATCTTGTTGCTATCATAATATCGATAAAAAGCATTTTCAAAATAAAATGTTAGTTTTAATAATTTGTAAACTTAGCAATTGCGCAAATTCAAAACTGGGTGACTCACAATTATCTTAACATTGCAAATAGTGATGTATTTGTAGAATCTTTAGAACATTACATACATAGGGCATTTCTCAAATGTATTTAATTTTTCATAAAGGTATACAAAAAACAAAAAATTTGCCGTTTCTAACTTTTTACATGTGTAATTCAGTTATTTACTTTCACCACATTACGCAAACATCACCACTACTTGTTTCGAAACATTTTGCTGCTGTTAAGAGCAACTCAGTGGCCACTCATTACCGCCTCCATCCTCAGTGGACGAGGGTTTTATTTTTTTCACGTCTTCGTCAACATCTGCTTCATTTTTCTGACAATAGCCATTATACTGGGGAGAAGAATTATCTCATTGTGGTTTTGTATGCATTTTACCTGATTAACGACATTGAACATTTTTTTCATGTGTTTGTTAACCATTTTATATTTTCATTGGTGGAATGTCTCATTTCTTTCCTATTTTTTGATTTGCCTTTTATATTTTGTTGTTGAGATACAGGAGTTTGTTATATATTCTGGATATTAAAACCTTGCCAGATATACTTACCAGATGTTTTCTCTCATTTTCTTCTGTCTGTTCAGTTTCTTGATAAAAATCCTCAGAAGCACAAAAGCTTTTAATTTCAGTGAAGCCCATTTTGTCTTTTGTTGTTTGTGTTTTGGGTTTCATATCTAAGAATTCAGTGTTGAAATGAACCCCTGAAGCATTAAACCTATATCTTGTTGTAAGACTTCTATGGTTTTAGGGCTTAACTTTAGCTTCTTGGTCTGTTTTATGTTTATATGTGGTGTTTTGAGGTATGGGTCAGCGCAATTTCTTGCACGTGGTGATTCAGTTGACCCAACACGATTTATTGAAAATACTATTCTTTTCTATTTAAATGGACTCAGGAAACTTAATGAAAATCAACTGACCATACATGTGTGAGTTTATGTCTGGACTGTCAATTCTGTTCTATTGGTCTATATGTCTGCCGTTACACTAAAACATGTTTTGATTACTGTAGCTTTGTGGTACATTTTAAAATCAGGAAGTATGAGTCCTCCTAATTTGTTCTGTTTTCACAAACATTTCAGCTATTCAGGGCCCCTTGCAGTTGAATATGAATTTGAGGTCTTTTCCATTTCCACATTAAGTGTTGTTGGAATTTTGAGAGGGATTGTATTTAACATATAGATTGCTTTGAGTTACACTGACATGTAAAAAATAGTACATCTTCAAAACCATGAACATAAACTACCCTTCCATTCCTATCAAAACGCTTTACAGTTTTCAGTGTGTAAATTTTCACTTCCTTGTTAAATTTACTCCCAGCCATGTAATTCTTTCCTATTTTAAAGGGATTTTTTTTTTTTTTTTTTTAGCGGGGGGAGGTGCTGGGCGCTTAATTTTCTTTTCAGATTACTCATTGCTGGTGTATAGAAATCCAACTAATTTTTGGGTGTTAACCTTGTATCCTACTACCACATTAATGCATTCATTAGTTCTAGTAACGTTCTTGCAGATTGTGATCTCTATATAGGATCATGTCATCTGCAAAAGCGATAGTTTTAAATCTTTCTTTCTGACTGGGATGTCTTTTGTATTTTTGCCTCATTACTCTTGATAGGACTTCCAGTACAATACTCAGTAACAGTGATGTGAGCAGGCATCCTTGCTTGTTCCTGATCTTGAGGGGGAAGCTCTCACTCTTTTTCTCTTGAGCATGATGTTAACAGTTGTTTTGTCAAAAATGCTGTCATATGAAGGAATTTCCCTTCTATTTCAAGACTGCTGAGTGTTCTCGTCATGAAAGGACTTTGTCAAATAATTTCTCTGCACTGAGATAATTATGTTGTTTCTTCCTTTTCTCTATTGTGGCGTATTGAATCGTTTTCTAATGTCGAACCATACTTACACTCTTTAAATAAATCCGACTCGATTATAGCGTATATTCCATTTACTACTCTGTTGGATTTAATTTGCTAGTATTTTGTTGATGATTTTTTGCATGTATATTCTTAAGAGATACTGACTCGTAGTTTTCTTTTCTTGTGTTGTCTTTGATATCAGGATAATGCTGGTCTTGTAGAATGGAGTTAGGAATGGTTTGCCCCTTCTATACTTTTTGGAAGAGTTTGAAAAATCTGATATTACTTCTTTACATGTTTAGTAGAATTCCCTAGTAAAGACATCCAATCCAGAAATTCTGTTTATCGGAAGACTTTTGAGTATTGATTCACTTTTTTTTTTCTTGTATTGCGTCTGATGAATATGTTTCTTCTTCAGTCAATACGGGAAGTTTATATATTATCAGAAATTTGTCCATTTCATCTAATTTGTTGGTGTACAACTGTTCGTGTTATTCTCTTGTGATTTTTTATTACTGTAAACTTAACTGTAATGACCCCCCTTTTTAAAAATTATTTTTATTGTGCTTTAAGTAAGTTTACGAATTACGTCAGTCTCTCATACAAAATTTTATACACTTTGCTATGTACTCCTAGTTGCTCTCCCCCTAGTGAGACAGCACACTCCTTCTCTCCACCCTGTATTCACATGTCCATTCAGCCAGCTTCTGTCCCCCTCTGCCTTCTCACCTCCCCTCCAGACAGGGGCTGCCCACATAGTCTTGTGTGTCTACTTGAGCCAAGGATCTGACTGCTCACCAGTATCCTTTTATGTCTTATAGTTCAGCCTAATCTTTGTCTGAAGAGTTGGCTTCAGGAATCGTTTTAGTTTTGGGTTAGTAGAGTCCAGGTATGACGACCTCTGGGGTTTCTCTAGTCTCAATCAGACCATTAAGTCTGGTCTCTTTAGGAGAATTTCCAGTTTGCATCCCATTGCTCTCCTGCTACATCAGGGATTCTCTGTTGTGTTCCCTGTCAGGGCAGTCATTGGTTGTAGCCGGGCACCATCTAATTCTTCTGGTTTCAGGCTGAAGTAGTCACTGATTTACGTGGCCCTGTCTCTTGGGCTCATAATTACCTTGTGTCCTTGGTGTTCTTCATTCTCCTTTGCTCCAGGTGGGTTGAGACCAATTGATGCATCTTAGCTGCTTGGTAGCATTTCAGACCCCAGACGCCACTCACCAAAGTGTAATGTCCCCACTTTCATTTCCCAGTTCAGACATTTGCATCCTCTGTCTCTTTTTTGTCAGTCTAGGTAAATATTTGGCAATTAATCTTTTAAAAATTCAAACCTCCTGTTTCATTTATTCCACTGTTTTTCTATCATCTCTTTCATTTCTCTCTACCTCATTTTTGTTATTTCGCCTGTCTCGTAGCTTTGTACATGGTGTGCTCGTCTTTTTCTACTTCCTTAAGTGTAAAGTTAGGTAGTCGATTCTAGATCTTTCTTCTTGTTTAATACAGGCATTTAGTACTATGAATTTCCCTCAGAGCCCTGCCTTTGCTGTGTCTCATAATTTTTGATTTGTTGCGACTTTTTCATTGACTAAGTTTTTTTCTGATACTTCTCTTGATTTCATTTATCTAATGATTGTTTTCTATTGTTTCATTTCTATGTATGTGTGTTTTCATATTTTTCTTCAGTTATTAATCTTTATTTTATCCATTGTAGTAGAAACTATATATTAATTTTTAAAATTTATTGAAATTTGTTTTGTTACCTAGATATTCTGTGCCTTACAGAACAATTTTTGTCTACTAAATAAGATGTTGTGTGGTGGTGTTGTTGAGTACATTTTACATATGTTGGATTTAAATTCCCACACACCTGTCAGTTTGTGGTGCTGTGGTGGCTTCTGTGTTGCTGTGGTGCTGGAAGCTATGCCACTGGTATTTCAAATGCCAACAGGACCCCCCACGGTAAACACATTTAGCTGAGCTTCTAGACTAAAACAGGCCAGAAAGAAGAGCCTCGCAGTCCACTTCTGAAAAAGCTAAACAAGGAAAGCCCTATGAATAGTAGCAAAATACTGTCTGATATACTGCTGGAAAATGAGCCCCTCAGGTTGGAAGGCACACAAAATTCAAGTAAGGAAGAGCTGCTTCCTCAAACCAGAGTCAACCTTAAAATGGATGAAGTCAAGCTTTCAGGACTTTCATTTACTGATGTGGTGTGACTCAAAATGAGAAGAAACAGCTGGAAACACCCATTAATAACATGAACACAGAATGTACGAAGTATGGATATAGGAAAACAGGAAGTTGTCAAAAATGAAATAGAATGCACAAACATCAATATCCAAGGTATTACGGAGTTGAAATGGACTGATGTTGGTGCTTTGGAATCAGAAAATCCTACAGTATACTATGCTGGAATGACAAAATTGAAGAGGAATGGTGCACCATTCACCAACAAAAAGAACATTTCAAGATTTATCCTGGAGCACAACACTGTAAGTGTTGTATAATATCCATATGACTAAAAACGTGACCAATTAATACAACTATTATTCAAATTTATGCAACAACCAATAAGGCCAAAGATAAGAAAACTGAAGATTTTTAGCAGGTTTTGCAGCCTAAAATTGATCAAACATGTAATCAAGATGCATTGATAATTACTGGTGATTGGAATTTAAAAGTTGGAAACGAAGAAGGAACAGAAGTTGGAAAATATGGCCTTGGTGACAGAAACAATGCTGGAGATCACATGATAGAACTTTGCAAGACCAATGACTTCTTTGTTGCAAATACTTTTTTTTCCATGAATGTAAATGGTGACTGTATACGTGAACCTCACCACGTAGAAGACACAGGAATCAAATTGACTCCGTTCGTGGAAAGAGACAATGGGAAAACTCAATAATATTACCTGTCAGAACAAGGCTAGGGGCCAACTGCAGAGCAGACCATCAATTGCTCGTATGTAAGTTCAGGATGAAGTATAAGAAAATCGGAACAAATCCAAGGGAGCCAAAGTATGATCTTGAGTATATTTCACCTGAATTTAGAGACCATCTCAAGAACAGATTTGACTCATTGAACACTAGTGACCAAAGACCACATGAGTTGTGAAATGACATCAAGGAAATTATACATAAAGCAAGAGGTCATTAAAAAAAATAGGAAAGAAATAAAAGACGAACATTGGTATCAGAAGAGACTACGAAACTTGCTCTTGAATGCAGAGTAGCTAAAGCAAGAGGAAGAAATGATGAAGTGAGAGAGCTCAATGGAAGATTTCAAAGGGCAGCTTGAGGAGACAAAGGAAAATAGTTGCCATGGATTGAACTGTGTCCCCCCAAAATATGTGTCGACTTGGTTTGGCACGGTTCCCAGTATGGTGTGGTTGTCCTCCATTTTGTGATTTTCCACTCAGGTGAACTAGGAAAACAGTGCACCTAACGCTGAGAGAGCAGAGCTGCCATTCCAGTGGGGCTGGAAAGCACAGCTGAAGCCCAGAGCTGAGGGACCTTCACTCAGAATCATGACAGTGTGGCCAGTGCCTAGAGTCTGGAGGGCAGGAACATTGTGTAAACTGTCTCAGGAAACAGAGGATTATTTTCAAGCCTTCAGGGCTAATGTAATGTGTTCTGCTTACTTGTGTGGTACCTGTTATCCTTTCTGTCCCTCCAGTTTCTCCTATTTGTAATGGAAATGACTAGCTTGTGTCCAGTCTACCCCTGTACTTTGGAAGCAGATAACTTGTGTTCCAGATTTCACAGATAAAGGGTATTTTTGGATTTTGGACTTGGAGTTCATTTAAGACTTTTGCTATGATATGATGGTGGTGAATATGTTTTGTTGGCGGCAAGGACATGAACTTTGGGAGGCCAAAGCGTGTAATGTCATGGATTGAACTGTGTCCCCCAAAATACATTTCACCTTGTTTAGGCCATGGTTCCAGTACTGTGTGGTTGTCTCCAACTTTGTGATTTTCCTATGTGTTATAAATCATAATCTCTGCCTGTGATTAAAGAGGATTAGGGTGAGATATAACATCCTTGCTTCGGTCACATCCCTGATCCAATGTGAAGGGCGTTTCCCTGGGGTGTGGCCGGCATCACTTTTATCTCACAAGAGATAAAAGAAAAGGAAAGCAAGCAGAGATAGTGGACCTCATACTACCAAGAAAGCAGTGCCAGGAGCAGAGAGTGTCCTTTGGATTTGAGGTTCCTGCACAGACAAGTTCCTAAGTCCAGGGGAAGGCTGATGAGAAGGTCCTTCCTCCAGAGCCAACAGAGACAGAAAGCATATCGCTGGAGCTGACACCCTGAATTTGGACTTCTAGCCTACCGGACTGCGGAGAATTTTTCTTTGTTAAAGCCATCCACTTGTGATGTTTCTGTGGTAGGAGCACTTGATAATTAAGAGAGTAATTATAATGAAATGCGCAAAGACCTGGAGATAGGAAACCAAAAGAGAAGAATATGCTTGGCATTTCTCAAGCTGAAAGAACTGAAGGAAAAAATTCAAGCCTCGAGCTGCAATTCTGAAGGATTCTGTGGGGAAAATACTAAATGACACAGGAAGCATCAAAAGAAGATGGAAGTAATACACAAGTCACCGTACCAAAAAGAACTGGTTGATGTTCAATCATTTCAGGAGGTAGCATATGATCAAGAACCAATGGTATTGAAGGAAGAAGTCTAAACCACACTGAAAGCAATGGGAAAAGACAAATATCCAGGCACTGATGGAGTACCAGTTGAGATGTTTCAACAAACCGATGCAGCACTGGAAGTGCTCACTTGTCTATGATAAAAAATTTGGAGGACAGCTACCCAGTGAACTGACTGGAAGACCTCCATCTTTGTACCCATTCCAAAGAAAGGAGGTTCAACAGAACATGGAAATTATTGAACAGCACCATTAATACCATACACAAATAAAATTTTGCTGAAGCTCATTCAAAAGCGGTTTCAGCAGTATATTGACAGGGAACTGACAGAAATTCGAACTGATTCAGAGGGCTGGAACGAGGGATATCCCTGCTGACGTCAGGCTGATCTTGGCCGAAATCAGAGAACGCCAGAAAGATGTTTACCTGTGTTGTACTGACGAGGCAAAGGCATTGGACTGTGTGGATTGTAACAAACTACGGATAACCTTACAAAGAGTGAGAATTCCAGAACACTTAATTATGCTCATGAGGAACCTGGACTTATAACAAGAGACAACTGTTAGAACAGAACAAGGGGATATCGTGTTCTTTAAAGTCAGGAAAGATGTGCATCAGGGTTGTACCCTTTCACCATACGTACTAAATCTGTATGCTGAGGAAACAATCAGAGAAGCTGGACTGCACTAAGAACAGGGTATCAGGACTGGAGGAAGACTCATCCACAGCCCATGACATGCAGATGACACAACCCTGCTTGCTGAAAGAAGACTTGAAGCACTAACTAATGAAGTTCAAAGACCACAGCCTCCAGTATGGACTGCATTTCAACATGAGGGAAACAAAAATCATCACCACTGGACCAATAAAAACATCATACTAAGTGGACAAAAGGTCAAACTTGTCAAGGATTTCATTTTGTTTGGATCCACAATCCACGTGCATGGAAGCAGCAGTCAAGAAATCTAACGACTCATAGCATTGAGCAAATCTGCTGCAAGAGACCTCTTTAAAGCATCAAAAAGTAAAGATGTCACTTTGAGAACTAAGGTTCTCCTGACCCAAGGCACGGTATTTTTAATCACCTTATATGCATGTGAAAGCTGGACGATGAATAAGGAAAGCCAAAGAACTGATGTCTTTGAATTATGGCATTGGCAGAGAAGGCTGAATATGCAATGGACTGCCAGAAGAAACCCGTCTTTGAAGAAGCACAGTCAGAACGCTCCTCAGAAGCAAGGATGGGAAGACCTCGTCTTATACGCTTTGGACATGTCATCAGGCGGGACCAGTCCCTGGAAAAGGACATCATGGTAGGTAAACCAGAGAATCAGCAAAAAAGAGGAAGACCTTCAAAGAGATGGATTGACACAGTGGCTGCAACCATTAGCTCAACCCTAAGAATTCTGAGGGGCACAGGACTGGGCAGTGTTTTGTTTGGTTGTGCATAAGGTCGCTATGAGTCCAACTGACTAGACAGGACCTAAAAAAAAAAAACAGATCTAAATTGTTCATAATGTTGTGAAAATCCTCTGTTTTCTTCTTGGTCTTTTTTTTTTTTTTTTTTTTTAGGTTCTTCTCTTCATTAGTGGAAGTGGTGTATTGAATTGTCCAGTTAGTATAGTAAAATTTTCTATTAGTCCTTTCAATATTTTGGGGCTCCGATGTTTGGTATAATATATTCATAATTCTTATACCTTCTTCACCAAGTGACTATTTTAATATTATATTATTTGGCTTTTACATTTTGACCTAAAATCTATTTTGCATAGCAGTGTACCATACCAGATATCTTTTGTTAAAATTTGCAGGTAATATTTTGTTTCATTCTTTCAGTTTTATGCGACATGTTTCTGTGTGTGTCCTAAGACTTAAGATATGTCTCTTAGAGACAGATTTAAAATCCATTCTGCCATTCTTTCCTTTTGATTGGACAGTTTAATCCATTTACATTTAAGGTAATTACTAGTAGGAAAGGACTTGCTCTTACCATTCTGCTATTTGTTTTTGTGTCTTATATGCTTTTTCTCTCTCT
Source organism: Elephas maximus indicus (assembly GCF_024166365.1). Taxonomy (NCBI): domain Eukaryota; kingdom Metazoa; phylum Chordata; class Mammalia; order Proboscidea; family Elephantidae; genus Elephas; species Elephas maximus. The sequence goes on from NC_064847.1 coordinate 6,552,752, forward strand.
TTTTTCCAGTACTGCCATAATATGTCTTTAGTTTTTTAGAAAACCATTTTGAATCTCTATCCTTTCTTATTGTATATTTTAAATAGGTATCTTTATATGTTACCATAAAAATTACACTTAACGTGTTAAATTCATAGCAAAATACTTTAAATTGATATCAACTTTAGTAAGAAACAAAAACCGCTTTTGTATTTTTCCCTCCACGTTTTTAACGTGGTGAAAACAGACACATCAAAACATACGGCAATTCAAGAATTTTTACATGTTCGGTAACTTTGATTACCTTCTTCAAGTTATGCAACCATTCTTGGTATTTTTTCCCAAAACATCCTACCACCAGGAACATACATCCAATATACTCCAAGCAAAACTTCCCTCATTTCCTCTCCCTCCCAGCACTGGTAACCACTAAAAATTTTTTGTTTCTGTGTGTTAATTTTTTGGAAGTGAGATCAAACAATATTTGTCTTTTTGTGACCGACTTATTTCACTCAGTATGATTTCAGTTTTCATCTATGTTATAGCATGCATCCAGGGCTTCGTTTCTTTTTAAATAATATATTCAGTTGTATATATACCACATTTTGTGTATCCATTCACCAGTTGTTTAACATTTTCATTGTTTCCCCATTTTAACTATTGTAAATAGAGCTATGATGAACATTGGTGCATATGTGTCTGTTTGTGTTACTGCTTTCAGGTCTTTTGGATACATATCCAAGTCTGGACTTGTTGGGCTATACGGTAGCTCTATGTTCAGCTATTTGAGGAACTTCCAAACACTTCCAAACTGGCTGTACCAATTTACATTATCACGAGCAGTAGACGAGGGTTTGTTTCTCCACAATGTCATCAATATCTGTCGTTCTTTTTTTTAAAACATTGTCATTCTACTGGGGGTGAGATGGTATTTCATTGTGGTTTTGATTTGCATCACTCTAATGGTAATGATTTTGAGCATCTTTTCATGCAGTTATCTTCTTTAGTGAAATGTCTGTGCAAGACCTTTACTCATTTTTTGATTGCGCTGTCTTTTTGTTCTTAAATTCTAGAAGTATTTTATAAATTTTGGATGTTAGACCCTTATCGGACTTATGTTTACCAAAAGTTTTCTATTACGTAGGCTATCTTTTTGCCTTTTTTGACAATGTCATTTGATACACAGAATTTAATTTTAACAAGGTCCCATTTATATTTTGTCTTTTGCTTTTCATATCTGATAGCCCATCACAAAAACTTAGCTCCTATGGCTTCATTCTTGCATTTTCTTCTAAGAATTTTATGATTTTGGTTTTCACATTTAATTCTGGATTTATTTTGCATTTTTGTTGTTGAATGGTGTGATGGTTGAATCCTGATCAATTCTTCTACATTTGGAAATCCAATTTGTCCAACGCCACTTATCGAAGAAACTCATCTTCCTCATTGGGTAGATTTAGCACCCTCGTTAAAAATCAGCTGGCCTTACATGAAAATATTTATTTCTGGAGTCTCAGTTCTATTCCACTGGACTGTAAGTCTATTTCTATACCATTCCAAGCTGTTTTAACCACTGTGACTTTATACTATCCAACTTTGAAGTCTGGTCATTTGATTCCTTCAACTTTATTCTTCTTCAAGAGTGCATTAGTAATTTAGTGTCCCTTGACCTTCCATATGAATTTAATAATTAGCTGTTACATTTCTGTCAAGAAGGCTACTGGAATCTTTGTCAAGACTGCACTGAATTTATAGACTTCTTTGGGAAGTATTGACATCTTAACTATGTTAAGTCTTCTAATCCATGAACAGGAAATGTCCTTTCACTATCATCTCAGATTTCTTATATCAATGTTTCACGGTTTTCTGTATACAGGTCTTCCACTTTCCTGGTTAAATTTATTCCTAGGTACACTATTTATTTGGGGATACTATTGTAATTTTTTTTTAACTTGCTTTTTCTCTTGCACATTGGTGGTGTATAGGAAGCCAACTGATTTTTTGAGTGTGTGTTAACCTTGTCTGCTGCCACATTGCTGAATTCATTTACTAGTTTTGGTAGTTTTCTTGTGAATTCTTTGGGATTTTCTATGTACAGAATAATGCCATCTGCTAAAACATTGTTTTACGTTCTCTTTCATGATTTGAAATCTTTTATTTACATTTCTTCTAGCCTAACTGCTCTGGGTAGGACTTCCAGAATGTTTAATAGTAGGGTGAGAGCAGACTTTTCCCTGGCTTGTTGCTGATTTATTAAGAAAGTTCTCAGTCTTTCTTCACTGCATATGTGAGTTATAAATTCTTCATAGATGCTGTTTACTGTATTGTATGATAAATTTTGCTTCCATTTCTATCTTGTGTTTTTTTTTAATCATAAAAGGGCACTGAATTATATAAAATGCCTTTGCTGTACAAATTGAGATGGTTATGTGGTTCTTGCCTTTGTTCTGTTGATGTGGTGTGTTACACTGACTGATTTTCTAATGTTGAACCAGCCTTGTATTCCTCGGATAAATTCCACTTGGGCATGGTGTATAACCACTTTAATATGTTTATTTTTATTTATTTTTCTCATTTTCTAGCATTATCTTGTTAATATACTATAACAATCTGAATATGAATCTCTGTATGTAGATTGGAAAGAGAAATGCTTATTCTCTTGGGTTCTTTTTTAAATACTTTATTTTGTTGCTGTTATTGGGAATATACACAGCAGAGTATACACTAATTCAACAATTTCTACATGTACAATTAATTCAGTGAGATTAGTTACATTCTTTGAATTGTGCAACCATTCTCTCCTTTTTTGAGTTGTTCTTCCCTCACTAACATAAACTCGCTGTCCCCCATTTCTTATCTGATCTTTTGAGTTGGTTTTGTCAGTTTGACCCTATATAGATAGACCGTTAAAGACCACGATGCTCAAGGCAGACATTATTCACTAGTCAAGCTTAACTATTGTTTGATTTTAGAAGCAAGGCCGGAGAGACTTCATCTCACTTACTTTGGACATGTTTTCAGAAGAGATCAGTCCCTGGGGAAGGACATCATGCTTGATAAAGTAGAGGGTCACTGAAAAAGAGGAAGACCTTTAACAAGATGGACTGACACAGCAGATACAACAATGGACTCAAAAGTGACAACAACTGAAGAAAGCACAGGACTGGGTAGTGTTTCATTCTGTTGTGCACAGGGTCACTATAAGTTGGAACTGACTCAAAGGTCCCCAACAACAATTGTTTCATTTTAAGAAGACATCGGAAGGTATTTCTGGTTTAAAGCATAAAGGTTATTCCAGGGTAATCATTTCAGGACGTATCCAGCCTCCATGGCTTCAGAAAATCTGGTGTCCATGAGAATTTGAAATTCTACTCTGCGTTTCCCCTTCTTCACCAGGATTCTCCTGTTAGAATCTTCGATCAAAATGTTCAGTAATGGAAGCAAGGCACCATCCAGTTGCTCTGGTCTCATGGCAAAGGAGGCAGTTGTTCATGAAGGAAATTAGCCACACATCCCATATCCTCCTCCTATTCCTTACTCTCCTTCCTATTCTGTTGCTCCAAGGAAACAGAGATCTATTATTGTTCCTTGTATAGCCACTGTAAACTTTTACTATCCCAAGCACTATGAAATGCTGTCAATAACTTGTACTCCCATAAAAATTTGAATATATATATATATAATTTATCTCAAGGAAATAGCTCACATGGTTGTAGAGGCTGGAAAGTCCCAAGTCCACGGGTCAGGCATAAGGATGGAGGCTTCTCCTGACTCACATAGCTGCATGGGCTGATTAACCCGAGATGGTCAGATCAGACAGCAAGCTGCCGACTCACAACCTGGGAGGCTGATGAACCGCAAGATCAGCAGGTAAGCTGCTAGCTCAAGTCCTATGAACTGGAGGTCAAATGATGAGCCAGATGAACAATTCAGAGTGAGAGCCTTGCTGGAATATACTGGAGGCTGGCCAGACCCTTGAGGAAACTCCCTTTCAGCTGATTGGCTGCTCACAGCAGATCTTATCATGGAGTTGGTTACGTCATTTCATAACTGACGCATTACATCATTACATAACTTAAAAAAGTGTTTCATAACTGCCAAACTACTGAGAATCATGGCCCAGCCATGGTGACACATAACCTTAACCATCACAGATATATTTGTAACAATGACCAAAGAAAAGAATAGCTGCTGAGGCTGTTATATACAACCAAATACCTCACGGAATTTGGTTCCTCGGTTTGGAAGTATAGAGTCATAGTTTCATGGGACATCCCAGTTAATTGGCCTAATGGCATGTTTAATGCTTTTGTTCTACCTTCTACTTCCTTTAAGTATGTTTTCGAATTCAGTTTGATAGTATTTTTGCATCTACATTCATTAGGGATATTGGTCTGTAGTATTCTTTTCTTGTGGTGTTTTTGTCTAATTGGGTATCAGGATAACGCTTGCCTCAAGGAAGGAGTTACGTAGTTTTCCCTCTTCCTTTTTTTTTTTTGGAAAAGTTTAACCAGGTTTGGAGTCACTTCCATAAATGTGTGATAAAAGTCCCCTGTGAAGCCATCTGGCCCAGAAGTTTTCTTTTCTGGTTGGCTTCTGTTTGTTGATTCAAACTTCTGTTTGTGTAAGTCTGTTGATATCCATTACTTATTCTTGAGTCAATGTAGGGCGCTTATGAGTTTCAAATAATTTTCCGTTTCTTCTAAGTTATCTAATTTGTTGCCATAAAACTCTTTATAATATCCCTTTTTTCCTGTAGGATTGATTGTAATGTCCCCACTTTCATTTCTAATTTTAGATATTTGCATCTTTGTTTTTGTCAATCTAGCCAATAGTTTGTAAATTTCACTGATCTTTTCAAAGAATCAGCTTCAGGTTTTGTTGATTCTCTTTATGGCTTTCCTATTCTCTATCATTTATTTCTGCTATGATCTTTATTATTTCCTTTCTTCTGGAAGCTTTGGGCTTGGTTTGCTCTTTTCTAATTTTTCTAGTTGTAGAATTAAGCCGTTGGTTTGGGATATTCCTTCTTTTTTAATACAGGCATTTGTTGCTATAAATTTCCTCTTGAGAACTGTCTTCATTGCATCCCATTTTGGTATGCTGTGTTTTCATTCTTTCTTAATTTCTCCTATGACCACTGGTTACTTAATAGTGTGTTATTTAGCTTCCACACAGTTGTATATTTTACAGTTTTATTTCTGTTTTTAATATCTACTTTCATTCAATCATTAACGTTTATCGAGACTTGCTTTGTGTCCTAAAACATGGCATATCCTGCAGAAAAATCCTTATGCACTGAAAGAGGTATATACTGTGCTGTCATCGGGTGAAATGTACTATGTAAGTCTGATAGGTGCAGTTGGTTTATAGAGTAACTCAAGTTCTCTATTTATTGATCTTTCTAGTTTTCTGTCCATTATCAAAAGTAGTGCACTAGAGTCTCCTATTATTGTTCACCTATTTCTCCCTTCAATTTTGTCAGAAATTGCTTTATAATTTTTGGATTTCTGATATTAAGTGCATATATACATTTTATATCTCGATTAAGTGACTCTTTAATCATTATGTAGTATCCTTATTTCTTGTAACAGATTTTGACCTACAGTCTAATTTGATAATGTAATTGCTTGCTTTTGACTACTTTTGCATGGAACGTTTTTTTCTACACTTTCACTTTTATCCTATTTATGTCTTCGTGCCTAAGATGCATCTCTTATAGACAGCATATGGATGTGTCATTAAAAAAAAAAAAAAAAAATCCATTCTGCCACTCTCTGCCTTGATTGGGGCACTTAATCCGTTTATGTTAAGGTTATTTATTGGTAAAGGAACATTTATATCTACCGCTTTGTTATACAATTTTATGTTTGTGTGTGATTTATAGCTTCTTTGCTTCTCTTTTCTTCCAGTGCTGACTTTTCTGTGTATAGATTATCTCTCTCTCTTAATCTGTCCTGAGCCATGTTATTTCCTTTTTTTTTTAACTTATGTACATAAATTATCATTTTGTTGTTACAATGAGGATTACATTTTACATTTATACTGACATCTTACATTTATAAGGTTTTTATTGATCCCAACTTAACTTTATTAACATATAAAATTCTGTACATACACAAATTTCCATCCCTCCCATTTATGCTGCTGTTGCCACTATGTTGCTGTTTTCTCAGACAGCATATTTAGTCCTTTGTAATTTTAAAAATAAAGTTCTTTCATGGAAAAAAATATATAATTTATAATTTAGAGTTAATTTTTATATGTAGTTTTTTCATGTATAAGTTTTGTCCCTTTTTCATGTATAAATTTTGTCCCAGAAAATTTTATCGAAGGGACTATTCTTCCCCGAATTAATCAAACTGCAAGCCTTGTTGAAAATAAATTTGCCATAGATACAAGGTATTATTTCTGGACTGTCTACTCCATTTCTGCTTGTGTTTAACACTGCCACATTTTCAATTGCTGTTGCTTTGTAGAACATTTTGAAATTGTTAGTGTGAAATTTCCTACTTTGCTCTTTTTGGGATTGCTCTGGCTATTTGAGACCCCTTGCAGTCCATACAAATTTGAGGATTGGCTGTTCCATTTTTTTTTGCAAAAAATGTTGTTGGAATTTTGATGTGTATTGTGTTTAACCTATAGATTGCTTTAGGTAGTACTGACATCTTAACTATATTAGTTTTTCCAGTTCATGAATGTGGGTGTCTTCTCACTTATTTAGAACTCCTGTCATTTCTTTCAGCAATATATTATAGTTTTCAGTATACAAGTTTCACCTCTTTGGATATTTACTAATTACGTATTTAATTTTTTATATGCCAGTGTAAATGGAATAAATTTCCTTTTCAAATTGTTCATTGCTAGTATACAGAAAAACAACTAAGCTTTGTGTGTTGATCTTTGTCTTAGGCTAAGTCACTAGAGAAGCAAAACCAGTAAAACATATAAATACACAGAGATTTATATCAAAGAAATGGCTCACGTGGTTGTAGATGCTGGAAAGCCCCAAGTCCATGCATGAGTCAGGATAGAGGCTCTTCCTGATTCATGCATCTGCAGATGTTAGCAAACCCAAGATTGGCAGATCAGAGAGCAGTGTTCTTGCTCATAGCCTGCAAAGACTGACAAATCCAAAGATTGGCAGGCAAGATGGCAGGTAAACTGCTAGCTTAAGTTCCAAGAACCAGACGTCAGATGAGCAGAAGCCAGAGCAGGATCCTGAGTGAGCAAAAACCCACTAGCATTGCCAGGATGTCTATTTATATTTGATATACGCCACACACCCAAAGAAACTCCCTGTCAAAGGACTGGCTACTCACGGCAGATTTCATCACGGAGGTGATCACATTATATCAAATCTCATCGTGAAAGTGATCACAACATCGTGTAACTGCCAAACCACTGAGAATCATGGCTCAGCCAAGATGACGCAAACCTTAACCTGCACAGTCCACCTCTTGTCAACTTGGCACCTGTACACATTTTCTTAAATTATACATAATCTCTGAAAACAGACAATTATAAAGTCATACTTGCACCTAACATGATATGAGGAACACACATACAACTGAAAATGCACCAGCCAAGTTTACATCTTATATTTCATACATGCAAAGCAGAAACACTCATAACAATTACAGTCCTCGTTTCTGCAATTGGTCGTGTGGTTGTAACTGCTATTTAGAACTACCTTCTTCCACCACCCATTTGTATTCCTTTAACCTCAGCAAGCACTTCAGCTGGTTATAGTTCTTTGCCTGGTAGGGTGACTCAAATGTTCATTCCTAAAGGATGTGGACTGTTAGTCATGTTGGAACTGGGTTGCTATAGTTTCCCAACGACTTTAATCACAGGGCACGGCAGTACTAAGCGACGCCCTAAGGAATCTCCTCCATTCCAGACATGCTCTTCTTTATCTCCATTATGTAACATCAATCCAATTTCCTCTTGGTAATCAGAATCAATCACACTAGCCAATATGGTAACTCCTTGTTTATCCAGAGGCATAAGGAGCCCAAAGTGACCAGGCGGCATACTTAGCTCCCAGTTCAAAGGAATCAATGATGGGCATTCCTCCTTTTGGAACTAAGACGTCTAGACCTGCAAAGCATAAGGTCACGGGCACAGGGAGCAAAAATCTCGAGACTGTGTCGCTAGGGGTGATAGCGATGGCTGTCACTGCCATTTCCACCCCTTGATCCCTGGATGGGAGAAACAGCACCATGTACTGGATGCTGGTTTACAGTATACACAACGTCCTGGAGAACAAGGACCCAAACCTAGCTAGCAGTGTAATTTTGTCTTTAGAAGCCCATTTGATCATTCTATCAAGCCAGTTGCTTCAGGACGATGGGAAAAATGGTAAGAGCAATAAATTCGACAAACATGGGCCCACTGTTGCACTTCATTTGCTGTGAAGTGAGTCCCTTGGTCCTTGTGATACTGCGTGTGATACCATGATGGTGGATAAGGCATTCTGCAAGTTCACGGATGGTACTTTTGACAGAATTGTGTACAGTATAAACAAATCCATTTCCAGAGTTAAGTGCCTATTTTAGGAAGAACAAAATGTTCCCCTTTCCATGATGAAACTTGTCCAATGTCATCAAAATATCACCAGGTTTCTGGCTGATCACCCCAAGGAAAATTGCCATTATCGGGGACTCAGTGTTGGTCTCTGCTGCTGGCTGATTGGGCTCTCAGCAGTGTAGCCGAGTCAGCTTTGATGAGTGGCAGTCCATGTGGTTGGGCACATGCATAACCTCCATCTCTGCCACCACGGCCACTTTGTTCATGAGCCCATTAGGCAATTATGGTAGTAGCTGGGAAAAGAGGACAACCGGTTTCCAAAGAACATGTCATCCTATCCACTTGATTGTTAAAATCCTCCTCTGCTGAGGTCGCCCTTTGGTAAGACACAAATATCTTCACTTCTTTGGCCCATTCAGAGAGGTCTGTGCACATACCTCTACCCCATACCTCTTTGTCTATAATTTTTCAATCATGTTCCTTCCAAGCCCTGACCATCCAGCCAAACCGCTGGCCACAGTCCACAAATCACTACATAATAGCACATCTGACCATTTCTCCTTCCAAGTAAAGCAAACAACCAGGTGCACTACTTGAAGTTCTGGCCATTGGCAGGGTTACCCTTCACCACTGTCCTCCAGGGAGGTCCCAGAAAAGAGCTGTAACGAGGCTGCTGTCCACTTTTGAGTGGTCCCTGCATCTTGTGCAGAACCATCTGTAAATCAGGGACGAGTTTTCTCTTCTTCAGTCAACTGATCATAAGGAACTCCCTATGAGGCCACAGGTGCATACTGAAGACAGAAGGTAAAGTGACAGGAGTGGAGACCATGGACATCCAGACCACCTTCTCATGCAACTTGTTTGTGTCTTCAGGTCCTGTTCAGGCCCAGTCTTGTATTCAGGCCCATTTAATGATGGAGTGCTGTTGTGTACTTCCAACTTTATGACTCTGTGGGTCACACAGCACTAAGTTCCTGACGGACAGCTCAGGCCACATGGTGACTTGGTAGCCCACAGTTAAGTGTTCAATCTCTAGTAAGGCCCAGTAAAAAGCCAAAAGCTGTTCTTCAAAAGGAGAATAGTTATCTGCAGAGAACAGCAGAGCTCCATTCAAAATCCTAAGGGTCTGCACAGTGATTCACCAAATAAAGGGCCTGTCAAAGACTCCCAATAGCATCTCTATCTGCCATGGACACTTCAAGCACCATTGGGTCAGCCAGGTCATATGGCCCAAGGGGCAAAGCGGCTTGCGTGGCAGCCTGAACCTGTTGCAGAGCCTTTTCTTTTTCCGGGCTCTGCTCAAAACTAGCAGCTTTTCCAGTCACTTGATAAATAGGCTGGAGTAGCACACCCCAGTGAGGAATATGTTGCCTCTAAAATCCAAAGAGACCCACTAGGCAGTGTGCCTCTTTTTCAGTCGTGGGAGGGGCCAGAGGTAATAACTTATCCTTCACTTTAGAAGGAATATTTTGACATGCCCCATACCGCTGGACCCATATAAAGTTCACTGAGGTAGAAGCTGGCTGAATTTTTGTGTGATTTATTTCCCACCCTCTAGCATGCTTATATTTTAGCATTAAGTCCAGAGTCATCAACACTTCTTCCTTACTAGGTCCAGTCAACATAATGTCATCAATGTAACGGACCAGTGTAATGTCTTGTGGAAGTGAAATCTCCCTGCAGACTAAATTATGACAGGGCTGGTAGGCAACCGAAGGCATATTCCCTTGCCAGCTGAACTATAAAGGTATTAGTCAGATCAATAGCTGCCTTATCAGGTGCCAGAAGATGAATTAACTCGGTCAAGCCGTGAAACCACATGTGGAATCGCAGCTGCAACTGGAGTTACCACCTGGTTAAGCTGATAATCCCCTGTCATTCTTCAAGATCTTTCTGTTTTTTGCAGTGGCCAAATAGTCAAGTTGAATGGGGATGTGGTGGGAATTACCACTCTTGGCAGCAATAATCGGCACAGTCCCTCCAGGAATGCGGTGTTGCTTTTTGTTTACTATTGTCCTAGGTATAGGCAGTTTCAATGGCTTCCACTTGGTTTTTCCTAACATAGTAGCCTTTACTCCAATATCAGCTCTGTTACTCCAAGAAAAAAGGCTTTCTTTCAGGGCACAACTGGCAACTTTGAGGCCTTTTAGGTAGTGCTTGATATGTGACTCTGCAGCCCTGAGCTCATCTCTGTCTTTCACCAGTTCATCTAGCGAACATAGGACAAACCAACCAGCTTCATTATGCTTCTTGTTATGAGAAAAATACAGAAAGGTATCACACATGCAATCACCCAGAGCCCCACCTTTCATCAATACCTGATGTATCAGTGGCGTTATGTTGCATATTTGTATTGCCACCTCACGCCATGGATTAGCAGTGCCCTCTTTACTATTGAAGGTAGACTCGTCAATGTCTTTAAGACTAACCAGACTTCAGAAACAATTTAGGAAATTTATCCTTACAATTTTGTTTCTGTAGAGGCACTGCCAGGACCAAATGTCTTAGGCTGAGTTCTTTAGAGAAGCAAAACCAGTAAAGCATATATATGTGTGTGTGTGTGTGTGTGTGTGTGTATATGTATGTATTTGCATATATATACACACACACACATATATACATACATATTTAGTAGAACTGCCCCACAGGTTTTCCAAGGAGTTGCTGATGGATTTGAACTCTGAGCCTCTTAGTTAGCAGCCAGGCTCTTAACCATTATGACACCAGGGCTCCAAATATATTTCTAGAGAGAGAGAGAAATTTGTATCAAGAAAATGGCTCATGTGGTTGTAGAGGCTGGAACGTCCCAGGTCTGTGCATCGGATAGAGGCTTCTCCTGATTCATGCAGCCACAGGGGCTGGTGCACCCAAAATCCACAGGTCAGAGAGCAGGGTTCTTAATCACAGCCTGTGAAGATTGATGAATCACAAGACCAGCAGTAAAGACTGCAGGTAAGCTGCTAGCTTAAGTCCCAATAACTGGGAGTCTGATGAACTGGAATCAGCTTCAGGATCCAGAGCGAGCAAAAGCCCACCAGCCTTGCCCGAATGGCCACTTATACCAGATGCAGGGCACACGCCCAAGAAAACTCCCTTTCAACTGACTGGCTACTTACAGCAGATCCCATCGCAGAGGTGATCACATTATATCATATCTCATCATGGAAGTGATCACAACACCAAAAGAATGGCATGAGAATCATGGCCCAGGCAAGTTGACCCACAACCTCAGCGATCACCATCTTGTAGCCAGAAACTTGGGTGAATTACTTAATTTATAAACTTTACTAGCTTTCTTGTAGAAACATTGAGAATATTTATTATTTTATTATTATATGTAATTGCCAGCAAATAGAGATAATTTTGTCTTTTCCTTTGTTTTGGATGGCTTTTATTTCTTTTTCAAACTTAATTATTCTGGGTAGAGTTTGCAGAACATTCTTGCAAAAAAGCGGTGAAAGCGCTAATCCTTTTCTTCTTCCTTATTTTAGCAGAAAGCTGGCATGTCACCACTGAGTATGATGTTTGCAGGAGGTTTTTCATAAGTGCCTTTTATCATGCTGAGAAATTTTTAAGCTTTGTTTGCTTAGTGTTTTTATCTTGAGAGGGTAGTCAGTTTTGTCAATGTCTTTTCTGCATTAATTGAGGTATTATGTAGGATTTCGTTCATTCCATTAATATTGCATCCTGCACTGACTTATGTTCCATAAACTTTTCATTCCTGGTATAGCCTTTCATTCCTTGGTCACTGGGTATAATCCTTTTAACATGATCTTGAATGTGTGCTGCAATTTTTATTTGGATTTTTCTATCTATATTCATAAAGGATATTGGTCTGAAGTGTCCTTTCCTTGTAGGTCTTTGTCTAGCTTTGTTATCAGGGTAATGTTGGCTTCCAAGAATGAGTTAGGAAGCGTTCCCTCCTATTTTTGAAAGTGGTTGAGAATGATTGGTGTCACTTCTTGACATGTTTGTCAGAATTTCCCAGTGAATCTATCTTATCCTAGTCTTTTTTTTTTTTTTTGTATTATTGACTCAATCTCTTCGGTTACAGGTCTATTGACATTTTTTTTTTTTTTTAGACAATTTTGATAATCTGTATATTGTAGGAATTTGTCTATTTTACCTGGATTTAATTTCTATACAGCACTCTACTATCCTTTTTATTATTGTATTATTGATAGTAATGTAGTCACTTCTATTTCTTATTTTAGTTATTTTGGCTTCTCTTTTTTTCTCGTTGTCAGTATACTTCAATGTTTGCCAATTTCCTCACCTTATGAAAGAGGCAAATTTTTGTTTCATTGTATTCTTTGTTTCATTTATCTTGCTCTAAATTTTATTTATACTTTCTGTTAGTTTTAGGTTTAGTTGTCTCTTCTTTTCCTAGTTCTCCCCTCAGAGTGTAAAGTTAGGTTATTAATTTGAAACTTTTCTTTTTTAATTCAGTCTTTCACAGCTCTAAAATTTTCTTTGGTCACTGACTTTCCTGCAGCCCATAACTTTGCTAAATCTTACTTTCATTTTTATTTGTATGTATACCCCATTCCTCACTTACTGACATGGTTAGGTTCCAAAGACCAGATTATTATGCAAAAGCTGGCATTATGTGAAAATGGAGTATGACCACATTAGATCACAAAATGGAGGATGACTGCATCATTAAATACCTGCCAAGTTACATCATTACATGACTATCAAATTACATCATTACATAACTGCCAAAACACTGAGAATCATGGCCCACCCAAGTTGACACATAACTTTAACCATCATAGTGTCACTCTTGCCTTAAACCTCTGCATTTGTTACTGACAGATATAAGTTGTTAACATACAAAACATTTGGATAGTAGATTTTTTACAGGTGTAAATACAAAATGTCAGATAACAAGATAGTTGATAAGTGAGGGGTATATGTGTTATGGATTGAATTGTGTCCCCCAAAAATGTATGTTAACTTGCCTTGGCTGGGATTCCCAGTAGTGTGTGGTCTGCCATTTTGTAATCTGATGTCCTTATGCTGTGTACAGGACCCGGGGTCCCTGCGCTGAGAAGCTCCGAGACTACGGGAAGTTGATGACAAAGCACCTTCCACTAAGAACCAGCAGAGAAAGACTCCCCCTAGAGCTGGTGCCCTGAATTGTAGCCTCCTAAACTGTGAGGCTAAAATTTCTGTTTGTTAAAGCCATCTACTTGTGTATTTGTTATGGCAGCACTAGACAACTAAGACAAAATATATTTCAAAATTTACCTTGTTATTTCTTCGAGTCATTGGTTGTTAATAGTGTATTGGATAATTTCACAAATTTCAAATTTTCATTTTTTCTTCTATGATTATTCCATTGTGGTCAGAGAAGATACTTTGTATAATTTCAGTGTCTTCCAATTTATTGATACTTGTTTTGTGATCTAATATACAGTATAGGATAATCCACGTGAACTGGAGAAGAATGCATATTATGCTCTTGTCAATGGACTGTTCCTTACGTGCCTCCTAGGTGTAGTTGGATTATATTGTCACTCAAGTACTCTATTTCTTATTAATCTTCTGTCTCTATGTTTTATTTATTAAAGTGGAGCGCTGAAGTCTCAAACCGTTATTGTAGAACTGTTTATTCCTCTCTTCACTTCTGTCAAATTTGTATCAGATATTTTGGGGTGCTTTTCTTCAATGCATATGTACTTAAAATTGATTTATCTTCTTTGTAATGTGACCCTTCTGCTCATTACAAAATGTTACTCTTTGTTGTAACACTGTTTCGTTTGTTGTCTATTTAACCTGATATTAAAATCACTACTCTAGTTCTTTTTTGGTTACTATTTGCATAGAATGTTTTTTCATCCTTTCGCTTTCCACCTGTTTGTGTCTTTGGACCTAAATTGCATCAGTTGTAGACAGCATATAGTTGGATTTTGTTTTCTTGTCCATTCTGCAAATTCCTACCACAGAAAGAGAAGAGTTAAGTCCCGCCATTCTTTACACTTGTTTTGTCTTACAACTTTTTTGTCCTTTTTCACATAATCCAGCATGGCCTATATTGTGTTTCGTTGTAATTTTGTTGGGTACAATCTAGATTCCCTCTCATTTCCTCTTGTACATATTTTATTTTAGAAATTTTTTTCTGATTATCATGGGATTACACTGAAGAATGTCTTAAATTTTTAGCAACCTAATTTAAATTGATATCGATTTAACTTCATTAACATACACAAACTGTATTCATACTGCTTCTTCTAATCTTTATGTTTTTTTTGAATATATATATATATAAATTACAGCTTTATATATTGTGTGCTTGTCTTAGGCTGGGTTCTCTAGAGAAGTAAAACCAGTGGAGTGTTCTGTATTTATATTGATATCTATACCCGTAACATATCTGAATCTATATGTTGTTGTTGTTCTTAGGTGCCGTCGAGTCAGTTCCGACTCATAGTGACCCTATGCACAACAACGAAACACTGCCCAGTCCTGAGTCATCCTTACAATCATTGTTATGCTTGAGCTCATTGTTGCAGCCACTGTGTCAATCCACCTTGTTGAGGGTCTTCCTTTTTTCTGCTTACCCTAATCTCTGCAAAGCATGATGTCCTTCTCCAGGGACTGATCCCTCCTGACAACATGTCCAAAGTGTGTAAGACGCAGTCTCGCCATCCTTGCTTCTAAGGAGCATTTTGACTGCACTTCCTCTAAGACAGACTTGTTCATTCTTTTGGCAGTCCATGTATATTCAATATTCTTTGCCAACACCACAATTCAAAGGTGTCAATTCTCCTTCGGTCTTCCTTATTCACTGTCCAACTTTCACATGCATATGATGTGATTGAAAACACCATGGCTTGGGTCAGGCACACCTTAGTCCTCAGGGTGACATCTTTGCTCTTCAACACTTTGAAAAGGTCCTTTGCAGCAGATTTGCCCAACGCAATGCGTCTTTTGATTTCTTGACTGCTGCTTCCATGGCTGTTGATTGTGGATCCAGGTAAATGAAATCCTTGACAACTTCAATCTTTTCCCTGTTTATCATGATGTTGCTCATTGGTCCAGTTGTGAGGATTTTTGTTTTCTTTCTGTTGAGGTGGAATCCATACTGAAGGCTCCGGTCTTTGATCTTCATTAAAAAGTGCTTCAAGTCCTCTTCACTTTCAGCAAGGGAGGTTGTGTCATCTGCATAACGCAGGTTGTTAATGAGTCTTCCTCCAGTCCTAATGCCCCGTTCTTCTTCATACAGTCCAGCTTCTCACGTTATTTGCTCAGCATACAGGTTAAATAGATACGGTGAAAGAATACAACCCGGGCACACAACTTTCCTTACTTTAAACCAATCAGCATCCCCTTGTTCTGTCCGAACAACTGCCTCTTGATCTATGTAAGGTTCCTCATAAGCACAATTAATTGTATCTACATAGATAGAGCTAAACTGATCTCTATCTATCTTGAAACACTGGTGGCGTAGTGGTTAAGTGCTATGGCTGCTAACCGAAATTCACAAGGCACTCCTTGGAAACTCTGTGGAGTCCTATAGGGTCACTATGAGCTGGAATTGACTCGACGGCAATAGGTTTTCTTTTTTCTAATCTGTCTATTGAGAGAGAGAGATTTATCTCAAGGCATGGTTGTAGAAGCTGGCAAGTCCCAAGATCGCGGGTTAGGCTGCATGCAGGTTTGTGACCCCCATAGCTGCAGGGAGTGAGGAACCCAAGATAATCACATCAGATGGCATACCACTGGTTCACAGGCTGCAGAAGCTGATGAATCACAAGATGGGCAGTCAAGAGGGTGATCTGCTGGCTCAAGTTCCAAGGATTTCAGGTCAGATAATTATGAACCAGATGCAGGATGCAGGTCAAGCAGGCAAGCTTTGCCAGAATGTCCATATACACTGGATGCAGACCACAACCCCAAGGAAACTATATTATCAACTAATTGGCTGCTCCCATCAGATCACAAAATGGAGGGTGCTCACATCAGATCACAAAATGGAGTATGACTACATCATTACATAATTGCCAAACTATAGTACATAGCTGCCAAACCACTGAGAATCACGGCCCAGTCAAGCTGACATGCACCTTAGCCATCACAGTTCACAGCTTGTCAATTTGATACCTGCACACATTTCCGTAACCATACATCATCTCTAAATAAAGACAATTACAAAATCACACTTCCACGTAACATGATACAACTGACATGTGTACAACCAAAAATGCACTATCCCTGTTTACTTTTTATATTTCATATAAAGGAGGAAAGAAAAAAAAAGTTATTGTGTATATACACACATGTGCATGTATAATAAAACAATGAAGAAACACTCATAACAATAACAGTACTCAGGGTATTTAGAGCTACCTTAATCTAACTACCCATTCTGTATTCTCTTTAACCTCAGAGCAAGCACCTCAGCTGGTTATGCTTCTTTCCCTGATGAGATGATCCAAACCTTAATTCCTGGAGGGTCTGGGCCATTAGCAGTCATGCTGGAATTTGGTTGCTATAGTTTTCCATTGACTTTAAACATAGGGCATGGTAATACTAACAGATGTCCTTAGAGATCGCCTGTATTCAGGACATACTGTTCTTTACCTCCACTGTGCAACAAGAACCCAACTTCCCCTTGTTATTGTTGTTGCTGTCAGGTGCTGTCAGGTCAGTTCCAACTCATAGCGACCCTCTGTGCAAGAGAACGAAACATCACCTGGTCCTCTGCCATTCTCACAATTGTCATGCTTGAGTCCACTGGTGCAGCCACTGTGTCAGGCCATCTCGTTCAGGGTCTTACTCTGTTCCAATGACCCTCTACTTTACCAAGCATGATGTCCTTCTCCTGGTAATATATGCAAAGTACGTGAGACATAGTCTCGCCATCCTTGCTTCTAAGGAGCATTCTGGTTGTATGTCTTCCAAGATAGATTTGTTTGTTCTTTTGGCAGTCCATGGTGTATTCAATACTCTTCACCAACACTACAATTCAAAGGTGTCCATTCTTTTTCTGTCTTCCTTATTGTCCAGCCTTTATGTACATATGAGGTGATTGAAAACACCATGGCTTGGAACAGATGCACCTCAGTCTTCAAGGTGACTTGGTAGTCAGGATCAATCACACCAACCTAAATTGTAACTCCTTTCTTGATCCAGAGGCATGAGGACCCCAAGGTGGTTTGGTGACATTCTTTACTTTCAGTGCAATGGAATTTGTGTCATATCTCCAGGTGGGAGCATTCCTCCTTTTGTAAGTAAGACTTGTGGACCCACAGAACCTGAGGTCATGGGGACAGGAAGCAAAACTTCTGTGGTGGGTCACTAAGGGTAACAGTGAGTGGTGCCACTCCCATTTCCACACCCGGATCCCTGGACAAATTAAATCCTGCTTATGAGAGAAAAAGCACTGTATATTGGATGCTGGTTTAGAGCATATAAAACCACCTGGAGAACACTGCCCTAATCGTACAAAGTACTGCCACCTAGCTCACACCATTTTGTTTTTAGAAAGCCATTTCATGGTACTGCCAAACCAGCTGATTCATGCTGATGGGTAACATGGATTCCACCGACACAGGCTCATTGCCGCACTTCATTTGCTGTGAAGTGAATCCCTTAATCTGAAGAAATGTTATGTGGAATACTATGATGTTGGATAAGACATTCTGTAAGCCCATGGATAGAAGCACTGCATTGAAGGAAAGCAAATCTGTACTCCACTAAGAACAAAACACTGTCCTCTCCATGAAGTGGTCCAGTGTAATCAACCTGCCACCAGGCTGCTGGTTGACTGCCTTTAGGAATGGTGACATATCGGGGACTCAGTGTTGGTCTCTGTTGCTGGTAGACTGGGCATTCAGCAGTGGCTGTTGCCTTGTTGAATGGAAATCCATATGGCTGATCTCATGTATAACCTCCATCTGTGCCACCATGGCCACTTAGTTCACTGCCACCATTAAGCAATGATAGGAGAGACTGGGAAGTAGGGTCACTGATTTCCACAGGATGAGCCAGCCTATCTACTTGACTGTTAAAATTCTCCTCTACTGACGTCATCATTTGGTGAGCATCCACATGGGACACAAATATCTCACTTCTTCAGCCCTCTCAGAGAGGTCTATCCACGTGTCATGGACTGAATTATGTCCACCCCCAAAAATATGGGTATCAATTTCGCTAGGCCACAATTCCCAGTATTTTGTGGTTGTCTTACATTTTGTAATTGCAGTTTTATGTTAAAGAGAATTACAATGAGATTGTAACACCCTTACTAAGGTCACATCCCCGATCCAAGGTACAAGCAGTTTCCACAGGATGTGACCTGCGCCACCCTTTATCTTACAAGAGATAAAAGGAAAGGGAAGCAAGCAGAGAGATGGGGACCTCAAACCACTAAGAAAGAAGCACTGGACCAGAGCGCATCCTTTAGACCCGGGGTTCCTGGCCAGAGAAGGTCCTAGTTCAGGGGAAGGTTGACAAGAAGGGCCTTCCTCCAGAGCCAACAGAGAGAGAAAGGCTTCCCCTGGAGCTGACGCCCTGAATTTGAACTTCTAGCCTACTAGAGTGTGAGAAAATAAATTTCTCTTTGTTGAAGCCATCCAGTTGTAGTATTTCTGTTACGGCAGCACTAGATGACCATGACACCCTGTAACTCTTCCTTATATCTCTTTGCCATCGATTTTCCAATCACGTTCCTTCCAAGTCCCTGACCATCCAGCCCAACCATTGGTCACAGGCTATGAACCAGTATATAATCACGTATCTTGCCATTTCTCCTTTCAAGAAAAGTGAACAACCAGGTACACTGCTCAAAGTTCTGCCCACTGGAGAACTGCCCTTTACCACTGTCCTTCATGGAGGTCCCAGAAAGTGGCTGTAGTGCTGCTGCTGTCCAAATTAGAGTGGTTCCTACAGTGCAGAACCATCCATAAACAAGTCTGAGTTTTCTCTTCCTCAATCAGTTGATTGTAAGGAACTTCTCATGAGACCATAGGTGCAGACTGAGTGAAAGCAGATAATGTGACAGGAGTGGAGACCATGGCATTCTGATGACTTTCTCACGTAACTTACTTGTGCCTTCAAGTTCTGCTCAGGCCCGATCACGCATACACCATGTCCATTTAATGATGGAGTGCTTCTGTGGACGTCCAACTTTATGACTCTGTGAGTCAGACAATATCAAGTTCATGATGGGTAGCTCAGGCTGCATGGTGACTTGGCAGTCCACAGTTTACTGTTCTGTCTTCACTAAGGCCCAGTGGCAAGCCAAAAGCTGCTTGTCAAAGGAGAGTAGTAATCTGCAGAGGATGGCAGGGCTTTACTCAAAAATCCTAAGGGTCTGTGTTGTGGTTCACTAATAGGGGCCTGCCGAGGACTCCAAACAGCATTTATACCTGGGACTGCCACCACTGAATCAGCTGAATCAGCTGAATCATATGGCCCAAGGGGCAGAGTAATTTGCATGACAACCCAAACCTGTCGCAGAGGCTTTTGGTGTTGTGGACCTCACTCAAAACTAGGAGATTTTTGAATCACTTGACAAATAGGCTGGAGAAGAATGCCCAAAGAGGCCTCCTTTTTAGTCATAGGAGGGGCCAGATGTAACAACTTATTCTTACTTATAAGGAATATTTCAACATGCCCCCTACCAGGGGACTCCTAGAAATTTCACTGAGGTGAAAGGTACCTGAATTTTTGTAAAATCCATCTCCCACTGCTAGCACACAAATGTCTTACCAAGAAGTCGAGTCATTTACACTTTCTCCTTGCTGGATCCACTCAGCATAACGTCAGCAGTGTAATGGACCGATGTGACATCTGGTGGAAGGGAAATGTTATCAAGGTCTTTCTGGACTAATCGTGACATATGGTTGGGGAGTTGATACACCTCTGAAGTAGAACAACGGCTGTGTATTGCTGGCCTTGTGAACTGAAGGCAAACCGGTTCTGGTGACACTTCGAAACTAGAATTGAAAAAAAGGTATTAACCATATCAATAACCATATACCAGGTACCAGGAGATGTATTAATTTGCTCAGAAGGTGAGACCACATCTGGAAAAAAGCTGCAACTGTAGTCATCATTGGTTAAGTTTATGGTAATCCTGTTTTCTGTATCACAAAATAGGTGAGTTGAATGGGGATGTGGTGGGAATCACCACCCCTGCATCTTTCTGGTCCTTCGTGTTGGCACTATTATGTTGGAAAAGCCAGTGGAAGCCATCACAACTGCTTCTACCTAGGAAAATAGTAAACCAAGAGCAATATTGTATTCCTGAGATTCCTGTATTTCTTTTAGGGCATAAGCAGCAACTCTGAGGTCTTTTACACAGTGGTTGGTCTGTGACTCTGAAACCCTGAGCTCATCTCTTTCTTTCGCTAAACTGTCTAGCAAAAGTAGGACCAACCAACCAGGTTCCTTATGCTTCTCATCCTGACGAAGTTGTAGAAAAGTATCAAAAATGTGATCACCCAGAGCCTCACTTCTCATCAATACTTCATATATTGGTGATGATATTTTGTGTATTAATACTGCCACCTCATGCCATGGATTACCAGCACACTCTTTAGTACTGGAGACAGAGTCCTAAGAATTTTTAAGACTAGTCAGACTCTAAAACTAGTTTAGAAAACTCACACTTGTGATTTTGTTTCCCTAGAACCACTCTTGATACCAAATATCTTAGGCTGGGTTCTCTAGAGGAACAAAACCAGAAGAACACAGACACAAAGTAAGCCAGAGAGAGAGATTTATCTCAAGGAAATGACTCACACAATTTTAGAGGCTGGCAAGTTATCCTGACTCTTGTAGCCGCAGGGTCTAAAAAACCCAGGATTGGCAGGTAGGGCAGTAGGCCGCCAACTCAGAGGCTGTGGTGGCTGACAAATGCAAGATCTGTATGTAAGACGGCAGGCTGCTGGCTCACAGGTTGTGGAGCCTGATGAATCCAGGATTGGCAGGCAATACAGCAGACCACTGGCTCAAGATCTATGGACAAGAGGTCAGACAGTGAAGAGCCAGAAGTAGGATCCAGAGCAAGTGTGACTGTATCACATAGATGAATACACATCCATCCATTCACCCACCCACCCACCCATCCATAGATATACACACACACACCTATTCATGCATACGCCTACACATGTACCTGCACATATATTTTCAATTGTTTTTGCTGTTGTTTCAAAATTATGTATGTCATAGCAATTACCGATAGGTCCTTTTTTCTTGTGTACTTTTTAGCAACATAGTTAACCTTCACTAAGCTGTGTATACTTCACCCTCATTCATTGTTGCCTTTTCCATCGCCAAAAATAACAAGCATCTACTATCTAGTGAATCCCCTTCTCTCCTTCTGAAACTCCCCCACACACCTGCCCCGCCCACCACTACCCTGTTTTTAAAACTTGGTCCTATAGAGAAAGGAAGCTAAAATAGTACTTTTTAATGCATATGCTGGCAGCTCTCAAAGGATTCAAAGGAGCCTTCACTGGGTCTGTATATCTTTGACTGGGCCGTAGCTTTTATTCTGGGAGCAAGATGGACCAATCCCCAGAAAGCATTTAGTATGGTAAACACCATTTGGACCCTTTATACAGAAAGGATAATGGAAACCAAACACATCAAGAAGGTAGTCTGACTTCACAATCAGGCTCATTCCTCTCTGCCAGTCCTGACCAAAGATCTGTACTTAAACCCCAAGAAGTCAAACGGCAATCCAGAGGGACTGCTGCTTATTGCTTCAGTGAAGTCACAAAGCTGTGTTGTCATGGTAACCATCTCCTGTCTCTTCCTCCCTTAATCTGGACACTAGGCTAGAGTAGCCATGGGGCAGTCGAGGGGACTACAAGCACCCCCAAACCGTTGGAGCCGCCTGGGTATCTCACCCAGACAGTTTGCCAAGCGAGCTGGTGTCACCTTTTCCATGGCCGAGTTTGTAGTCCACGGTCGTCACTGTCATCACCCGTCTTCTGCATTCCTGCAAAGCCCAAGAAACCACAATTCCAGCTTACCAGCCACTTGTCTGAAAAAATCCAGGACTACAACCCAATCCAAACGAAGAGCTTCCAGGTCTCGGAGATGTACGTGGTCCTCAACACCAACCAGGGCCCTCATAACCAGTAATATCACAGCCCAAAGCAAGCTCGCAATCAACACCTGCAGACATCCCAGGGATATGCCCCAAGACTTGATCACCGGCACAGACTCGAAGTCCTCTACCAATTCAGGCAACCGGGACCAAAAAAACGCCGAATTTTCAAATTTGGCCAAGCCCAAGAAGCGGGCTATGTACTGTAGCAGGTCAAGCCAACAGCAGACTCAGCAGGAAAAACTTGGAGCGAAAAATAACAGGAGCAGACTCACGTCCAAAATGAAGCCACATAAAAGGCTTTTGTGCCAGGGTCAGAGAGTCAGTGTACATCTCCCAAATGACCCAGCAGGGTGGATGCAAAGCTATAAGAACACTGAGCAGGTGCACAAGGCAGTGCAGATGCCCTCTGTGAGCGTGAGTCAAGAAGTTGGGGTGCAAACCTCTCTGCAGCCTCTAATTTCCATCCCCCAAATGTCTTCATTCAAAGAGCAGACATCCCAAGATATGGATGAAGGGAAGTCTCCGATGGCGCAAGAGGAAGAGGAAAAAGACTGCGAGGACAAAGAACACCTCCAGAGCAGTGGACAGAGCTTGCTGCAGGTTGGTGATGAGATGGAAGTGTATGAAGAGGAAGAAGAGGATGAAGAAGAGAACGTACAGCCAAGATCCAGCTCTTCTGGATGGTGGGAGCTGCTCCAGACCTGGTTGCAGGCTGTGGGGACATATTTAAAGTTTTAATAAACTAATGTGTTCTCTGGCCTCAATCAATCTTTACCACCTGACTGCCTCAAGATCCTGGATTAGGCAAACTCCAGCACTGCTGCTAAGAAGTACAGGTGATATCATTGTAGAGGAAAAAATCTTGCCCCCTCAAACTTCTCTCCATACTCCTAAAATAGCCCATAGAAATGTAGCCACATACTGAGCTATATCCAAACTCTGTACTCCTCAACTGACCTTAGTAATGAGATCATATACCCATCATATAATCACAGGTCAGAGTTTTCCTTTTTATTTTTTGTGGGCACCTCTCTAGTCTTATAAAGGAAGACAGCAATAGCTTGAGAATCAGGAGATATAACCCGGACACGATTTTGTACTATGACCTTCCCTTCTCTAAACTTCTGATTTTTCACTTTAACATCGAGAATATTGGACTGAATGACTTCCAGACACTAAATTATTGCCTATATTTCTTACCAACGCCTTCTGCCATTACCAGAGGAGTCAGGAAAAAAAAAAAAAAAAAAACCAAGTGATAGATAAAAGACAAAAGTTTGGGCAAGACAAGCCCCTTATTGAGTCCTGGAAAAGTGGGAGTGGGAACTAATTAATTGATAGTTGATCTCATGGGGTCAGGAGCTCTGACAATGGAGCAGCAATTCCTGAGATAGTTATGCTTGTCACAGATAGAAAGAGGGTTAGAAAGTCCCATCTGAATGAAATTCTGCCCTCCCACCTCCATGGGCATCCCTACACAAATGATCCCAAATCTTTTCTCCATCCTTTTCCACAGTCTAACCAGTGGATTGGTTATGCCCTTGCTGGCCTGCTGGCCCCTTTTATCACAGAAATCTATCTGGTAGCCAATTATTATCTTCCAAAACCAAACCAAACCCACTGCTGTCGAGTCGATTCTGACTCATAGCAACCCTACAGGACAGAGAAGAACTGCCCCACAGAGTTTCCAAGGAGTGCCTGGCGGATTTGAACTGCCAACTCTTTGGTTAGCAGCCATAGCACTTAACCACTATGCTACCAGGGTTTCCTATTGTCTTAGACACCTTCAGATAAGTTACTATTGGGCCATTCTCTCTGTAATAATATCTCTATCCTCCCTCGGATAGGCAGATGTCTCTATCAGTACCTCTTAGATTTACTGATCTCAGGGAGATAACCATTATCACTCTCCTGGCTAGTTGTCAATCATTTAAGAGTAGGCAATAGGCAAAAATGCTGTAAGAACTTTATCATCATCTGTAGAACTTCTTCAGAAAAAAGAATTATCAGCCTGCCTGCTGCCTGCTTGGTCAGGATTCAACAGTCCAATTAGTGTTTAGGGAAGCTTCATATCCTTGCAGGTAGGGATAGTGCCAGAGGAAAGATGGTGTATAGTGGCAGGGAATCCAGAATCCACCTCACATACAGGCACAAAAGGGTCACGACACCATAGAAAAGACAAGGAACAGTGATACAGCCAGGCACAGTTGGGGGAAATATTCATGACTCTCTAGCCCCCCATGCCAGGCCAGATTAGGGCATGAAGTATACTAGCCATGGAAAAGGAAGGGATATCTTTGCATTTCAAGATATCCTTTCTCTCCCAACTTCAATGGTTGTCATTGAAGTCCTTGCTGCTCTAAAAAAGGTAAGAGGAATGTTGGGGTGCACTGTCTTCAGACAGAATAAAGTGAAATCAGCAGTCTGCAGCCCTTGAAGTTAACAAAAGAAAAATCCATTTCCTAGAAAACAGGAAAGGAGCTCCAAGAGAGTGGATGGAGAAGGGAAAGGGTAACTTTCGCCAGATATGAAGACAGCTTTCTGAGTAAAGCAGCATCCAGTCAATTTTGAACAGAGGTATCCCTGGAGCGTAAAATGGCTGGGATCCCAGCTCAGAAGAACAGGGGACATTTTGTGGTTGACTGTGATTAATACCAGTGAGACTGAGGAAATTTACTTTCTATGCATCCTACAGTCAGGCAAGATGCATATGTGCTATGGTCCAGAGATAGTTTCTGAGACTCAAAAGCCCCACTTGGGACTAGGATGAGTCAAGAAAAAGATGATAAAAACTAGAGAAAAGGGTCAATCTCTAGGAATCCAGCCTATTCTAAAACCCATTAAAAGATAAATTTTTCTCCCTGAGAGGACCAATTACGGGGCTGAGGGCTGGAAACCATTGTCTCAGGGGGCATCTAGCTCAACTGGCATAAATTCCTACTTTGTTGAGTAGTGTCTAGGTTCTTAAAAGCTTGTGAGTGGTCATCTAACATACACCAATGGTCTCACTCAGTCTGGAGCAAAGCAGAACGAAAAAAAACCAAAGGCACAAAGGCAAGATTAGTCCAAAGGACTAAAGGACCACAACTACCGCACCCTCTACCAGGCTGAGTCCAGCACAACTACGTAGTGCCTGGCTACCATCACCAATTGTCTGGCAGGGGTCTAAGTGGAGGGTCCTGGTCAGAGCTGGAGAAAAATATAGAACAGAATTCACACACACACACTTACTGGTTTGACAGAGACTGAAGAAACTGAGAGTATGGCCCAGGACACAATTTTTACTTATCCTGAGGTTTACCCTTCAGCCAAAGATTAGGCAGGCCCATAAAACAGAACAAGACCAAATGGGCACACCAGTCCAGAGGCAAGGAAGAGAATGATGGAGGGACAGGAAATCTAGTAATGAGGAACCCAAGGTCAAGAAGGGGGGAGTGTTGACATGTTGCAGGATGGGCAACCAATGTCACAAGAACAATATGTATATTAATTACTTACTGAGAAATTAGTTTGTTCTCTAAACCTTTATCTAAAGCGTAATAAAAATTTTTTTTTTTCCCCCAGTTAGGAAGATTTAAAAAAGATATCTAATCCCTACTGGCAATACCAAAATCAATAAATAAAGACAGATTTTTTTCTAAAGTATCAGGCACACTTACTAAAAGAACCATCTTTTGCCGACTCCAATGCCGAGGGAGAGAGAAAGGGACAGACAGATGACTGATTGATAGATAGGTTAGATAGATAGGTAGGTAGGTAGGTAGATGAACGGACGGATGAAATCTAGCGGGGAGGAGGGCAGTGGAGAGGAACTCATCTGTCTATACCTTAGTCCATTTTTCTCTTTCCCCTGATCTTTTTCTAGATTTGTCTCTCAGGAGTCCCTAGCAGCCTATAATGATTTTGCAGATCTTGCAGCTGGAGTTTTCCTTGGTATTTGCAAAGGACAGGCTCATGATCTGGTGCCTACTGTACACAGGAACAGGTCAACAGACACTGTGGATATTCTTTAGGATGAGATCCAAGTCTAGAGAATATACTTCATGTTGCAGATCAAGAATTTGTTACGACCAATCCCTCCTGGATACAGCATGCAACAAGAGAAATGGGCAACAGAAATATTGACAGACTATGTACATACAGTAGATGTGCAAAGGGTAGTGCAGGAATTCCCTATGGCCACAGGTGTTCTAGATCCACAGGCACAATCTCTTTATCTCAGCACTAACCTTTTCACTGCTATTGTATTTCAAATATCAACATAGCAAGTTCCCTTAAGAAGATCTCCTACTTCCTTCATCCCCCTCCCAAATAGCAGGAAATTCTCAGGGAACAGAAAATACTACCAATTAGCTGCACTGAGGATAGAACTACTATATATACTGGAGGAGAAAGCGAGCTAAGCTCCTAGCTCTCTTTCCAGCTCTTCCAATTCTAGTTAAGTGACAACTATAGACTTTCAGAACTTGAAAGCAGGAAGAGCACTCAAGTATCTGCTCTACAAATGCCCTCACTCCATAAAGACATCTGAACCTATCACTTCTCAGCTTACATCCCATTGACAAGCTCCAGTGCCTATTTTAAAATTGAGATTTCTCACAATCAGGACCGTTTATTCTTTTCTGCCACTAAAACTGTCTTTACACACACACACAGATATCCTGTTTTCCAGTCACATCTGAACTACTTCACTTTTTTCTACGTCTGTGATTGGCAGTGCTCTTCCTCCTGCTCGGGCAACCATTTCCATCATTCTCCATCTGGTCCACTAAATCCTAATCACTTTTTAACTCAGGGGTCATTTCCTTTCCTAAAACCTCCCTGGCACATAACCTGAAGAAGCCTTACACTTTCTGGTCTTGATCAAGCTTTCTTTCTGAATCCCAGTTTCTTCATTTGCATACTAAGAAGACTGGATCAGGAGAGCAAGTTTTGATTTTTTTCCTTTTTTTTTCTAATTATGGACTTCCGTCCCCCACGAGATACAATACTGTTGTTGTTGTTAAGTGACAACTCATAGCAACCGTATGTATAACAAAATGAAACACTGCCTGCTCCTGAGCCAGCCTCACAATTGTCCTTATGCTTGAGCCCATTGTTACAGCCACTGTGTCAATCCATGTCGTTGAGGGTCTTCCTCTTTTTCTTTGGGCCTCTACTTTACCGAGTATGAGGTCCTTTTTGAGCGGCTGGTCTCTCCTCATAAAATGTTCAAAGTACGTGAGACGTAGTTGCACCATCCTTGCTTCCAAGCAGCACCCAGCCATATGTACTTCTTCCAACGCAGACCCGTTCATTCTTCTGGCAGTCCTTGGCACATTCAATATTCTTCACCTATATCATAAATCAAAGGCATCAGTTCGTATTCAGTCTTCCTTATTCACTGCCCACCTTTCACACACATTTGAGGCGAATGAAATATATCATGGCTTCAGTAAAGCGCACCTTAGTAGTCACAGTGATATCTTTGCTTCTTAACAAAGATATCTTTTGTTGCAGATTTGCCCAGTGCAATACGTTGTTTGATTTCTTGATCGCTGCTTCCACGCACACTGACTGCAGATCCAAGTAAAATGAAGTCATTGACCAACGTCAACATTTTCTCGATGCGGTTTATTGGTCCATGAGTGAGAATTTTTTTTTTTATGTTGAGGTGCAATCCATACTGAAGGCTGTAGTCTTTGATCTTCATCAATAAGTGCTTGAAGTCCTCTTCACGTTCAGCAAGGAGGGTTGTATCATCTGCATATCATAAGTTGTTAATGAGTCTTCTACACAATAGGTAAATAAAATTTAAGCTTTTCTAGCTGAATTATGGCTGTGGGTCCTTGAACGCCTTATTCTCTGGATTTCTCTTCCAAGGCTCCCAATGGTGCCCTTTGGGGACCCATCCTGGAGCCTCTAAGTTCTTTATTGCAAAGTTTAAAAATCAACCACATAGCTGGTTTGCTTCCTCAGGCCCCCCTCTACAATTCTCGTATTCTATGAACCTCCTTGCATTTTAGAAACTACAGTATTAGAAGCAAGTAAAGCAACTGACACACAGAATGGTCAAATCTAGAACCTTATGCTTGTTCACGTGGTGCTTTGTCAATGGAGTATATACTACCCTCACCAACTCTGGCATCTACCTTCCATGAAACCTAATTACCAAGACAGTCAACACTCTAGAGCCGTTGTGTTAATTTAAGGACATTGTTTCAGACTGAGGCAGAACCACAGCAGGAAGACAAATGGGTAGAAGTGACAGATCTCGTAGGTCAGGCTAGTAAACCTGGAACAGGCTATTTCTGGCATGCTGGAGTACTTCTGGTGTCCCACCAGATCCTTTTCATTAGGCAGTTACAGACACCCCCAGCTTTAGTTAAACTCTTTACATCCTAGCGACTACTGATTCATCTCTTAACACTTACCTCAGTACCTCTTTCCTCAGCATATCCACCAAAATATCCCACAATATGACTATTAATGTAGTAATACCTATGAATACGGCTACTAATGTCTCTGAAAAAATGAAAGTCTCCTCCTCTGGGAAATTAGGAAGCCACTCTCAGAGGTCAACTTTTACCAATGGCTACATTTATCCGAAAGGCTTGCTTCAAGTGAGATGTACTCAGAAGAAATTTCACTGGAGACCTAGATTCTTCCATACACTCTGCAGTTTCTTTCACTCCCTTCTCCTGAACACAGCTCCCAATAAAGCACTTGAACAGAAATCATATACTCTGATTTTGAGGATCTGGGATCCCGTCTCAATATTACCACAATAGACTATACTCACCATTCCCAGTGGAGGCCACCAAAAATCCATTTCATCTAGATAATAATTCTGAGTCTCTTGATGATGCATACTGTCTTCATATCAGAACCAGCTTTAGCTCTTGGCCCAGAAATACTCTAAAACAACAACAAAAATCTGACGCAACCCTTCTAATGCTCTCAACATACATTCCGTGAATAATGGCAGAACAGAGACTAGGACCACTTCAATAAACACTCCCATTTGTAAAGGGAATAAGGGAGACATAACAGTCATTACAGTGTAACAATTCTAAAATCCTGATGTGCAGACATGTGGAGGTGCCTATCCTGAAGTTTACAGACATTCCTAACCGGGCCCTCCCTTTCCTCTTTGGGAGGAGCTCTGTTGTCCGCTGTTCTCTCTGGTCCCTGGCTCTGCTTCTGAAGTTCCTTGTTGTTACTTGGCCATATAGAATATTAGAAATTATGCCCCCCTTAGAAGCTGATCAATTTTTTAGCTGCTCTTAGAAGAATGGACATCCAAGGGTAGTGGTTTTAAATCTTGAACAGTTATAAGCTCTCTTTTGGGGGGTGGAAGGAAAACATAGTGTCTCTTGCAGTCCAGTTACTAGGTTTTGTTGTTGTTGTTAATATACACAACAAAAAATACACCAATTCAATGGTTTCTGCATACACAATTCAGTGGCACTGATTACATTCTTTGAGTTGTAGAACCATTCTTACCCTTCTTTTCTGACTTGTTCCTCATCATTAGCATGAAATCACTGCCCCATAAGATTCCTATCTAATCTTTCAAGTTTCTGTTGTCAATCTGATCCCATATAGATAGGTTTTGAAGGAGTGCAGCACTAAGGCAAGCATTCTTTACTATTCAAGCTAAACTATTGTTTGGTTTAAAGAAGAATTCAGGGGATATTTTTGGTTTAAGGTGTAAAGACTGTCTGAGGGCAACAGTTTTGAGGGCTGGTCAAGCCTCCATGGTTCCAGAAAATCTCGAGTCCATGACAATTTGACATCCTGTTCTGCATTTTCCATTTTTGATAAGGACTCTGCTATAGAATCTTT
Organism: Elephas maximus indicus; assembly: GCF_024166365.1. Classification (NCBI taxonomy): domain Eukaryota; kingdom Metazoa; phylum Chordata; class Mammalia; order Proboscidea; family Elephantidae; genus Elephas; species Elephas maximus. The sequence goes on from NC_064847.1 coordinate 6,583,167, forward strand.
GATCAAAATGTTCAGTAACCATAACTGGGCACCATCCAGTTCTTCTGGTCTCACGGCAAAGAAGGCAGTTTATCATGGAGGCAATTAGCACACATTTCATATCCTCCTCCCATACCTGACTCTCTTTCTTCCCCTGACCTAAGGTGAACAGAGACAAATTCTTGTGCCTTGGATGGCCATTTGCAAGCTTTTAAGATCCCCGGCACTACACAACAAACTAGGAGGTAGCAGAGAAGTACTAAACATATTATTAGGCCAATTAAACTGGGATGTTCCATGAACTATGACACTAAATCTCCAACCCAAAGAACCAAATTTCATGAAGTGCTTGTACATAAACAGCTTTAGCAGCTGTATTTTTGCTGTTGTTGTTGTTGTAAGAATATCACACAACTGTAGCCAAGCTAGCTTTGCACAGGTATACAACTTATTGCCATATATTGCAATAATCAGCTGTGCGATACTCCCATCACTGTGAACTCCCTTACTCCCACCCCTGGTAACTGTTAATAAACTTTGTCCTCTATATGTTTTTCTTTTTTTTTTTTTTTGTCTTTTTGTAAGTGAGGACAGAGAAAATTTTTACCGTTGATTGACTTATTCACTCAACACGATGTCTTCAAGCACGATCCATATTGTAACATGTATTAAGACTTCATTTCTCCTACTAGCTGAGTAGTATTCCATCGTATGTTGTACCACATTTGTTTACCCATTTATATGTTTATGAGCATTTAAGTTGTTTACATCTCCTGACTATTATGAATAATGCTGCAATGAACATTGGTGTACAAGTCTCTGTTTGAATCTCTGCTTTCAAGTCTTCTGTACATATCTAGGGGGGGAATTGCTTCTTCATGTGATTGTTCTAGTTTCATTATTTTTGAGGAACCACCACACTGTTTTCCAAAGCAGCTATACAATTTTGGGTTTCCCACCAGCAGTGGATAAGTGTTCCGATTTCCCCACATCCTTGGCAACATTTATTATTATTATTATTACTATTTTTAACCTTAGCTATTAAAAAAAAAACCCAGTGCCGAGCTACTTTAGTGGGAGGGAAATGTCTCATTGCGGTTTTGATTTCATCTCTCTGCTGGCTAATGACCTTGAGCAAAAAATCCTTTGTTTTCTGGCTATTTCAACGGCCTCTTTGGTGAAATGTCTACACAAATCCTTTGCTCATTTTAAGACTGGGTTATTTGTCTTTTTGATGTTGTCTCAATTATGTCTGCATATTTTGGCTATTGGATTCTTATTAGATGTATGGTTTCCAAAGATATTCTCCCAGTTGGTGAGAATTACTTTTTAAGTAAAATCTTTTGATGAAAAAATGTTCTTAATTTTATGAAGTCCCATTTATTCATTTTTGTCTTTTGCTGTTTGTGCTTTTATTATTGTTATATTAGATAATCCATTGTTGAAAGCTAGGCCCATCAGCGTTGGTCCTGTATTTAATTCTAAGAATTTCATGGTTTTATTTTTCACGTTTAGGTCCTTAATGTATTTCGAATTTGTTTTTGTATATAGTACGAGGTATGAACCCTGTTTTATTTTTCTGTATATGGAGGTGTGATTTTCCCGACACAATTTAATGAAGAGGTTCTTCTTTTCCCATAAAATGACTGTAGCACCCTTGTCAAAAATCAGTTGACAACAGATGTGTGGGTTTACTTCCAGACTCTCAATTCAACTTTTTTTAATGTGTCCATTTTTACACCAGTACCAGGCTGTTTGGATTACTGTAGCTGTACAGTATAGTTTAAAATCAGGAAGAAAAAGTTACTGGGGTTTTCATGATTTGATTACTGTCAGTTATGTGTTTCATGGGGAGGTAACAGAGATCTGCACCTATCAGGCTTGAAATGTCAAAGTCATATAGGTAATAAGGGCATGTGGAATGTGAAATATTGTAGCTATCTCAGTGTCTTAGTTCTCTAGAGCTCTAAAACAGAAGTACCCTAAGTGGACAGTTTTTTAAAAAGAAATTTATTCTCTCACAGACCAGTAGGCTAGAAGTCCAAATTCAGGGAATGAGTTCCAAGGGAAGGCTTTCTCCCTCTGTTGGCCCTGGAGGAAGGTCCTTGTCATCAGTCTTCCCTTGGTCTAGGAGCACCTCAGTGCAGGCACCTAGGTGCAAAAGTTGCACTTTGCTCCCAGGTGCTCCTTTCTTTGTGCTATGAGGTTCCCATGTTTCTCTGCTTGGTTTCTTTTATATCTCCAAAGAGACTGTCTTAAGACACTATCTGTACTTGGAGGCCTCATTAATATAACCGCCACTAATCCATATTATTACATCATAGTGATTGGATTTAAAACACACAGGGAAATCACATCAGATAATAAAATGGTGGGCAATCATATGATACTGAGAATCATGACCTAGCCAAGTTGACAGATATTTTGGGGGGACAGAGTTCAATCTACGACCCTCAGAAAACACAATTTGCTAGAACACATAAAATTTAAAATTAAGCACCTGAAGAGTCATGGAAAAGCTTTCTGAAAGAATTTGAGCTGATACCTGAAAAATAAAAAGATATTTAGGTAGGGATTCTGCTAAGAAGATATTAAGAGAAAGGAGAAAGAATGGCAAGCAGAAGAAACAGCATATGCAAAGAATATGATACAGAACGGGACACAGCACTGATGAAAAGCTTAGGAAGTCATGGGAGAGCCTAAAGATGCAAATTTATGAGCTGTCAGTGTTTAGCTAGTAATTCAAGTTTTACACATGGATGAGATACCTAAGTAGAGAATATAAAGTAATAAGTTGTTTTGGAAACAAGTCTCATGGAATCGAGCTTTTAAAGATTTCCTAAAGACAGTTGGGAAAGATTGGCTTAATTTTAGAAAAAGAGGCATAAATATTAAGGCAAGCACAAAGGAAACTAACAATCTTACACATAGAAAAAACAAGAAAAACATAACTCAGCAAATACAAAATCAACAACAATCAAAAAGAGAAAAAGAAAACAGTGGCTGTTGATTTCCCTGGGCCTGAGACAGGCCCTGCTGAGTGCCCTGAGCCATTATCCCAGCCTTGGAGAAGGAATAAATTCACAACTGGGGGAAAATATAATCTGCCAGCTCCACTAACCTGGGAACCTCAGGACAGAAGAGGCTCCTGTCCAGGCATAAACAGTCCAGGGACTGTGAATACCTTTCCCCTCGGCATGGACTTGTGTGGGCCTATTTCGGTAGAATAGGCCCTTACTGGCAGACTGCAACTATTTCAGCTGTGCGGTGGAGGGGTGGCTGTTTGATGTTTGACACTGCCGTGCCTATTAAACAGGGTCCTCACCTACCCACATCAGGGGCCTGAGGACTGGTGGCTCCACTCAGGTCACCCAACCACCCACAACAGGTGTCCAAGGATACGTGGTAGCTCCCAGTCCTTACAACCAAAAGCACTGGGTGCCCATGGTCGATCTCCAGAACCCACCCACCTGTGTGCTCTAGGGAACAGGGACGTGCTTTCCTCACAGACACTTGGGGGATGGTTTTCAGCCCCCTGCCTTGTTCACAGTGTGACCCCCTGTTACAACCAGATACCTGTACCTACACCAATTACCCCTGCCGCTCTAAGACTGTAGGACAGAGCCTACCTACACACTTAACGACCAACTCTCTGGACACCTGAGCTGAATCCATACAAGAAAAGTACATGGACCTCAAGGCTCACATACCTGATAAAAACTTTCGCCATCTGGTGAGGGGACATCAGAGCTTCGAAGGCAAAAATAATCAAGCAAGCTACTCAAACAGCCTATTTGGGCATATCAAAACAAAACAAAGCAAGAAGCTAGACTACAGTAAGTAAATATAAAATAAACTAATATGATACCTTATAGATGGCTCAGAGACAACAGTCAATATCAAATCACATAAAGAAGCAGATCATGATCACTTTGACAAGCTCTCAAAGACTCAAGGGATATTATAGAAGAAGGTGCATTCCTGGAATTACCAGATGCAGAATATAAAAGACTGATATACAGAACTCTTCAAGATGTCAAGAACAAGATCAGGAAGGAGATGAGGCAATGCCCAGAACAAGCCAAGGAACACACAGATAAAGCAGTTGAAGAAATTAAAAAGGTTATTCAAGAACATAACAAAAAACTTAATAAGCTGCAAGAATCCATACAGAGACAGCAATCAGAAATTCAGAAGGTTAATAATAAAATTACGGAATTAGACAACTCAATAGAAAGTCAGAGGAGCAGAACAGAGCAAGTGGAAGGCAGAACTGGTGAGACTGAAAATAAAGCACTTGGCACCAACATATTTGAAGAAAACAAGATCTGCCTATACGCTGCCTACAAGAGACACACCTTAGACTTACAGACACAAACGAACTAAAACTCAAAGGATGGGAAAAAAATATACCAAGCAAACAATAATCAATAAAGAGCAGAAGTGGCAATACCAATTTCTGACAAAACAGACTTTAAAGTTAAATCCGCCACAAAGGATAAGGAAGAACATGATATAATGATTAAAGAGACAATATGCCAGAAGGACATAACCATATTAAATATTTATTCATGCAATGAAAGGGCTGCAAGATACATTAAAAAGAACTCTAACAGCACTGAAAAGCGAGGTAGAAAGCTCCACAATAATAGTAGGATGCTTCAACACACCACTCTCAGTGAAGGACAGAACATTCAGAAAGAAGCTCAATAAAGACACGGAAGAGCTAACTGCCACAATCAACCAGCTTGACCTCTAGACATATACAGAACACTCTACTCAACAGCAGCCAAGTATACTCTCTATTCCAATGCACACTGAGCATTCTCTAGAACAGACCACATATTAGGTCATAAGCAAGGCTTAGCAGAACCTAAAACATCGAAATATTACAAAGCATCTTTTCTGACCATAAGGCAAAAAGCAGAAATCAGTTACAGAAAAAGCAAGGAAAATAAATCAAACACTTGGACATTGAACAACACCCTGCTCAAAAACTACTGGGTTACAGAAGACATTAAGGATAGAATAAAGAAATTCATAGAATCCAAAGAGAATGAAAACACTTCCTATCAGAACCTTTGGGACACAGCAAAAGCAGTGCTCGGAGGTCAATTTATATCAATAAATATATACATACAGAAAGAAAGGGTCAAAACCAAAGAATTATGCCTACAACTTGAACAAATACAAAGAGAGCAAGAAAAGAAACCCTCAGGCACCAGAAGAAAACAAATAATAAAAATTGGAGCAGAATTAAATGAAACAGAGAACAGAAGAACAAGAGTTAACGAGACCAAAAGCTGGTTCTTTGAAAAAATTAACAAAGTTGATAAACCACACTAGTCAAACTGACAGAAGAAAAACAGAAGAGGAAGAAAATAAGCTGAATAGGAAATGGGGTGGGCGATAAAACAACAGACCCAACTGATATTAAAAGAATCATATCAGATTACTACAAAAAATTGTACTCTAATGAATTTGAAAAACTAGAAGAAAGGGATGAAACACATTACCTACCCAAACTAACACAACAGAGGTAGAACTAAATAGACCCATAACCAGAGAAGAGATTTTTCAGTCTTTTCAGGTAATCAAAAAACTCCCAGTAACAAAAAAGCCCTGGCCCGGACAACTTCACTACAGAGTTCTACCAAGCTTTCCGAGAAGAGTTAACACTACTACCATTAAAGGTATTTCAGAGCACAGAAATACTCCCAAACTCATTCTGTGAAGCCACCATATCCCTGATACCAAAACCAGGTAAAGATACCACAAAAAAATAAAATTACAGACCTATATTCCTCATGAACTTAGATGCAAAAATTCTCAACACAATTCTAGCCAATAGAATTCAAAAACATATCAAAAAATAATTCACCATGACCAAGTGGGATTCATACCAGGTATGCAGGGATGGTTCAACATTAGAAAAACAATTAATGTAATCCATCATATGAATAAAACAAGAGAACCACATGATCTTATCAACTGATGGATGCAGAAAAGGTGTTTGGCAAAGTTAAACATCTACTCATGATAAAAACTCTCAGCAAAATAGGAATACAAAGGAAATTCCTCGACATAAAAAAGGGCATTTACACAAAGCCAACAGGCAACACCATACTAAATGGAGAGAGTATGAAAGCATTCCCATTGAGATCAGGAACCAGACAAGGGTGCTGTTTATCGCCACTCCTACTCAACACTGTGCTGGAAGTCCTAGCCAGAGCACTCAGACTAGATAAACAAATAAAGGGAATTCCAGATTGGTAAGGAAGAAGTAAAAGTATCTGTATTTGCAGATGACATGATCTTATACACAGAAAACCCTAAAGAATCCTCAAGGAAACTAAGGACAGTAACAGTTCAGCAGGGTATTAGGATACAAGATAAACACAGAAAAATCAGTTGGATTCCTCTAAACCAACAAAAAGAATACAGGAAAGGAAGTCACCAACCAAATCAATACCATTTACAGTAGCCCCCAAGATAAAATACTTAGGAACAAATCGTACCAGAGATGTGAAAGACCTATACAAAGAAAACTACAAGACACTATTGCAAGAAACCAAAAAAGGACCTACAAAAGTGGAAAAGCATATCTTGCTCAAGTATAGGAAGGTTTAACATTGTAAAAATGTCTATTCTACCAAAAGTGATCCATAGATACAATGCAGTTCCGATCCAAAGTTACTGAGCTTTTCCATCATGTCTTTCCACAGATGTAGTTAATTTGATTCCTGTGTATTCCAGCTGGCAAAGTCCATGTGTACAGCTGCCGACTATGCTGGTGAAAAAGGTATTTGCAATGAAGAAGTTGGTCTCGCAAAATTCTATCATGCGATCTCCAGCACTGTTTCTATCACCAGGGCCATGTTTTCCAGCTACTGATCCTTCTTTATTTCCAGCCTTCACCTTCCAATCACCAGTAATTATCAATGCACCCCGGCTGCATATTTGATCAATTTCAGACGGAAGAAGCTGATAAAAATCTTGAATTTCTTCATCTTTGGCCTTAGTGGTTGGTATGTAAATCTGAATAACAGTCATATTAACTTGTCTTCCTTGTAGGCTTATGAGTATTATTCTATCACTGACAGCAATGTACTTCAGATAGGTCTTGAAGTGTTCTTTTTGACGAAGAATGCAACTCCATTCTTCTTCAAGTTGTCATCCCCGGCACAGACCATATGACTGTCCAATTCAAAATGGCCAATACCAGTCCATTTCAACTCACTAATGCCTACCATATTGATGTTTATGTGCTCCAATTCATTTTTGACGATTTCCAATTTTCCTACATTTATACTTCGTACATTCCACGGTTTGATTACTAATGGATGTTTGCAGCTGTTTCTTCTCATTTTGAGTTGTTCCACACCAGCAAATGAAGGTCCTGAAAGCTTAACTCCATCCTCATCATTGAGGCTGACTCTACTTTGAGGAGGCTGCTCTTCCCCGGTCATCTTTTGAGTGACATCCAATCCGGGGGGCCCATCTTTCAGCACTATATCAGATGATGTTCTGCTGCTATTCATAAGGTTTTCACTGGCTAATTCTTTTCAGAGGTGAAGTGCCAGGTCCTTCTTTCTAGTCTGTCTTAGTCTGGAAGCTCAGCTGAGTCCTGTCCACCATGGGTGACCCTGCTGGTATATGAATAGCTTCCAGCATCACAGCAGGACGCAAGCCCCTGCTACAAACTGACAGACACGTGGTGGTGTCATAAATAGGATCAGTGTATTTTTTTTTTTTTTCATATTTAAGATATAGTTCATTTTAAGGGTGTTAAACAATCCTGACACCAATGATCATACTATGTAGGTGATTAAGGGTAGTATTCAATAAAATATAGTCCTAATTCTCCTTCCTGTACACAGGAAACTTAGGGGTTAACTGCCTTTTCTCTTTTACAATCTATAATTAGGTGTTGTACACTTGTGAGACTGAAGTAAGGAATATTTGGATGAAGCAGCATGTTAGAGGGATGTCACAATTTAACCCTTATTGCTCATTTTATGGAAGCGCTAGAATTTGTTGGTGGTGAAGGGATAATATGATACTTTAAAATTGGGGAAGCTAAAGATCTGAATTGTCTTGTACAGATTTAACAGTATGGTGACATATCCAACAATCAGTTAAATTCCCTACACCAGAAACTGATTCTGAGCTAATTTTACAAACGCATTTTCTTCCCAGGCTAAGATTAAGATACATATGGAGGTTAGGATTATCTTAATTAAACCCATAATAATACAGATGAATAACAGACAATGGATAAAATATGGTAACTATCAAGATTATTGCTACAATTAAAGAGACTAACAACAAATGTCAACCTAATATATTTAATACTCCCATTTTCAACACACAGTGATTACAACAGACAATAAAGCAAGTTAGTGTAAGTCCTATTATTTCAGCCAACTGGATTTTCTGTTTCTTCACTTTCTGGTATAGGTTGGAGGAAAGTTTCATCATTTGATGAAGGACAATTAGTGATGGTGATGTGCAGCATTTTAACTTCAGTTTTAGTCCCTCTGCTGGTTCAACAGCCCATCCAGAAACTTAAATTTTCTTCTGCTGGGACAGATGTATCCATGATTTTACTCCCTTTAATTTAGCCGCACAATCATTAGTGAAGAGCACTATTAAGTCCTTTCCATCAAGGTCCAAGGGAATGCTTAATTTGGTAACGTTTCCAATACACAAAATCTCCTGGTTGAGGTTTATGATTTGAAGAATTGGAAACAGGTGTGCTGGTAAGCATGGTATTCAGCATATTGAACTAATCCTTAATAATGCCTTAATAGATTAGTAGAAAGAACATTTGACTCAACACTGAAAGCCATAGGGTGGCTGGCTGTTATTTCAAAAGGGGTTACCTTCTGTCGATAAAGGGAGTTGATCTTAAATTTGTTAACGCCAAGGGAAGAGCCTGAGACCAAACCATTTCTAATAAAAAGGTTAATTTAGCTAATTGGTTATTTACAGTAGCATTAGTTCTTTCTACTAGTCCTGAAGGCTGGGAATGATATGGACAGTGCGAGTGCTGGAGGATGAGAAAAAATTGTGTACAAAGCGGTTACTATTTGTCCAGTGAAATGAGTTCATCGATCACTACAGAGAATTCCTGGAGTACCCCAAGTAGGAACTGTTTTCTAAAAGCTTCTCTGCCACAAAGGTGGCAGTGGCACTTCTACAGGGAAAAACCTCTACCCAACCTTGTCCAGTAGGAAATGGGTACCTGCCAACAGGGAGTCTGAGTGTTTTTGCTGTATTAAATTCAAACCAGAATGTGCATTTGTCTGACTACTTTATCTGCAGCCCTCCAACAGTGATCTCAGTAGTATTTCTTCATTGTTTGTACTGTCTTACACGATCCCTTAAATGAAAACTAGTAGCTCCTGGGATGTGTAAATCCCTTGGGAGTACATACTGTTTATTTGGTCCTATCCACAACCTTGCTTGCTGGTTTACTCAACCTTTCCATTGATCTTGTTCAGATTAAGGGGCAGCTTTTTGATGTAATGACAGGTTATGCCACTTTAATTCCCCCTCTTGCCCTGAATCCTCAATCTGAGGTTCACATAAGGGCTATTTTGTCCGTTATGGCAAATTCGGCATTGGTCCCATTTGAAAAAAATGCATATGGGGGCAGGGGGAGGGGGTGATACATTTTATTTTTGATTCCTCCACCCATTAGCATTACCCTAAATTCTAACACTCGTACACTTCCCACCTCATATAGATAACGGACTGCTGCCTTAAAATTTCCCCAGAAACTTTGGTCTAAAAAGGCAATAAGAACTTCCTGCCGTATAAATTTGATTTCAAAAAGGCCATAATAACGTAAAGTGGAGACCTTGAGGTATAAAATGTTTCCAGGCCCAATTCACTATTAGGTCATAGAGTCTAGATAACATTTTCTTGAGACTCAACTAAGTATCTCTTCTTCTACAGCTAATTGCTGATGTTTTGTTATTTGAAAACATGGGTAAGGTATGAATGGTAATTGGAAATTAACAAGAAGAGGGTGGGACCTCTAATTCTTCGGTCTTCAATTTTTAGAGAGGCTGCTCTAATTTCCTTAAAAAATGAGTTAAGCTCCTATTTTGTTCAACTGTTAAAAGCAAATATTCCTGAATGGGAGTCTGAGCAGTCTGTTTAGCAGTTTTGTCGGCCAATCTATTTCCCTTTATTTCCTCTGTCTGGGGGCTCTGTTTGGGTTAATGAGTTTATATTTTTGTTACTGTTATTTCAGAAGATAAGAGAGCTTCCGCAATTTGGCCACTAATATACCATTCTTCATGGGCTGTCCTAAGGCAGTTAAAAATCCCCTCTGTTTCCATAAGTTCCAAAATCAAAAATTATTCCATATACATATTGATAATCACTGTATATACTGACTGACTGGCCTTGTGCCAAACATGTTCTTCTTAAGGCTATAAGCTTGAGCTGTTGGGCTGAGGTTACCTCAGACCAAGGTCTACATTCCAATACCTCTACTGCAGTGCTGACAACATATCCTCCTTGATACCTAGAAGTACAAACTTTCGGTTTTACCTAGGTCATCTACAAACAGTGCAAGTGAAGGGCTGGGGAGCGGAGTTTCTTAGAGATTATAGGAGATTAAAGTTGATCTGTTATATCAAACCAGTCATGATCAGTGTCTCATCATTGGGATCAGGCATGTTAGTAGCTAGATTTAAGGCCCCTATGGTGTGTAATCTAAGGTTGGGGGCAGCCAGAAGAAGAGCTTCATATGAATTTAGTAGGCTAGCAGAAACTTCATGTGGAACATATATATCTAGATTATTTACCAATACTATGTCAGCTGTTGTCTCTACTAATTTGGCAGTGGCTGCAACCTCTCAAAGCCATGGAGGATAAATTCTGGCTACTGGGTCTTATTGTGTACTATGGTGCCCTACAGGTCTCTGTGTTGTCTCCATGCTCTGAGTTATGACTCCTAAGGCATTCCCTTGTCTTTCAAAAAGGAAAAGAGAGAAATCTAAAGAATCGTTAGGGCATCCAAGAGCTGGAGTGTGAGTCAGAGATTCTTTTAATTTAGTTATTGCTTGCAGAGCTCCCACAGACAGCTTGAAAGGTTCAGAGATATTATCCTTAGGAGTTACATGAAGAGGTTGTGCTAATAAAGATAAATTTGGTATCCACACAGCCCTAAAATTCCCCTTTACTGTTTCTTTGTTGTAAGTACAGGGCAGGAAAGATAGCTCCTTTTCATTTGGGGTCAACTGATATTCCTTCTGCTGAGATTAAATGTATTGAGCTACTTTAGGTAAGGGCTTATTGGGGTCCATTTGGACTCTAATAGGTTCAACTGATGGAATGCGGCTAACATCAGTTGACGAGGAAGCCCATGATTGTGATGGTATTTGATTAAGAATTTGGGTCCTTTTTTCTAAGGACAGGATAGCCTGTCCTCTGATACTAAAGAAGCTTATATAATCTCAGTGTTAGAATAGAATAAAAGATCACCAGAATACCAGAATAATACAGATCTATGTTCAAAATGTAAAGGCAAGAAGTCAGCATGTAAAATATGGGAAAAGTAAGTGGGGCTCTCAACGAATCATTGTCACATTGATTATTTCAAAAGTAGCACTCAAGGAGTCACTTTTTGTTTATTTTTAACCTTAAAATAAAAGGATCTCTTAAGCTTAAATAAAGGATTTCTCCTATCTCAGGCATCTGGTTTTATCTTTGTTTTCAACATCAGGGAAACTGAATAATACATCCCCTGAGAGTAAACTGAATGTGGCATTTGGAAAGCAAGTCACTCCCTAACAAATTTACAGATACTATCACTTAGTAAAAACAGGTGGAAGTCTTCTACTGGCCCTAAAGAAACTGGTATGGGTAAAGAATGGGTTAAAATTTGTTCCTCACTGGAAACCCCTATGAAAAGAGAAGTCTGAGTACTACAGGGCAAAGGCCTTTGCAAACTTGAAGGGTTGGTTGCTGACAGTGTCACAACTGTGTGCACAAGAGAAGTACAAGGCTCCCTATTTACTTGGAACATTATTTCTCCCCTTTGGGACAAGGTAGCTACTGCCAAAGCCTCTACAAACTACTCAGAGCATTGTCACACTGATTTTTCTAAAGGTAGCACTGAACAAGTCACTTTTTATTTTTAAGCTTAAAATAATCCATTTTAAAGTGACCAGGTTTCTTATAACAGTTTCATACTGTCATGGATTGAATTGTGTCCCCCCAAAATATATGATAATTTAGTATGATTTCCAGTATCGTGTCTCTATCTTCCATTTTGTGATTCTAATTTTATGTTAAAGAGAGTTAGAGTGAAATTGTAACACCCTTACTAAGGTCACATCCCTTATCCAACCTAAAGGGAGTTTCCCTGGGGTTTGGCCTGCACCACGTTCTCTCCCTCGAGATAAAAACGGAAGCAAGCAGAGAGGGGTACTTCATACTATCAAGATACCAGTGTCACAAGCAGAGCATGTTCTTTGGACCTGGGTCCTTCTGTGGAGAAGCTCCTAGTCCAGGGCAAGATTGGTAAGAAGGCTGACAGGGAGAGAAAACCTCACCCTAGAGCTGACACCCTGAATTTGGACTTTTAGCCTACTTTACCGTGAAAAAATAAATTTCTCTTTGTTAAAGCCATCCACTTGTGGTACTTCTGCTGTAGCAGCACTAAGAGACTAAGATGCATACCATGGGAGCAGTACTGTTTTGGTGGGAAAATGCTCTTGCTTTGGCTTTGTTCCCAAAGGTTTCTGTAATTGCTGAAATTGGACAGCCATTAACTTTTCTTTCAGCTCCTTTCTTTTGCTGATCCATAGTTTGGTTTAATTTATAGGCTGAACTGGCTAATTGAGAAGTATCAATACTTTAAATTTAACTGATGGCTTTTTATCATTTGGACTAAATTCAGTGTTCAATCCTACTACAAACAGTATATTAAAGGCAACCTCAGCCCCCTTCATCAGTAATTTTTAACAATGAATGTTCTACAAACATTTCAGTTAGCCCATCCATCTAGGTAGTTATAGACAGATTCACCTTTTTCTTCATCGCAAGCTTTGTCCAACTGATTTTTGGAGGGAAAACTTTGAAGAAACAGCCTGTAAGTCCTCCTATTAATTTCTCGGTTTCTGTTCTAACCGTTGTCGCTAAACAACTGGGCTAAACCAAAAGGTAAGAAGTTTCCTAAAAAAAACAAATGCTTCGAAGGCCAGAGGAGCAGCAACGGGGGTGTGAGGACCATGGTTTCAGGAACATCTAGGTCCATCGGCATAACAAAATGTAGTAAGAAAACACTCTACATCTCACTTTGGTGGGTGGCATCTGGGGTCTTCAACACTAGCAAGTGGACATCTAAGATGCGTCAACTGATCTCAACCCGGCTGGAGCTAAGGAGAATGAAGAATACCAAAGACACAAGGTAAATTTAGCCCAAGAGACGGAAAGGGCCACATAAACCAGAGACCACATCAGCCTGAGACGAGAAGCACTACATGGTGCCCAGCTACCATGGATGACTGCCCTGACAGGGAACACAATAAAGAATCCCTGACTGGAGCAGGAGAGCAGAGGGATGCAGATTTCAAATTCTCATGAAAAGTCTAGGCTTAATGGTCTGAATGAGACTAGAAGGACCCCAGAGGTCATGGTTCCCAGACTTTCTGTTAGCCCAAGACTGGAACCATTCCAAAGCCAACTCTTCAGACAGGGATTGAACTGGACTATAAGACAGGACATAATATAGGTAAGGAGTGAGCTTCTTGGCTCACGAAGACACATGAGGCTATGTGTGCAGCTCCTGTCTGGAGGCGAGATGAGAAGGCAGAGGGGGGGACAGGAGGTAATTAAATGGCCAAAGGGAATATAGCGTGGAGAGGAGGAGTGTGCTGTCTCATTGGGGGGGGCGGGGGTGGGGAGAGGAGCTAGGAGTACACAGCAAGGTATGTATAAGTTTTTCTGTGAGAGACTGACTTGATTTGTAAACTTTCATTTAAAGCACAATGAATAAAAATAAATAATAAAATACTAGTTGTAGCTGATGCACCTTCAAGGACAGTTAAAGTTATTTTCAGGACCTACCTAAAAGGAAAGAACATGCTCAGCATTTCTCAAACTGAAAGTGCTGAAGAAAAAATTTAAGCCTCAAGTTGCAATACTGAAAGATTCTACAGGGAAAATATTAAATAATGTAGGAAGCATCAAAAGAAGACAGAATAAATACAAAAAATCACTCTACCAAAAAGAACTGGTGGACACTGAACGATTTCAGGAGGTAGCATATGATCAGGAACCGATGGAACTGAAGGAAGGAGTCCAAGCTGCTCTGAAGGCATTGGCGAAAAACACAAGGCTGCAGGAATTGATGGAATATCAATTGAGATATTTCAACAAACAGATGCAGCGCTGGAGGTGCTCACTCGTCTATGCCAAGAAATATGGAAGACAGCTTCCTGGCCAACTGACTGGAAGAGATCCATATTTATGCCTATTCCCAAGAAAGGTGATCCAACCGAATGTGGAAATTATAGAACAATATCATTAATATTACACGCAAGCAAAATTTTGCTGAAGGTCATTCAAAAGCGGCTGCAGCAGTATATCGACAGGGAACTGCCAGAAATTTGGAAGGGAGCTAGCAGGCCAACTGGAAATTATCAAATAATATCACTAATAGAACTGCAAGCAAAATTCTGCTGAAGGTAGTTCAGAAGCGATTACAAAGTATATGACCATGGAAGTGCTAGAAATTCAAGCCACAAGAAGCCATTATTACCCTGAAACTAATGCCAGAAAAAGATACCACAGAAAGGAAAACTAGAGATTAGTAATCTGTAATCTGTTACATCTATTAAAAAAAAAAAAATCAATAAACATACTAGCAATAATCCAGTAACATAGTGAAAGAATTCACAGCCACATGGGATTAATACCAGGAAAATAATGGAGGTTTTCTGAAGAATGGGAATTCCGGAGCACTTAATTGTGCCCTGGAAGTGCAGTGGTTAAGAGCTCAACTCCTAGCCAAAAGGTTGGCAGTTCGAATCCACCAGACCCTCCTTCGAAATATCACGGTGCAGTTATACTCTGTTCTATAGGGTCAGTGTGAGTCAGAATTGACTTAATAACGATGGATTTGGTTTTTTGGTTTAATTGTGCTCAAGTGAAACATGTACATAGGCCAAGAGGCTGTCTCTCAGACAGAACAAGTGGATACTGCATGGTTTAAAGTCACAAAACGTGTGTGTAAGGGCTGTACCCTTTTACCATACTTATTCACTCTGCACACTGGGCAAACAATCTGAGAAGCTGGAATATATGAAGAAAAACAGAGCATCAGGATTAGAGGAGGACTCATTAACAACCTACATTATGCAGATAACATAAACCTGCTTGCTGCAAATGAAGAGAACTTGAAGCAATTACTGATGAAGATGGAAGATTACAGCCTTTCCTATGGATTACATCTCAACACTAAAAGGAAACAAAATGGTCATGACTGGAATAATAAGCAATGCCATGATAAACAGAGAAGAGACTGAAGCATCAAGGATTTCATTTTCTTTAGATCCACAATCGATGACGCCCACGAAAGCAGCAGTCAAGAAATCAAATTACACATTGCTTTGGCCAACTCTGCTGCAAAATACCTCTTTAACTTGTTCAAAAGCAAAGATGTTATTTTTAGCACTAAGGTGTGCCTGACCCAAGCAGTGATATATTCAGTCATCTCATACGCATGTGAAAGCTGTACAATAAGTAAGGAAGACTGAGGAAGAATTGGTACCACTGGATTATCATACTGGTGAATATTAATAAATATAGCATGGACTACAAGAAGAAGGAACAAGTCTGTCTGCGAAGTACAGCCAGAGCACTCCTAGAAGCAAGGATGGCAACACTTTGCCTCACATACTTTGGACACATTATCCAGAGGGACCAGTACGTGGAGAAGGATACCATGCTCAGTGAGGCTGAGGGTCAGCGAGATAGAGACAGGCCCTCAAGATGGCACCTAAGGGAGGTTTAACATAAGAGTATCAATAGTCTTATATAATAACAATATATCACATTAAAAGAACAAATCATATGATCATTTCAGTATATGCAGAAAAATTATTTGTCAAAATCCAGTAACTTTAATCATAAAAAACAATCAGTACACTAGGAACAGAAGGGAATTTCCTCAAACCAATGAGGTGTTAATGAAAAACTCATAGTGAACATCATGCTTAATGGTGAAAGACTGATAAACTTTTTGCTACGATCAAGGGCAAGACAAGAACACCTGTCTTCACTGTTTTTCAACATTGTACTGGAAGTCCTGGCCAGAGCAATTAGGCTAGAAATACAGGTATCCAAATTAAAAAAAAAGAACTAAGGTTTTATCTGTTTTCATGATCCTAATTATAGAAACATGGAAACTACCATGCGTCTGTTCATTTCTCATACTGTGGCGGCTTGCATGTTGCTGCGACACTGGAAACTGTGCTACTGGTATTTCAAATACCAGCAGGTTCACCATTGGTGGACACGTTTCAGCTGTGCTTCCACACTAAGACAAACCAATAGGACCTGGCAGTGTGCTTCTGAAAAACTGATTCGTGAAAATCTTACGAATACAGTGTGGTGCTGGGCCAGGCTGCCTGGGCTGGGTAGTTCCTAGCTGGTAAAGCTGATACAGTAATAGTTGCTCTCTTAAAAATCTGTTGTGTGGGTGAGGCGAGGACAAGATGGCTGAATAATCAGGCACTTCCTGTGGTCCCTCTTAGAATGAAGACTCAAAAAAAAAAAAAAAAAAAAAAACACTAGGGAATTGACTATATATGACAATCTAGGAGCCCCGAATATCAAAGGCACAGATGAAGAACTGGACTGAGTGGCATGGGGATGGAGAGACGGTTCAGGACCAGCAGGGAGTTGCCAGACCTGACCCGGTGGGGACCTGCACCCTGCAGGCCAGATCTGCTGGTGCAAATGCAGTGAGGCAAGCTGTGGTATCTGGGATGCATTTTCCACATCAGGAGAAAATGAGTGGTGAAGTGTCTGCTAAACCCTCCAGGGTCAGCAAGAAGCAGCACGCAATGGGCAAAAGATAAGTACTTGCATCCTCACCTACCCTTGTCAGGGGTCTGAGGACTGGTGGCTCCATTCATGCCACTTAGCCGCCCTTCACACAGATCAAAGGATAAATGGTGCCTCTCAGCCCGTACAGCCAACAACATTGGGTGTCCATAGTCTGGCTATAAAACCTACCCACCTACGCACTCTAGGGAAGAGGAACATTCTTTCCTCACACACTCTTGGGGTGGCTGTCAGCCCCCTGACTTGCTCACCGCTGACTCCCTACTAAAGCCAGATACCTAGGCCTATACCAATCATGGCCGGTCATGTAAGACTACAGGTGAGAGCCCGCACCACACACTTGGTGACTTACTACCTGGACACCTGAGCTGAATCCACATAAGAAAAATAAACAGGCTTCTGGGCTCATATACCTAGCAGTAGTCCTAACCACCTGGTGATAGGATGTTAGAGTTTCAAGACACCAATACTCAAACTAGCCCACTCGAGCAGCCTATTTGGGCATATCAAAACAAAACAAGAAGCTAGGACAAACTAAGCAAACATAAAATAAATAAATACATTAACATTGATAGCTTGGAGACAGCAGTCGATATCAGATCACATAGAGAGGCAGACCATGATGGTTTCAGCAAGCTCCGAAAACAAAAATTCGAGAAGACTTTGGATGAAGAGACCTTCTGGAATGACCAGAGGTACAATATAAAAGATTAATATACAGAACCCTTCAAGACATCAGGAAGGCGACAAGGCAAAACACAGAGCAATCCAAGCAGCACACCAAAAAAGCATTAGAGGAACTTAAGAGGATTAGGGGAGAGCATAATGACAAATTCAACAGGCTATAAAGAATCCGCAAAGAAATAGCAAACAGAAATCCAGAAGATTAACAATATAATTTCAGAACTAGACAACTTAGTAGAAAGTCATAGGTACAGAATTGAGAAAACAGAAGTCAGAATTTGTGAGATTAACTAAAAAGGAAAAATCAGATAAAAGAATTTTAAAAAATGAAGAAATCCTAAGACTTACGTGGGACTCTATCCAGAGGAATAACCTGCAAGTGACTGGAGTACCAGAACAGGAGAGGATGACAGAAAAGAAAGGGAGAATTGTTGATTTTTCGGCAGAAAACTACCCTGGTATCATGAAAGATGAGAAGATAACTATCCAAGATGCTAACCGAACCCCCACACAAGGTAGATCCCCCCCAAAAGTCACCAAAACACATCATAATCAAACTTGCCCAAACCAAAGAGAGAACGTTAAGAGCGGCTTGGGATAAATGAAAACTCACCTACAAAGAAGAGTCAATAAAACTAAGCTCAGGCTACTCAGCAGAAGCCTTACAAGCAAGAAGGCAATGGGATGACATATATAAGGCACTGAAGAAAGAAACTGTCACCCAAGAATTATATGTCCAGCAAAATTCTATCTCAAATATGAAGGCGAAATTTGGACATTTCCATATAAACAGAAGTTTAGGGAATTTGTAAAAACCAAACCAAAATTACAAAAAATGCTAAAGGGAGTCCTCCAGTTAGAAAACCAGTAACATCAGATAACAACCAAAGACTAGAACACAGGACTGAGCAACCAGATATCCACACAGACAGGGAAATCACAAAAATAAGGCTCAAGCACTCAAAAAAGAGCAACAGAGACATTATTACATAAAAGATGACACCATTAAAACAAAAAAAAGGGACTAAAAAATGTAGTCATAGATCTTTCACAATGAGAGGAAGTCTCAACAATATAAAGAAATAAATGATTGGTTTAAACTTATAAAAATAGGGGTAAATATTAATATAAACACAAAGAAACTAATAATCCTACACACCAAAAAAAGAACAAGAAAAACATAAAGACTCATCAAACACAAAAGCAACAATGACAAAGAGGAAAAGAGAATATACAAAGAAAAACTCAGTACAGAAAATTAAGTGGAAAGAAGAAACTGTCAACAACACACAAAAAAAGACATCAAAATGGCAGCACTGAACTTGTACCTATCGATAATTACACTGAAGGTGAATGGACTAAATGCACCAATAAAGAGACAGAAAGTGGCAGAGTGAATTAAAACAAAATAGTCTGTCTACATACTGCCTAAAAGAGACACACCTTAGACTTAAAGACACAAACAAACAAAAACTCAGAGGATGGAAAATATACATATTGATCAAACAGCAATCAAAAAACAGGATTGGCAATATAAATTTCTGACAAAATAGACATTAAAGTAAAATCCAATACAAGAGATAAGGAAGGGCACAACATAATGATTAATGGGACAATATACCAGGAGGACATATAACCATAACGAATGTATGAGCACCCAATGATAGGGCTCCCAAACATAAAAAAAACTCTAACAGCATTGAAAAGAGAAACAGACAGCCCCACAATAATAGTAGGAGACTTCAACACACCACTTTTGGTGAAGGACAGAACATCCAAAAAGAAACTCAGTAAAGACACAGAAGATCTAAATGCCACAACCAACCAACTTGACCTCATAAACATAACACTCCATCCAACAACAGCCAAGTATACTTTCTTTTCTAACACACATGGGATATTCTCCAGAACAGACCACGTATTATGCCATAAAGTAAATCTTAACAGTATCTAAAACATCAAAATACTACAAAACGTCTTTTCTGACCATAAAGCCAGAAAAGCCAAAAAGCCAGAAAACGCAAGGAAAAAAAATCAAACACATGGAAACTGAACAACACCTTGCTCAAAGACTACTGCGTTATAAAAGAATTTAAAAGAAAGAATAAAGAAATTCACAGAATCCAATGAGAATGAAAACACTTCCTACCAGAATATTTGGGACATAACAAAAGCAGTGCTCAAAGGACAATTTATAGCAATAAATGCACACATCCAAACAGAAGAAAGGGCCTAAATCAAAGAATTATCCCTACAACTTCGACAGAGAAAGGGCAGCACAAGAAGCCTTCAGGGACCAGAAGAAAGCAAATAATAAAAATCAGATAAGAATTAAATGAAATAGAGAACAGAAAAACAACTGAAAGAATTAACAAGACCAAAAGCTTATTCTTTGAAAAGATCAACAAAACCAATAAGCCACTGGCCAAGCCAACAAAAGAAAAAGAGGAGAGAAAGCAAACCCAAAAAAGAAATGAGATGGGCAATATGACAACGGACCCAACTGAAATTCAAAAAAATCATAACACAATACCATGAAAAGCTGTAGTTGAGCAAATTTGAAAACCTAGAGTAAACGGGCAAATTTCTAGAAAGTCACTATGTACCTGAACTAACATGAACAAGTAGAACAACTAAATAAACATATAACAAAAGAAGACTCCCAAACTCATCCTATGAAGCCAGCATAACCCTGATACCAAAACCAGGTAAAGACACCACAAAAAAAGAAAATTATAGATCAATATTCCTTATGAACTGAGGCACAAAATTCTAGCCAACTGAATTTAACAACTTATCAAAAAAAAAAAAACAATTCATCATGACCAAGTGGGATTCATACCCGTTATGCAGGGGTGTTTCAACATTAGAAAAAGAATCAATGTAATCCATCACATAATCCATTAAATAACAAAACAAAAAACAAGAACCATTATCGATTGACGCAGAAAACGCATCTGACAAAGTTCAACGCCCATTCATGATAAAAATCCTCAGCAAAGTAGGAAAAGAAGGAAAATTCCTCAGCATAATAAAGGGTATTTTATACAAAGCCAACAGCCAACACTATCCTAAATGGAGAGTTTGAAAGCATTCCCTTTGACAATGGGAAACAGACGAGGATGCCCTTTATCGCTACTCTTACTCAACATTGTGCTGGAGGTCCTAGACAGAGCAATTAGGCTAAAAAAAGAACTAAGGGGCATCCAAATTGGTACAGAAGAAGTAAAAGTATCTATTTGCAGATGATATGATCTTATACACAGAAAACCTTAAGGAATCCACAAGAAAACTACTGGAACTAATAGAAGATTTCAGCAACGTATCAGGATACAGATAAACATACAAAAATCAGTTGGATTCCTCTACGCTAACAGAGAACGTTGAAGGGCAATCACCACATCCAGGCCATTTACAATAGCCCCCAAGAAGAGGAATAAATCTAACCAGAGACATCAAAGATCTCTACAAAGAAAAAAACAAGACACTGCTACAAAAAAGCAACAGAGACCCAAGTAAGTGGAAAAATACACCTTGCTCATGGATAGGGAGACTTAAAATTATAAAAATATCTATTCTACCAAAAGTGATCTATAGATACAATGCAATCCCGATCAAAATTCCAATGGCATTTTTTAAATCACCAACTTCATATGGAAGGGAAAGAGATCCCAGATAAATAAAACATTACTGAAAAAGAATAAAGTGGGAGACCTCACACTCCCTGATTTTAGAACCTATTTTACCACCATGGTAGACGAAACAAGCTGGTTCTGGTACAGCAACAGATACACAGACCGAGGGAACAGAATTGAGAATCTAGATATAAATTAGCTACGAGCAGCTGATATTTGACAATGGCCCAACATCCGTTCACTGGGGAAAAGACAGTCTTTAACAAATCGTGCGGGCATAACTGGATATCCAGCTGCAAAAAAAAATGAAACAAGACCCATACCCTACACCATGCACAAAAACTAACTCAAAATGGATCAAAGACCTGAATATAAAATCTAAAACAATAAAGATCATGGAAGAGAAATCATGAAAACGCTAGGAGCCTTAATTAATACATGGCATAAACAGCATATAAAACATTACTAACAATACAGAAACACCAGAAAAAAAAAAAAAAACTAGATAACTGGGGGCTCCTAATAAAAATCAAACATGGACTTCCAAAGACTTCACCAAAACAGTCATCTATGGACAGAGAGAAAAATTTTGGCTACAACAAATCCGATCAGGGTCTTATCTCTACAATCTACAAGATATTGCAAAACCTCAACAACAAATAACCTAATTAAAACATGGGCAAAGGATATGAACAGACATTTCACTAAAGAAGACATTCAGGTAGCTAACGATACATGAGGAAATGCTCATGATCACTAGTGATTAGAGAAATGCAAATCAAAACTACGATGAGATACCATCTGACCCCAACAAGGCTGGGATTAATCCAAAACACACAAAATAGTAAATGTTGAAGAGGCTGTGGAGAGACTAGAACACTTATACACTGCTGGTGGGATTGTAAAATGGTACAACCACTTTGGAAATCAATTTGATGCTTCCTTAAAAAGCTAGAAATAGAACTACCACACAGTCCAGCAATCCCACTCCTTGAAATACATCCTAGAGAAATTACGGCCCTCGCACGAATGGATATAAGCACACCCAGGTTCACTGCAGCACTGTTTACAACAGCAGAAAGATGGAAACAACCAAGGTGCTCATCAACAGATGAATGGATAATTAATCATGATATACTCACACAACGGAATACTTAGCAACAGTAAAGAATGACGACAAACCCATGAAACATCTCATAACATGGATGAATCTGGAAGGCATTATGCCGAGTGAAATTAGTCAAGGAAGCACAAATAGTGTATGAGACTGTAAGAATTTAAGAAAAGGTTGAAACACAGAGGAAAACATTTTTTGATGGCTGTGAGGGCTGGAAGGGTATTCACTAATTAGATGATGTTGTTAGGTGTCTACTCCTAGTGACCCTATGCACAACAGAACAAAACACTGCCCGGTCCTGTGCCACCTTTACAACTGTTGTTAAGCTTGAGTCCACTGTTGCAGCCACTGTGTCAGTCCATCTCATTGAGGGTCTTTGTTTTTTTCCGCTGACCCCGTACTTTACCAAGCATGATGTCCTTCTCCAGGGACTGATCCCTCCTGACAACATGTCTCAAGTATTTAAGGCACAGTCTCACCATCCTTGCTTCTAAGAAGCATTCTGGTTGTGCTTCTTTCAAGAAAAATTTGTTCATTCTTTTGGCACTCCCTGGCATATTCAATATTCTTTGCCGACACAATTCAAAGGTGTCAATTCTTCCTCATTGTGCAGCTTTCGTATGTATATGATGCAACTGAAAATACCATGGCTTGGGCCAGGTGCACCTTAGTCTTCGAGGTGACATTTTTGCTTTTCAACACTTTACAGAGGTCCTATGCAGATATGCCCAACGCAATGCTTTTTTTGGATTTCTTGACTGCTGCTTCCATGGGTATTGATTGTGGATCCAAGTAAAATGAAATTCTTAACAACTATAATCTCTTGTTTATCATGATGTTGCTTACTGGTCCAGTTGTGAGGATTTAGGCTGAGGTGTAATCCATACTGAAGGCTATAGACTTTGATCTTCATAGTCCTGTAGAGATTAAAGTCTAAAAACCCTATGGGGCAGTTCCGCTTTTTCAGGAGTTGCTATAAGTCAGAATCAACAAGAAGGCATCTAACAACAATAGCAATCCAACATGAAGCACCATTCATTCTTTCCATGTTTAAGAACACACGAAATTGATAAAAGGAGAAGTAATGGTGATCGATAATCAGCTCGTCACTAAATAGGTCTTGTACAGTAATTTTAATCATTGAAGGCTTTCATTAGGACCTATTATCTCCTTTATCTGGGGGTGGGTGAATGGCAAGGGGGTTCAAAGGATTCCATTTTGTCAAGTCAATTTGTATTTGCCAGATTTATTTCTCATTAGATCAGAGTATACTTTCCCACTATGAGACTGGGACGACTATGGGATATTTAGGTAAAGCAACAGCTAAGGTGAGGCGTTAGTCCCCTACTTTATATCAGGCAACATTCCTAAGATCATAAAGGTTTCTACCTTGTTTAAACGCAGTGAGATCCCACATGTAACTCTAACTTGAACTCTAGTATTGGTTAGGCCATGAAGATTTGCCAGTTGGTGTGTGCAGCAACACTCAGCTGCTAAATGAAAGGTTGGTGGTTCAAACATACCCAGCAGCTCTAGCTCCATGGGAGAATGACCTGACAATCTGTTCCCGTAAAGATTACGGCCTGTAAAACCCTATAGGGGCAGTTATACTCTCTCTCACACGCACATAGACACAAACACACATATTTCTCTTTCTCTTTCTTTCTTTCACAGTGATGTTTTCAGGAGTTGTCTCTTTACCCTAATCGTACTTACAGATTTCTTTAAATCAGTATTGCCAAAGTTAAGGACCTCACCCACGGCAACAGCTGTATGGTTTAAGAACTCCAGGCTGATGCTAAATTTAAATGGAAAATCAAAGGACCTAAGTATTCAAAGCAGTAACGAAAAACAATGTTTGAATATGTACACTACCCAAAACAAATTCAAAGTTTATCAGAAAGGTATTATAATCAAGGCACTGCAGATTGATAAACAGAATGGAATTATTAAGAGCTGAGGAAGACACCTGCACTTAAATAACCACTTGGTCTTTAAAGACGGCAGCAGGCAATCAAATTGGGGAAGAAAATTCAAGTTGGATCAAAGACCTATACATAGAAGCCAAAAACCCTAAAACTTTTAAAACCAAAACATAGGAAAATGTCTTTGAGACCTCATATTAGGCGTAAAAGTTTACATGGAAAGATGTGGAAGGCAGTTAAGTATAATGGTGTGGTGTTGGGGGACTTAACAGATTGAATTTCATCAAAATTAACAGCTTCAATTCACCAAAAGACAACATTAAGAAGCCACAGAATATAAGAAAATATTTGGTAAACATGTAACAAACAACTTATACTTGAAATAAATGCTTTTAAAATTATACAACTCAATAGGACAAAAATTTTAAATGGGCAAAATATTTGGACAGACAGGCCCCCCAAAAACATAATACAAATGGCCAGTAAGCACAGGAGAATAAAAAGCTCAACATCATTAAGGGGTAAATGGTAAATGACATAAGCAGTTGCGAATTTTCATCTGGAAAGCACTGTGAGGAGTGAACATTTAAAACCAAAATGAGGGAAGGGAAGTTAATATATGGCCAGTAGATAGAAAATATACTGCTTCACCTGCCATGAAAAAGACGCTGGATTTTAATTACAACGAAAACCTTTCAGAAAACACTAATAAGCAGGCCTTTCCAAAAAGGAGACATGAAAGTACAAGATAAAGTTGTATGTATTTTGTCTACTTTGTTCACCTCTGTATCACCAGTGCCTAAGTGGTGTAATGGTGAACTGAGAAGCTGAAAGGAAGAAGAAAACTCACAAGTTCCTCTATGGTCATTTTAAGTTTGAGCTGTCTTTTTTGGATGCTGAAGGGGAAGTGTCAAATAAGCACCCAGACACCCAGGTCTCAGTTCAGACCCCGTCTTACCCTCCCCTCTGAGGAACTGCATACTCATGGGAGCCAGTGCAGCAGGATGTCATAGAAGACATCCCAGGTGAGTTGGTCCCAGGGCACTGATACCAGGAGCAGGTGACTAAAGAGCATCAGACCTTGGTCAGAGTCATCGCAGTCTTGGGCTGGAACACGGTCTCTGAGGTAGACAGGAAGTACAATCTCCTCTCCTGTCCTCTCAATGGCCCCAGGACTATATATCATATCTCTGGGGGACAGACAGAAAGTCAAGTGTGATCAGATCACCCCAAAAAGGACTACCTCACCCTGCCCCAGATGATTCGCCCACTCATCCTTCACAGTCAGAAAATATTCTGAAAAGGTCCTGAAAAGGTCACCAAATGTTCTGTGCTTTAAAATGCGTTAAATGATTTACACATCGCTTGGTGCTTACTTATCTTTCGATAAAGTACTTTGGCATCTTCAGAGTACTGGAGACTATAAAATTTTTTATTTTAAAAAACAATGCATAACACAAGAAACTTTTGGTTACCTAAATGCAAAAAAAATTTTTTCAATGGTTTTCTGTTCAGAAGTTTTTTTTATAATTCACAAAGCGATTTTCTACTTAACGTTTTCCATTTCAAAACCTTTTTGTTTTTGATGACTATAATACATATGAATTAAGATACACCGGCTAGAGGAGGTACTCAGTAAGTGCTGAAAAAAACACTAAGAAAGAGCAGAACTTCCCTAAGGCACATCACACCAGGAGATTCCAAAAGAATTAAGAAAGAAAAAGAGGGAAGGGCCAAGTTGGGGTCAGATAAAAGGAAGCATAGAAGAGGTTACTTGGTCCCTGGGTCACATAAAGACATCAACTCGGTCTAAGACTCCACTCAGAGATTCCTCCAGCTGGTACATTTTACAGAAACAGTGACTGACGACATTGCCCACCATCATCTGGGAATGGGATATTGAGAAGGGACTGGACAGTACACAAGGTCTCCCCAGGCCCTTCTGCCTCCTTATCCCTGAATCCCACCGTTTTTCCATCTGCAGACCCTTACCCTATTTGGTGGGACATATGTGTGTTTAGAAAGGGCCACACACAGATCTGAGATTTTGTCTTTCTTGGGAGCCATAAGCTGGTGCTGTTGGAGAAATAGTATCCACGAAAGAACAAAAGGGGCGCATGGTGGGTTAATGCAGAAAACCCTGAGGCATGGCAGAGAAATGAAACAAACTCTAAGTGTCCTTCCTTATTCTCCATGCTCCCATTTCTACCCCATACCTGCTCTGGCTTGTGCCAGGGATCCATGGAAACAGACCTCTATAACCCTCTGGTCTCCAAAACCTAGTGATCAGTGACCACTACCCATCAACCAGAGTCACCAACAGTGTCTGGGTGGACAGAATGAGCAGCATGATAAGTGTCCACGTCATTATGCTGGACAAGCTGCAGCTCTAATAGGTAATCTTCAACCTTCTGGGTACCAGGCAGCTCCACAACCTCTGAGGCGTGCACACATGGATGTACCCTACAGCACATACACAAATAAAACCTGTGAAGGTAGAGGGGAATAAGTACAAATGTGCACTATATACAACTTTCACAGAAATACACATAGATTTCTGGTCCTGGGCCTACCTCCTCCTGCACCTTCCACAGGATCCACTTGAAAATACCTTCCCTATCCACTACACTACGCTCCAGGCCATACCAGCTTACTAGCTGATACCAAGCAGCTGCTGGGAGAAGCACGTAGTCCTCACCTTCTACAAGCAGCTCCTTGAGGCGCCAGTTCGCCTAATCTGTGGGAGTCACAGAGAAGAAAAGGGAGAGAGCCTGATGGTTAATTCTGGGAATGCAGCTTATTCACCAATGGCC
Source organism: Elephas maximus indicus (assembly GCF_024166365.1). Classification (NCBI taxonomy): domain Eukaryota; kingdom Metazoa; phylum Chordata; class Mammalia; order Proboscidea; family Elephantidae; genus Elephas; species Elephas maximus. The sequence goes on from NC_064847.1 coordinate 6,610,414, forward strand.
CAGAGAGGGGGCTTCTGACCATTTGTAGGGATAAAGAAAGCAAAAACTCCAGAATTTGTGCAGGTTGCTGTAAGTAGATATAGGTACCTTGAAAGAGGTCAGCGTTGTTGATATCGTCAGGGAAAGTGCTGGAGTTCTTGTTTTCTCCCTGTATACATGTCTCACACTGTTCATACCAGTGCTGCTCCAAGAGAAACCCAGATCTTAGACACAACAGGAGTCCCTGGTTATCTGACAGCAGGTGGTATGACTCTCTGGAGTTACTAACTCCAACATCACCCTACCAAAAAAGATGATCACGATGACCTAAAATTCAAAAAGTCTATTTCCACCAAATACTGCTCTGTCATTAACTCCAGTCTTTCCCCTACACATGTATAATCTTTCTGTTGGCTGATTTCCTAATCAATTCATCAACATAACACAAAACAAATTTACCAAAAACTTAACTCATCAGTAAAACATAAAGTTCAGGGAAAAAAAACTTTAGTACTCTCATTAAAATCAGCAGTAAGTCAGAATATGAACCAGGAAGTGAGTATTTCCAAGATTATTAAAAAAGAAAAGATATGACTACCCATATAGAGAACACAGGAGATTCTGCAAGTTATTACAAGCAACAAAAGAATTAAGGAAGGATGCTAGATAAAAGATTAACATGCCATTCAACAGTGTTTCTCCCACTTAAAAAACTTTTTGGAGGTGTCTAATACTATTAATAATAAAGTATATACACACCCCATAACGTCGAAATTTCATTCCTAGGTAGACACAACAGACACGCGAATGTATGTAACCATAAAACATGTAAGAACACATTTGGTGAAGTCTTAATTGAAATTATTCTGCAATTATCTTGACTACTTTAGACATTACATTCAGCTATTACATTTTCTCTTAGGAAGAACCTGATACTAGCAGAACACATAAACTGACAATAAGCTTTGGCATATTTATGCCATGAGACTTCATCTTTAAGTTTTATCTTTTACAAAACATTTGAGGCAAATATTAAGAAGTTCAAATTTATTTTTGCATCCATAGTGTTCATCATTAACATTTGTACTTTATTTCCAAATTTCAAAATAATGATGAAAGCAAAACAAAAAAAAAATTTTCTCATTATTAGTAAACTTATTAGGAATTCAAATAAAAATTTATCTCACTAGACTGTGGAAAGGTCAATAAATAAAATTTAATACTATAAGCTTACAAATAAAAACAAAACAAATCAAGACTATAACCCAATAAATTCATTTTAATAAACTAAGAATAGAAGTGAACTTCCTTACCTAACAACCACTCAACTAAAGACCACAAAAAATAGATACAAAACTTAAAAGAGAACCAGATACAAAGGAATGTTATCACTTTCATCAGTCTACACTGGATTGAAGTTTAAACTAATACAAACAAATAAGGATAGGTTTAAGAAAAAAAAAAGGTATTATGGAAAGTGACAAAATTGTCACTTACAGATTTTGTGTGAGTGTACAACGGATAATTCAAAACAATCCACAAACTAGTAGAACCAATGACAGTAGTGCTTGTACTGGTGTAACTGCTGTACAAATATGCCTCTAAAGGAAAGTTCTGCCAAACTTTTAAGAAAAATGTAATTTAAATCTTACATAACCCAAATGATGAGAAGGTTTTGTGTAAGTCATTCTATGTGCGCTTCATATCCGTGACACTAAAAAGAAGATGAAAGCTAACTTGAGGCTGGCCTCAAGAATATGCTTGTAAAAATTTTCACTAAAATATGATAAACTGACAACGTAAAGATGACCTAATTGGATTAACCCCCAAAATGTACTAAAGGCCTATCCAAAATTAAAAAAATAATTCACCCCACTAACAATAATTATTATCATTACAGTATCAGGAGAAAGGGAAACAACTAATTCTAAAAGATGCTGCCAATCCCGATCCTAATTCTAAAAGATGAGGCCAAATCTTGCATCGAATACAGGACTCAGACTGAAGCTACATCCAACCCCTTCTCCAACGGGTTTCACCATTCACACTTTTTGCTTCCTCACCAAAGGCCCATCCCCAAAGTCCATGTTCCGCATTCTAGACTCCACCTTTCCACTTTATGTTATGGGATAAACTCTCCCCAAGGTGGGAAAATGCCATCTTACAGCCATACCCCAAACAGCTCGCTTTAAGGCCCTACTCGGTAAAATCCTTCACCTTTCAACCCACATCTCCTTCCACCGTATCGTTAACCCTGCCTTATCCGTAGGTTCCAAATTTACCTAGTTTCTGTACCTTACGTCATAAACTTCCCTACTTCTCAGGTGACTTCAGGGGCCTCCAGGTTCCCCAGAAACTCGATCCTAAAAAGTAGCTATCCCTCAGGCCAATTCCCAACCTAATGCTGTAGACTCTGAACCACACCCACAGTGGGTCAAAAATCTGGGCCCAAGGCCTCCACTTTCTCTCCCCGATCTTCAAATCCCTCAGCACCCCAGTAGCCCACTCCCCCATTCTGAACTAAGTTCCGCAAACAAGACAAAGGATGCAGCAGCAGCTCTCAACCAATCTCTCAGTTCTTGACTTGAGGCCCCTGGATTTCCAAACATGGTAACAATTGGTGTGGTTCTCTGACTCAGTATTCTTCCTCCATCTTAGTGTCCCCAGGTGAGGACACCAAAGTCAATCCTACATGCATAACCACCACCAAAGCCCACGGTAGGAAGTGACCTTAGACGGTTACTGCCAGAAAAGGAAATAAAACCTTATGATGCGCTAGCACCATCAAGCTTCAGTCGTCTTGGAAAGATGAGAAAAGCAATATTATGTCTTTAAAGGGCTGGTAGTAATCCCTTTAATGGGTTGTTAAGTCTTATCCTATCGACCCTCTTAAGGATAAGTCAGATAAATTCTGGACAAAACATAAAAACCGACTGTCAGAGGGCGATGGAAAAGAGGGATAGATGGAGAGCAATGTACAATTGAAAAGAACAGTAATTTCATGTTTTTCAGCTTTTTATGGGAAATGAGGCTCTTGTTTGCAGCATGCACTGAAAAGCTTATGTAGTTACTTCAATTTTTCTGACTTGAAGAGGCAAATAGTGCAAGGAGTTAACAGCTGCTAGAAAGTGAGAAGGAAAATTTCAGTGAGGAACACTCTCCCCCCAAAATCTGAAATGATATCAAAATATTTATCATACATAAAAGTAGTATCTTCAAGGAGTAAGGGGGAAGATAATAAAATCAACCAGAAAAATATTTGGAAAAAATGCTCACAAATTTATTGAATAATTTTCAGATTTAAGAATCTGCAACTTCTAGAAAATCCAACAAATCACAATGAAAAAAGTCTTAAGACCACCTATAAAAAGCAAACCATTACATAAATGGGAACAAGAGGACAAAAAATAGTAAATAATAATAGCCAATATAAGACACTGAAATCAGATTGATGTAAGGGAGTGATGGGAAAGCTGCTAACCCAGAATTTTAGCTCTGGAAAAAAATACCCTTCAAGAAGGATACAAGATGGCAAAGAAGCAGCTCTACACCTGGGTCATTACTCCTTTCCAATTGTTGAATAACAAGCAGAACTCGTCAATGCCACCTTTGTCAGAATTCTGGAATAGAGCCAAATATTTAAAGCAACAAAGTGAACACTGAATCTGGAAAAGGCCATTCTTAAAATGGTAGGAAAGCTTTCTAAGTTTTTAAGTTACATGTTACACACCTTCCTTGTTCGGACAGAACAAGGGGATACTGATTGGCTTAAAGTCAGGAAAGGTGTGGGTAAGGGTTGTATTCTTTCACCATACCTATTTAATCTGTATGCTGAACAAATAATCCGAGAAGCTGGACTATAAGAAGAAGAACAGGGCATCAAGATTGGAAGAAGACTCATTAACAACCTGCATTATGCAGATGACACAACCTCTCTTGCTGAAAGTGAAGAGGACTTGAAGCACCTACTAATGAAGAACAAAGACCACAGCCTTCAGTATGGATTGCACCTCAACATAAAGAAAACAAAAATCCTCACAACTGGACCAATGAGCAACATCACGATAAACGGAGAAGAGACTGAAGTTGTTAAGGACTTCGTTTTACTTGGATCCACAATCAACAGCCATGGAAGCAGCAGGCAAGAAATCAAAAGATGCAGTGCATTGGGTAAATCTGCTGCAAAGGACCTCTTCAAAGTGTTGAACAGCAAAGATGTCACCCTGAAGACTAAGGTGTGCCTGACCCAAGCCATTGTATTTTAAATCACATCATATGCATGTGAAAGCTGGACAATGAATAAGGAAGACCGAAGAAGAGCTGATGCCTTTGAATTGTGGTGCTGGCGAAGAATATTGAATATACCATGGACTGCCAAAAGAATGAACAAATCTGTCTCGGAAGAAGTACAGCCAGAATGCTCCTTAGAGGCAAGGATGGTGAAACTGTGTCTTACATACTTTGGACATGTTGTCAGGAGGGATCAGTCCCTGGAGAAGGACATCATGCTTAGCAGAGTATGGGGTCAGCAGAAAAGAGGAAGACCCTCAACAAGGTGGACTGACACAGTGGCTGCAACAATGAGCTCAAGCATAACAACGATTGTAAGGATGGCACAGGACTGGGCAGTGTTTCGTTCTGTTGTGCATAGGGTTGCTATGAGTCAGAACCAACTCAACGGCACCTAACAACAACACCACCTTCCTCAGGTTGGTAGCTCTGTTGAAAACAAGGACTGATAAAAGCCACTGACACCTGTTTTCCCTATCTCACAACTCACTCAGGGCAAAGTGTAAGGAGAATGATCAAATCATATCAGGGTGAGGCAAAACAGTGTGGGTGGAACATAAATTAGACCACCTACAACCTGGGGAAAAAAAACATGTGTCTTACACACCCAGTGCTGCAATAACAGAGATACCACAAGTGTATGGCTTTAACAAAAAGAAGTTTATATCTTCACATTAAAAGAAGTAGGCTAGAAGTCCAAAGTCCTGTCATCAGCTCCAGGGGAAGGCCTTCTCTCTCTGTTGGCCTCATCAATTTTCCCCTGAACTAGGAGTTTCTCTGCTCAGGGACTCCTGGTCCAGAGGATGTGCTCTGCTCCTGGCACTGCTTTCTCGGTGGCGTGAGGTCCCCCTCTCTGCTTGCTTACCTTTCCTTTTTAAGATAAAAAGTGGTGTGGGCCATACCCCAGGGATACTCCCTTTATAATTGATCAGGCATGTGACCTCAGTAAGGGTATTAAAATTCCACGCTGATCTTCTTAATCATGAAATGGAGGACAACCAGGCAATACTGGCAATCACAGCTTAACGAAGCTGACACATATTTTGGGGGACACAATTCAATCCATAACAAGAAAACAGTTTTTTTGGGAAATGAGCATATTTAAAAGGATTCACATATATTGATGAATTTAGAAAACCATGCCATGTGCAGGCAAAGATGCACACTTAGCATATCTGACAAAATCCTAAGCTTTTACCTTATGCTGATAATTAAGCTGAGTGCAGCCTGGCTAGTTAGAAGGAGCACTCTAGCACACTGCCAATCTGAAAAGACAAGGAGAGGTATTTGTTTTAGGGTGTCTGTGTGTGTGTGTGTGTGCGTGCATGGTGTTTTATTTCCAGAAATTAAAGAAAACTTGTCAAAACATTAGCTGAAGTGAATAAATGTTGTACTGGAAACCCTCATCCGAAAAATCGGCAAGATAAAGAAAGAAAAGGCATCCAAATTGGGAAGAAGGAAATAAAACTATCCCTGTTCTGTACAAACAAACCCAACTATACATAAAAGCAATGAGGAAAAAAAGGAGCAAAAAATGTAAGACACAAAGCAAATAGCAAAAATTGACAAGTCTTTCCTTAATAATTACTCTAATCAAAAATAAGAGATTGCCAGTATCATTTAGAATGAAAAAAAAAAAAAAACTTGAGGCAACAACACACTGTCTATAAGTTATTCATTTTAGCTCCCATGTGAAATGGTGGAGAAATACATACCATACAAACAGTAGCTGGCAACTTCAAATCTCATCTTTCCTAGAGGACTTGAGCAACAGTATAAATGACCAGACCCAAAACATGTATATATGGAACATTCTGTCTAACAACACAATACAAATTCTTCTCAAGTGTACACGGGACATGGGTCATTCTCCAGGATAGAACATATGCTAGGTCATAAAACAGTTCTCACCAAATTAGAAAAGATTTAAATAGTAAAAAGTGTATCCTCTGACCAAAAAATGGAATGAAACTGTATATCAGTAACATTATAAAATTTCAAAAATATATGGAAAGTAAGCAATACAATCTTAAACAACCAATTAGTTGAAGAAATCACAAAGGGAATTGGAAAATACTTCAAAAAAAGTGAAAACTAAAACACAACTGTATTACTATCTAGGGTTGTTTTAACAAAGTACTAGTGGCATAAAGGAAACCCTGGTGGCATAGTGGTTAAGGGCTAAGGCTGCTGCTAACCAAGAGGTTGTCAGTTCAAACCCACCAGGCACTCCTTGGAGACTCTATGGGGCAGTTCTATGCTGTTCTACAGGGTCGCTAGGAGTCAGAATCAACTCAACGGCAGTGGGTTTGGGTTTTTTAGTGGCATAGAAAACAGAAATTTATTTTTTCACAGGCCTAAAGGCCAGAAGTCCAAATTCAGGTATCAGGTATCAATAGTGCTATACTCTCTGGGAGTACAGTAAAGATCCTCTCGTGTCTCTCCAAGATATCCCCAGCCCTGTGTGCTTCTAGGCTTGTAGCTGCAGCACATCTCCTCTTCTCCCTCCATCTTCACATGGTTATCTTCCCTGTGTGTGTATTTGTATCTCTTCTCCTCTTGATAAGCCACCACTCATGTTGGTTTGGGAAGCACACTACTCCAGTCTGAATTCATGTTTACTTAACTAATAATATCTTCAAAGATACTATTTGCAAACAAGAGTACTTTCGTTTAAGTACTAGGGATTAGGACTTCAACACATCTTTTGGGGACACAATTTAGTCCATAACAACAACATACCAAATCTTATGGAATGCAGCAAAGACAGTTCTCTGAAGAAAATTTATAGCTGTCAATACCTACATTAAAAAAGAATATATAAAATAAACGACCTACTGTTCTACATTGAGGAACTAGAAGAAAAAGAAAAAGAGCAAAGTGAACCCAAAACTGTCAGAAAAAAAGAAAATAATACAGAGAGTAGAGTGAGGATAAATGAGACAGAGAATTTAAGAAAATAAATGTTGATTCTTTGGAAAGACCAAAAGAATTTACAGAACTTCAGCTACACTTAAAAGAAAACAAAACAAAACAAAAAAAAACTAAAACCAGAATAAAAGTGGGCATACTACTGCCTTCATTTCTTAGTGTGGCTAAAGCAGTGAAATCTAGGGATATCAAACCTCTTCTATATTCAGGAGGACGAATGAGAATCACCATTATCACAAAGCTAATTCCTATGAGGTAGAGGTCAGGTATACCTCTATTTTCAACATTTTCACCATTTCTGACACCATCTGTCCTCCCCATGCTACGTTCTACTTCCTTGCCTGGTTTGATAATTCACTGCAATGGCCACAGAGGACTCACAGACTATACTCACGATTATGTAGTTTATTAGGTAAATAATGGGCCACCACTTTTTATCAGGATCAACTTGGCTGTAACAGGAGACAGGATAGAGTTCTCCAGTTGGGACAGCTTCCAACCAAGACAGCTCTAAGTCCCTTCTTTGCTGTTCTGCAAGCAGGCCCCTCTCTCAGGCCTCTTGCTGCCAGGCCCCACTTAGGCTGCTACCGGCGGACCTCATTCAGTTCTACGTGCAGCTGGGGCTCCCCCTTGACTCTGCCCTAATCAGGCAAGTGCTGCAAGTGCCTAGAGGCAACCTACTCTTCCAGCAAGCCTCCTGCAAGAAGGCACTAAGTTCTTTCTCTCCTCTGCACACTGGCAAGCCCGCTGCAGCCACCTAACGTTGTCTTGTTGTTCCTGCTGCTTGTTGTTATTTCCACATTGCTGCTGTGCCCTTCTTGTGTTATCTTGTGCTATCTCTCGTCATCTCTGGTGTTACAGCTCTGTTTTCTGGATCTAGAAGGTTCTCAGTGTAGGTACCCCAGGTCCTTGGTCTGAAGAATGCGTTTCATTCTGGACTCTTCTTCATGGTAGTGAGGTCCCCTTCAACTTCCACGGGATCTGCTCTTTTATAAGCCTACACCTCCCACCAAGGTAACGAACTGACCAATCCCCTCGGTAGGCCAGAGTCCCCTAATTTTCATAGTAATCAAGCAGTCCCCACAATAGCTTTAGGTATGGTATTTGTATAGTAGACTGACTAAGCCTTATACAAGACTGTGGCCTACCAAATAATCCTGGCAGAATCATAAATCAAAGGCCAGAAAGACCATATATACAGAGAAACCTGTTACACTGTAAATGTTATACCATAAGTAGACGGCTTTAGAGGCTAGAAGTCCAAACTCAGGGCCCTAATCAAGGGGAAGCCTTTCTGTCTTGCTTGGCTACGGGAGAAGGTCCTTATCTCTTTTCAAATTCTGTTCCTCATTTCCTCAGCAATCTTCTTGTTACCTGATCAAATTGACTAGGCCATGATTTTCCATGTGTGTCTCCCATTCTGTGCCTAATCTCTTTTTCTATCTCATGGGTGATTGGCTTAATTATGGTACACTCTATACTTGAATGGTATAGGGAAAAAAAAGCCCTGTTTTCAAATGGAATTATATCCATAGGTTTAGGGTTTATAATGTATAATATTAGGGGATACAATTCAATCCACAACAATCTATTAATCTTAAGAGACATAAAAAAGAAAATGAGAAAATCGATTGGCTGTTGCAAATGGCTAATTAGGTAATCTAGACGCACTGGGGAACTACTAGGAACACAAATTACCTAAATTAACTTAAAAAGAGACAAAAATACCAAAGGACATACAGCAATTAAAAAGGCTAAATAAATAATAAAAAACCTCCTGTCTTAGTCTGGGCTCTCTAGAAGAACAAAACCAGTAAAGAATATATAAATATAAAGAGAGAGAAAGAGAGAGGTTTACTTCAAGGAAATAGCTTATGTACTTGCGAGGAAATGGCAGTTATAGCAGCTAGTAAGTCCCAAATCTGTGGATCAGGCTACAAGCTGAAGATCTCCGCTGGCTCATGTGGTTCCAAGGGCTGAAGAACCCAAAATCTGAAGGTCTGGCAGCAGCTGGGGGCCTCTACGGACTCACAAGGTTGTGTGAGTTGGCAAGTCCAAAATTTTTATGTCAGGATGTACGCCAGAGACTTCTGCAGGCTTATGTCCCAAAAATTATAGATCAGAAAATGAGAAGAGTGGAGGATCAAGAAAGAAACTGCGCTTTGTCAGAATATCCATTTATATACTAGAGGCAGGCCATATTCCCAAGGAAACTTCTCTTTCAACTGATTAGCTGCTCACATCAGATCACAAAATGGAAGATTCCGTAATGGCTGGCAAATAACTCAGATTTATAGACTAGCCAATTTGACACATAACATTAACAATCATAGTCCACCTCTTATCAACTTGGCACCTATACACACCTTCTTAACCACACATAATAAAGACAATTATAAAGTCATAGTTGCAAATAACATGATAAGGAGATAGAGGAGGAAAGAAAACAAAGGTTTATACACACATACATATACATATGTATACATTTGGTCCCCAGGTCATGACTGTCCAACTTACATAAAACATGTAGCTTAGGTAAAGCCTATTCTATTAAAAATTCAGGGCACATACAACGTTTTGTAATAACAAATGGGCACTACTTTGCCATGCACACCAAGATAATATTATTATTACTGCATTATTATGTTAAGATATTTTAGTGTACGTGGAAATGTTTCTTTAATGTATTTTGTGCATAGAAAAATATACTACACGCTAAGACGAACTTCAGATACAAATCATACCTCACTGTCCCAAATTTGATTTAAAGACAGACATAGGAACAGAATTCATTTATAATCCAGACCCTGGGTATATGTGTATATAAGTATACGTATTTGCTTTCTTCCCCCTCCCTTACCTTACATTACACACACATGCATACACACACACCTATAACAAAACAAGGAATAAAATACTCATAATGATTACAGGCTTCATTTCTACAACTGGTCATATAGTTTCAGCTGGTATTTAGAATTACTTTCTTCCTCCACTCATTCTGTATTCCCTTAGTCCTTCGCAAGCACTTTAACGAGTTGTGGTTCTTTGCCTCATGGAGTGACCCAAACCTTTGTTCCTGAAGCGTCCGGGCCATTCGTAATCAGGTCAGAATCGAGATGCTATAGTCCACTGACTTTAAAAGCAGGGCATGGTAGTACTAAGAGACACCCTAAGGGATCTCCTGTATTCTAAACATACTCTTCTTTACCTCCGTTATTTAATATCAATTTAATTTCTCCTTAGTAATCGGGATCAATTACACCAGTAAGTATGTTCACTCCTTTCTTTGCCTGTGATGAGACGTGGAGAAACTGCAATCCTCATCCACTGCTGATCACAATATAAAATGATGAGAAGAGTTTGGTAATTCCTCACAAAGTTAAACAGAATTACCGTATGATCCAGAAATTCGATTGCTAGGACTATACCCAAAAGCCTTGAAAGCAAGGACTCAAATAGGTGCTCGTAATCAATGTTCACCACAGCACTGTCCACAAGAATCAAACAGTGGAAACAAGCCAAGTGTCCATCAACAGATGAATGAACAAACAAAATGTATATAATGATAAAATATTATTCCGTCACAAAGAAAAATGAAGTTCTTATACATGTACAACAAAAAATGAGCCTTGAAAACATTACAGTAAGTGAAATAAACCAGATACAAAATGATAACCTGTGATCCCAATTATGTGAAATATCCAGGATAAGTAAATTTAGTGACAGAATGTAAAACAGAGGTTACTAGGCCTTCGGTTGAGAGGTGAATGAAAAGTAACTGTTTAATGGGTATGGAGGTTCTGTTTGAGATAATGAAAAAGCTTTGTAAACAGTGGTGATGATGCACGACATCGGGAATGTAATTAATGCCACTGAAATGTACACCTAAACATAGTTACAATGGTAGATTATATGTTACATGTATTTATCGCAATACAAAAGAATGGAGACAAGAAGGACAACAGTGAAAATGTTACATGGGACGCTCCATAGGCCCTCTCTCCACATAAACACACACATAATGAGCATAAACTGTCATTACCAACATTGCAAAAATGCTGGAAATTAGTGGAAAACTTACAGCAGACTTACACAAAGTGAGTGATGAATAAGTGAAAAGGTAAATTCAAGTGCTGTTATGGTCTTGGGTTTTGCAGCTTACATGGTCAGTGTGTACTTGTTTCAGGAAGGAACAAAGTGCAATTGTGTTTGTCTGTTTTAACCTGTCTTAGGTATCCTCAAGGAATGACACAAGGTGCTGCCTTTCTTTGACCTAACATGGGACTCTCTCAGGGCAGGAAAGTGAAAACAAGTGAACCGATTACACATTTGACAATATAGGAACCCTGAACACGAAAGGCAGAATTAAGGAATCAGTTTGAGCAATGGGGGTGGATGAGACAGTCCAGAAGCAGCGAGAAGATGCCAAGCCCGTGCAACACCTCGACTCCGACTCCTTGGTGCCATTCTTTGGCGCAACATTGCTGGGGCTGAGACATAGCAGCTTCAGCAAAAGAAGGCAAGCCAAGTGGCACACCCCTGACCCTCTGGCATGTCTACAGCAGGGCTAGCCGAGGCTTTTAGGAAGCGGCTGCTTCAGCCAAAGACAGTAAATGAAGTGCCGGCACCCTAAACTCCTAGCGTGACGGCCGTAGGATGGGCAGTGGAGTTTAGGACACAGCTGCTTCAGCAAAAGAAGGCAACAGCAGGACTCTGCCCTAACACCGAGGCAATATCAGCAGGGACCCAGCCAGCACACACAGGCTACACACACCTCTGTAATCTGAGATAAAACAGCCCTCTCAACACAAGATTAGTGACACAACATAAGTGAGGCCTCGGACTTTGTTCCTCTTTTTCAGTTACGCCTTCCTAACCCGGGGCCTTCCATATGATGTTGGTGATTTGTTTCTCCATCTCATTAAAAGATGTCATTGCAATTTGGATTGGAATTGCATTAAATGTATAGATTACTTTTGGTTGAATAGGCATTTTTATAACGTTAAGTCTTCCTATCCATGAGCAAGGTATGTTTTTCCACTTATTGCAGGTCTCGTTTGGTTTCTTACAGAAGCGTACTGTAGTTTTCTTTGTATAAGTCTTTTACATCCTTGGTAAGATTCACTCCTAAGTATCTTTATCTTCTTCTTGGGGGCTGCTGTAAATGATATTGATTTGGTGATTTCCTCTTCAACGTTCTTTTTGTTGGTGTAGAGCAACCCAACTGATTTTTGTACATTTATCTTGTATCCTGATACTCTGCTGAACTCTACTATTAGTTTCAGTAGTTTTCTCGAGGATTCCTTAGGGCTTTCTGTGTATAAGATCAGGTCATCTGCAAACACACATACTTTTACTTCTTCCTTGCCAATCTGGATGCCCTTTATTTCTTTATCTAGCCTAATTGCTCTGGCTAGGACCTCCAGCACAATGTTGAATAAAAGTGGTGATAAAGGGCATCCTTGTCTGGTTCCCGATCTCAATGGGAATGCTTTCAGGCTCTCTGCATTTAGGATGATGTTGGCTGTTGGCTTTGTATAAATGCCCTTTATTATGCTGAGGAATTTTCTCCTATTTCTATTTTGCTAACAGTTTTTATCATGAATGGGTGTCGAACTTTGTCAAATGCCTTTTCTACTTCAATTGAAAAAATCATGTGATTGTTGTCTTTTATTTATATGATGGATTACATTAATTGTTTTTCTAATGCTGAACAATCCCTGCATACCTGGTATGAATCCCACTTGGTCATCGTGAATTAGTTTTTTGATATGTTGTTGAATTTCACTGACTAGAATTTTGAAGATTTTTGCATCTGTGTTCATGAGGCATACAGGTCTGTAATTTTCTTTTGTGTTTTTACCTGGTTTTGGTACCGGGAATATGCCGGCTTCATAGAACAAGTTTGGGAGTATTCTGTCCTTTTCTATGCTCTGAAATACCTTTAGTAGTAGTGGTGTTAACTCTTCTCAGAACATCTGGTAGAACTCTGAGTGAAGCTGCCTGGGCCAGGGCTTTTTTTTGTTGGGAGTTTGATTACCTGAAAGGACTGAGAAATTTCTTCTTTTGTTATGGGGTTATTTAGTTGTTCTACCTTTGTTTGTGTTAGTTTAGGTAGGTAGTGTGTTTCTAGAAATTCATCCATTCCTTCTAGGTTTTCAAATTTGTTAGAGTACAATTTTTTGTAGTAATCTGATACGGTTCTTTTAATTTCAATTGGGTCTGTTATGATATCGCCCATAATATTTCTTAATTGGGTTATCTGCTTCCTCCCCTGTTTTTCTCATGTCACTTTTGCCAGTGGTGTTATCGATTTTATAAATCTTTTCAAGGAACCAGCTTTTAGTCTTGTTAACTCTTTCAATAGTTTTCCTCTTCTCTATTTCATTTAATTCTACTCTAATTTTTATTATTTGCTTTCCTCTCGTGCCTGATGGTTTCTTTTGATGCTATTTATTCAGGTTGTAGGGATAATTCTTTGATTTTGTCTCTTTCCTCTTTTTGTACATGGCATTTATTGATATAAACTGACCTCTGCGCATTGCTTTATCTGTGTCTCAAAGGTTCTGAAAGGGAGTGTTTTCATTCTCATAGAGATTCTACCAATTTCTTCATTCCACCCTTGATGTCTTCCATAACTCAGTAGTTTTTGAGCAGAGTATTGTTCAGTTTCCAAGTGTCTGACTTCTCTTCCCTGCTTTTTCTGCTATTAATTTCTACTTGTATGACCTTATGGTCAGAGGAGATGCTTTGTAATATTTTGATGTTTCTGTTTCTGTTAAGTCTTGCTTTATGACCTACCATGTGATGAATGTTCCATGTGCACTAGAAAACAAAGTGTACTTCCCTGCTGCTGGATGGAGTGTCTACGAAGTCAAGTTGGTCATGGCATTCAGATCTCCCATGTCTTTACTGAGCTTCTTTGTGAATGTTCTGTCCTTCCACTAAAGTGATGTGTTGAAGTCTCCTACTAGTATCGTGGAGCTGTCTATCTCACTTCTCAGTGTTGTTAGAGTTTGTTTTATGTATCTCGAAGCCCTGTTACTGGGTGTGAAAATATTTAATATGGTTATATCCTACTGGTATACTGTCCCTTCCTTATCCTTTGCGGTGGATTTAACTTTAAAATCTATTTTGTCAGAAATTAATATAGCCACTCCTATTTTTTTTATTGTTTGCTTGGTATATATTTTTCCCATCCTTTGTGTTTTAGTTTGTGTATCTAAGTCTAAGGTGCATCTCTTGTAGGCAGCATACAGACGGATAGTTTTTTTAATTCATTCTGTCTCTTTATTGGTGCATTTAGTCTATTTACATTTAGTGTAATTACGGATAGCTATGAGTTTTGATGTCTTTTTGTTGTTGGCAGTTACTTTTTCACACAATTTTTAGTGCTGAGTAGTTTATATATTATTTTCCTCTTATTAGTTGTTGTTGATTTTGTTTTTGCTAGGTCTTTGTGTTTTTTCTTTTATTTTAATGAGTAGGCTAGTTAGTCTCCTTTGTGGTTACCTTAATACTTACCCCTATTTTTCTAAGTTTAAACCTAACCTTTACTTCTTTATATTGCCTTGTCTTCCTCTCTATATAAAACATCTATGACTACATCTCTTAGTCCCTCTTTACTGTTTTAATGTTGTCTTCTTTTATACAATGAGATCGCTGTTTCCCTGTTTTAAGTGTTTTTTTAATCTTGATTTATTTTTGTAATTTCCCTATCTGGGTTGACATGTGGTTGCTCTGTCCTGTATCCTAGTCTTGGGCTGACACCTGGTATTATTGATATTCTAACAACAGAGCTTCCTTTAGTTTTTCTTGTAGTTTTGGTTTGGTTTTCACGAATTCCCTAAACTTCTGTTTATCTGGAAATGTGCTAATTTTGCCTTCATATTTGAGAGACAGTTTTGCTGGATATATGATTCTTGGTTGGCAGTTTTTTTCCTTCAAAGCTTTATGTAAGTCATCCCATTGCCTTCTTGCCTGCATGGTTTCTGCATAGCAGTCCAAGCTTATTCTTATTGATTCTGCTTTGTAGGTGATTTTTCGTTTATTCCCAGCCCCTCTTAAAATTTCCTCTATATCTTTCGTTTTGTTAAGTTTGATTATAAAATGCCTTGGTGACATTCTTTTGCAATCTACCTTATATGGAGTTCAGTAAGCATCTTGGACAGATATTTTCTCATCTTTCACGATATCAAGGACGTTTTCTGCCAACAAACCGTCAACAATCCTATTTTCTGTTACCCCTCCCCGTTCTGGTACTCCAATCACTCATTGGTTATTTCTCCTGGTAGACTGCCAAATGACTCTTCGGGTTTCATCATTTTTTAAAATTCTTTTATCTGATTTTTCTTTGAATGTACTAGTGCCAAGTGTTTTATTTTCAATCTTACTAATTCTGCCTTCCACGTCCCTCAATTCTGCTCTTTCTATTGAGTTGTCTAATTTTGTAATTTTGTTAATCTTCTGAATTTCTGATTGCTGAATCTATGGCTACAGCTGCTAACCAAAAGGTCAGCAGTTTGAATCCACCAGGTGCTCCTTGGAAACTCTATGGGGCAGTTCTACTCTGTCCTATACGGTTGCTATGAGTCAGCATCAACTTGACAGCAGCGGAGTTTTTTGGTTTTGGTCTACGGATGCTTACAGCTTATTAACTTTTTCATAATGCTCTTGAATAACCTTTTTAATTTCTCCAACTGCTTTTTCTGTGCGTTCTTTGGCTTGTTCTGCATTTTGCCTGGCCTCGTTCCTGATGTCTTGATGAGTTCTACATATTAATCTTATATATTCTGCATCTGGTAATTTCTTCATCTAGAAGATTCCTTTACTCTTTGTTTTGCGAGTCTGTTGAAGTGATCATGGTCTGCTTCTTCATGAGATCTGATATTGACAGTTGTCCCCAAGCCGTCTATAAGTTACCTATTTGTTTTATGTTTGCTTGGTGTATCCTAGCTTCTTGCTTTGTTTTGTTTTGATATGCCCAAATAGGCTGCTTAAGTGAGCTAGCTTGATCATTTTCACCTCCGAAGCTCTAACGTACTGTCACCAGATCACTAGAGCTATTACCAGGTGTATGAGCCTAGAAGTCCATGTACTTTTCTTATAAGGATTCAGCTCAGGTGCCCAGGTAGTTGGTCATTAAATGTATGGTACAGGCTATGTCCTACAGCCTTTAAGGGGCAAGGGTGATTGGTATAGGTACAGGTATCTGGTTGCAGCAGGGGGTTAGGCTCTGAACAGGGAGGGGGCTGACAACTGTTCCAATTGTCTGCGCAGAAAGCATCTCCCTGTTCCCTAGAGTGAACAGGTGGGTGGATTCTGCAGCCCCACCATGGGCACCCAATGCTTTTGGTTTTAAGGACTGGGAGGTACCAGTCATCCTTGGACCCCTGTTGCAGTTGGCTAGGTGATGTGGGTGGAGCCACCAGTCCTTAGGCCTCTTATGTGGGTAGGTAAAGACCCTGTTTAACAGGCAAAGCAGTGTCAGACATCAAATACCACCTCTCCAACGCACAGCTGAAAATAGCTGCAGACCTACAACAAGGGGCTATTCTGAAATAGTCCCACACAGGTCCAGGCAGGGGTGAAAGGTACTCAAAGTCCCCAGACAGTTTGTGTCTGGACAGGAGTCGCTTCTGTCCTGAGCTCCCCAGCTTAGCTGAGCTGGCAGATTATCTCTTCCCCATTTGTTATTTTATTCCTTCTCAAAGGCCAGGAGAATCGCTCAGGGTACACGGCAGAACTATCTCAGGCCCAGGGAAATCAAGAGTCACTGAAGCCGACTTGGGGGCCAGGTAAAATAAACAGAAGTGCTTAGCTTTTGCCAAGAACACTACTCTTCTCTGGTTCTTGAGGTGTGAGCAGGCCGTGCAGCTCGCTGTCTCTCCCTGAGGAAACCGCATTTGGGATGTTACTGGCAGCCCCGCCCGTGGTCGCTCTAAGGAATGGTGCCTGAGGGCTCCCAGCAATTCAGGTCCGGCAACTCCTCTGCACTTCTGAACTGTCTCTCCCTCACCCTGCCATTCAGTCCGTTTTGTAACTTTGCCTTTGATGTTCAGGGCTTCTAGCCTGTTGTATATATAACCGTTTCATTTTTTCAGGTCTTTGCTGTAAGAGGGATCACTAGAAGCATCCACTCCGCCATCTTGGCACAGCCTCCAGATTTCTCTTTGTTAAATGCATCCACTTGTGGTACTTCTTTTATATCAGCACTAGATGAACAACACACCTAGTTTCCAAATTTTTTCTTCTAGAAGTTTCATAGTTTTACATTTTAAATATGAACATATAACCTATTTTGAGTTAATTTTTTAAAAGGTGTTTGCTTGGTCCAAAGCAGTCCTGGTTGCGCAACAGTTAAGTGCTTGGCTGCTAACCATAAACTTGGAGACTCACACCCACTCACTGGCTCCTTAAGGGAAATACTTAGGAGTCTCCTCCTATTAAAATTACAGCCCAGAAAACCCTAGGGATAGTTATACTATGTCACATGGAGTTGCTGAGTTGGAATCAACAACAGCACCTTAGTCAAAGCACAGCAGTTTTGTCTGCTTTTTGTCTGCATGTATCCAATTTCTCAGTATCTGTTACGGATTGAACTGTGTCCTCAAAAAAACGTATACCAACTAGGGTAGGACACTGTCATGGATTGAATTACGTACCCCCAAAATGTGTATATTAATACTGGCCATGATTCCCAGTATTCTGTGGTTGTCCTCCACTTTTTATTTTAATTTTATGTTAAAGAGAATTAGGGTGGGATTGTAATACCCTTACCAGTTCACACCCCTGATCCAATGTAAATAGTTTCCCTGGGATATGGCCCACACCACCTTTTATCTCTTGATATCTTGAGAGATACAAGGAAAGGGAAGGAAGCAGAGAGCATCCTTTGGACCTGGTGGTCCCTGTACCTGAGGCGCTCCTTAACCAGGGGAAGATTGAAGACAAGGACGTTCCTCCAGAGCCAACAGAGAGACAGACAGCCTCCCCTGGAGCTGACGCTCTGAATTTGGACTTGTAACCTACTAGACTGTGAGACAAATAAATGTCTCTTTGTTAAAGCCATCCATTTGTGGTATTTCTGTTACAGCAGCAGTAGATGACTTAAGGCATACAGGATTTCCAGTTCTGTGTGGTTGTCTGCCATTTTGTAAGCTGATGTGGTCATGATATATGTTGTAAATCCTAACATCTATGGTATTAATGAATCCAAAGAAGATGGAAGTACACAGTCCTCATACCAAAAAGAACTGCTCCAAGCTACACTGAATGTACTGGAGAATAACAATGCTCCAGGAGTTGACAGAAGATCATTCAACAGTGGATGCAGCAATGTATCAATAGGCAGCTGCCAGAAGCTCAGGCCAGATTCAGAAGAGTACATGGAAACAGGCTGATCATTACTGATGTGAGCAGAGAATACCAGAAAGATGTTTTCCTATGTTTTACTGACTATGCAAAGGCATTAGACTATGTGACTCATAACCAATTACGGATAACACTGCGAAGAATGGGAATTTCAGAACACATAATTGTGCTCATGAGGAACCTGTACACAGAACAGAACAAAGGAATACTACATGGTTTAAAGTCAAGAAACGTGCGTGTCAGGGTTGTATCTTTTCACTGTACCTATTCAATCTGTATGCTGCGCAAATAATCTGAGAAGCTTGGCTGTATGAAAAGAACAGTGTATCAGGATTGGACAAAGACTCATTAACAACCTGTATTATGCAGATGATACAACCTTGCTTGCTGAAAGTGAAGAGGCTTGGAAGACTTAACTGATGAAAGATCAAAGATGACAGCCTCAGTATGGATCATACCTCGACATAAGAGAACAAAAAGACTCACAACTGGACCAATAAGCCACATCATGGTAAATGGGGAAAAGACTGAAGTTGCAAAGATATCATTTTACTTGGATTCACAATCAACACCCATGGAAGCAGCAGTCAAAAATCAAAAGACATATTGCACTGGGAAAATCTGCAAAAGACCTTTTTAAAGTGTTGAAAAGCAAAGAAAGATGTCACCTTGAAGACTAAGGTAAGCCTGACCCAAGCCATGGTATTCTCAAATGGCATCATATGCATGGGAAAGTTGGACAGTGAATAAGGAAGACCAAAGAACCGACGCCTTTGAACTGTGGTGTTGGCAAAGGGTATTGAATATACCATGGCCTGTTGGACAAACAAATCTGTCTTGGAAGAAGTATAGCCAGGATGCTCCTTAGAAACAAGGATGTTAAGACTACTTCTTAAATATTTTGGACATGATGTTAGGAGGGACTGGTCCACGGAGAAGGCTATCATGCTTAGTAAAGTACAGCGTCAGCAAAAAAAGACGACTGCCCTCAACAAAGAGGATTAGCACAGTGGCTGCAACAAATGGCTCAAGCGTAACCATTGTTGGCATGTGGCAAGACTGGTAGGGTTTAGTTCTATGGGTCTATGAGTCAGAATCGACGGGACTCAACAACAACAACATGATGTTAATGAGGCAGGATTAGAGGCAGTAATGTTAATTAGGCATTACTCAATCTATAGCATTAGGTTGTATCTTGGGTCAACCTCTTTTGAGATATAAAAGAGAGAATGAAGGGTGAGCGACCTCCTAGAACCAAGGAAGAAGAGCCAGAAGAAGGCTGCATCCTTTGGATCTGGTATCCTGGCACTGAGAAACTCCTAGAACCAAGGGACAAAGATATTCCAACAAAGACATTCCTCCAGAGATGGTGCCCTGAAATTGGTCTTCCAGGCTCCTAAGCTGTGAGAGAATAAATTTCTATTTCGTAAAACCATCCATTTGGTAAACAAATGTAGATGAAAAACTTCTCTACATCATCAAAGGCATTTATAAAAACACAGAGTTAACATCATACTCAATGGTGAAAAACTGCATGTTTTTCCTCATATAGTCAGTAACAAGACAACTATGCCCCATGTCACCACTGCTATTCACATAATACTTTGGACATGTTATGAGATGGGATCAATCTGTTGAAGGACATCATGCATGGTAAAACAGAATATCAATGAAATAAAGGAAGATCTTCAATGAGAAAGACTAATACAGTGGCTGTAACAATGGGCTCAAGCATAACAAATATCATAGAGGTGGTACAGGACCAGGTAGATTTCATTCTATTGTTACACCAGGTCACTATGAGTCACAACTGACTCAACGGTATTTAGCAACAACAAATTTACATCATCTTTGTTAAAACAGAGTGTGAGGGAAAGAAAGGAAGACCTTCAAGGAGATGGACAGACACAGTGTCTGCAATGATGGGCTCAAGAATAGCAACGATTGTGCGCATAACGAGGGCAGTGTTTTGTTCTGTTGTACACAGGATTGTTATTAGTAGGAACTGACCTTACGGCATCTACCAACAACAATATTCAATATTTGTATCAGAAGTTCTAAAAGATCAATTAGGCAAGAAAAAATACATTATCAAAATTTGAAAGGAAGGGTAAAAGTGTGCTGATGGCATGACCATATGTATAGAAAGTAACAGGGACTCTACAGAGGTAAAAGACCAAAAACAAGCAAATAAAAAGTGTACATGGAAAGCTGAAACACTGCTTAAAAAGATTAAAGGATATCTAAATAAATGGAAGGAAATTTTCTGTTCATGGACTGGACAGCTTAATGTTAAAATTTCAATACCACCTACCAGTGATATACTGATACAGGACCAAATCCCCATCAAAATTTCAAGTCTATTTTGGCAGAAATAGAAAAGTTAATTCTCAGACTCATATGGAGTTGAAAGGCGCCCCAAAAAGCCAAAACAGTCTTTAAAGAAAAGTAAATAAAAGTAAGGACTCACTATTCCTATTTTCAAAAGATACTATGAGGCTACGATAATCAGAACAGTCTAGTAATGTGATAACAGGCATACAAACTAATGGAATAGAACTGAGTCTATAAATAAATGCATACATTTATGGTCAACTGAATTTCAACAACGGTGCCAAGTACATTGAGAGGGATCAAAGAACAGTCTCTTCGCTAAATGGTGCTGGGACAACCACACAAAACTATGGTAACTCACATCATATACAAAAAGTAATTCACAATGCATCAATGACCTAAATATAAAAGCAAAACTACAAAACTCTTGAAAATAACATAGGTAAAGACTTGGGACCCTTTTTTTTTTTTTTTTAAAGTAACAGATTCCTAGATATGACAGAAAAACCATGAGGAACCAAAGACAATAGAGATAAAAAGGACTTCACGATTTTTTATTGTGGAACAAAGGACTTTATCAACAAAGTGAAGAGACAACCTAAAGAATGGAGGAAAATATTTGTAAACCATACAGTTGATATGGGTTTAATGTTGATGATATATAAGGAATTCTTATAATTCAACAACAAAAACAAAAAGGCAAGCAACTCAATTTAAAAAGGGGCATATAATTTGAATATATCTTTCTTAGTAGAAGATATGTTGTTTTCTTTTTTTAGTTTCCATCGAGGTCAACTCATGGCGACCTTATGCACAACAGAACAACATGCTGCCTGGTCCTGCATCATATTCTCAATCACCAGCATGTTAGAGTACACTGTTGTGGTTATTGTACACCAGTCCATTTCATCAGGGTATCCCTTCAGCCTCATTTGTTCTTTCTTTTACCAAATATGATGCCCCCCTGTAGCAAATGAACCCACATGATGGCACATCCAGAGGAAGTGAGTCAGACAGTGCTCCGTTGTGATCCATAAGGTTTTCATTAGCTAATTTTCAAAAGCAGGTCACCAGGCCTTCTTTCTCATCTGTCTTGGCCTCAAGCTCTGCTTACACCTGTACACCAAGATGACCCTGCTGGTTTTGAAATACCAGTGGCATAGCTTTCAGCATCATAACAACACTCAAACCACCGATGGCCAGCTGGTGGTGGAAAGAAGACATACAGATGGCAAATCAGTAGATGAAAGAATGTTCAGTGTCATTAGTCAAAAGAGAAATATAAATCAAAAAGACAGTAAGATACCTACTAAAATGGCCAATATAAGAAAAAAAAACACAAGTAACAAGCGGTGGGAAGGATGTAAGAAATTTGAACCCTCATTCATTGCTAGTGGAAATGGTGCAGTTGCTTTTAAAAAAAGAAAGTTTGGTGGTTCATCAAAAGTTACATGTACCCTCCACCCAACAACAGTCAAGTACCTATTTTTCTCTCAAGTGCACAAAGAACATTCTTCAGGATACACCATTTTTAGGTCAATCAGTCCCATGAAATTTAAAAGAACTGCAAACATAGAAAGTATGCTCTCCAACCACAATGGAGTAAAATTAGAAACCAGTAACAAAAGGGAATACGCATACTCCTGAATAACCAATGTGTCCCCAAGGGAAAAAAAAAAAAAAGCCCTAGCTCAGATGACTTCACTGGAGAATTCTACTAAACACTGAGAGAACTGACAACAATTCTACTCAAACTATTCCAGTACATAGAAAAGGAATGAATGCTCGCTAACTCTTTCTATGAAGCTAACACAATCCTGCAGCAAAGCCCGGCAAAGATACCATAAAAAAAAAAAAAAAAGGGAAGACAGAAAGTTATACACCAATACCCCTCATGAATACAGACGCAAAAATTCTCAACAAAATTCTAACCAACATAACAGCATATCAAAAATATTAATAATAATAATACATCATGATCAGGTGGGATTCATTATCTGGGATGCACAGGTGGTTCAACTTTAGAAAACCAATAAAGGTAATTCACCACGTAAATAAGTGAAGAGAATCACATGATCATCTTAACAGACATAGAAAAGACACTTGATAAAATCCAACACACTTTCTTGTCAAAAACTCTCAGCAAAATAGGAACAGAAGTAAAAATTCTCAACAAAATTAAGGGCATAGATGCAAAACCAACAGCCAACATTCTCAACAGAGAGAAATTAAGAGCACTCTCTTTGAGAACAGGAATGAGACAAGGATGCCCCTTACCATCACTCTTATACAATGTTGTACTGGAAGTCCTAGCCAGAGAAATAAGACAAGAAAGGGATATAAAAGTTACACAGAAACAAACAAGGTAAGCACAGAACTATCAGATGATGCACAAATTTCACACGTAAGGTATATTCTCAAAAGACTTGAAAGCAGAAACTCAGATACCTGTATACCGATGTTCATTTCAATATTCTTCACAACAGCTAAAAGGCAGTAACAATCCATGCATCCATGAAAAAGTTTAATAAATAAAATGTGGTATTTACAGACAACAGTATAAGGACTCTGTATTCCATCTTCTTTTGCTGCTTTCTGTGTCATGTAAGATTCTCCCTGTAGCATCCTTCAATACTGCAACTCAAAGCTTGAATTTTTTCTTCAGTTCCTTCAGCCTGAGAAATGCCAAGTGTGTTCTCCCCTTTTGTGTTCCTGTTTCCAAGTCTTTGCATATTTCATTATAATACTTTGTCTTCTTGAGCCGCCCTTTGAAATCTTCTGTTCAGCTCTTTCATCACTTCCTTTTGCTTTAGGTGCTTGACGTTCAAAAGTAAGTTTCAGGGTCTCTTCTGACATCCATTTTGGTCTTTTCTTTCATTCCTGTCTTTTTAATGGCCTTTTGCTTTCTTTATGTACGGTGTCCTTGATGAAACTGTTTGAGGGTCATCTCCTCACCATTAGACTGCAGCCCCTAAAAGTGATCCCAGGATGTCTACTTTTGGTTATAGTACTGCAGGACTAGGAGCAGAAGAATGGGATGGGGGCTACCCCAAAGGGTTGAGCTCTTATGAGTCCCCCCTTTACACATACAGACATGGTAAGTCAGATCACAACCCTCTTCTGTTCAAAACCGTCTTGTGGCTCCTATGTCAGCCTGAGAAAGCAACTGAAATCGTTATAATGACCAACAAAACCAAAGCCATTGAGATCCTGATATTATTTAATGTGCTCTACCTACATTAGCCATGCCTACACTATTTCTCAAACCTGCCAGGCACAATCCTACTTTGCCCAGGTTCAAAAACCGTGTGGTGAATAAGCAGGGGTGCATAACAGTTATAGGTACCAAATCACAAAAAGCTTCTCGTGGTGCCAGGTTTATGATGAGGGCATTAAAATCTTCTTTAAAACAAACTCATTTAAGTACATCAATAAGTAACATCATGATAAATGGAGGAAATACTGAAATTGTCAAGGATTTCATTTCATTTGGATCCACAATCAATAACCATGGAAGCAGCAGTCAAGAGATCAAAAGATGCATTGCGTTGGGCAAATCTGCCGCAAAAGACATCTTTCAAGTGTAAGAAAGCAAGTATGTCACTTAAAGAACTAAGGTGCACCTGATTCAAGCCATGGTGTTTTCAACTGCCTCATGCATGTAAAAGCTGGACAATGAATAAGGAAGACCAAAGAACTGTTGCGTTTAAATTATGATGTTGGTGAAAAATACTGAATATACCATGGACTGCCAAAAGAAAGAACAAATCTGTCTTGGAAGAAGTATAGCCAGAATATCCATCACAAACAAGGATGGTAAGACTTTGTCTCACGTACTTTAGACATGTTAACAGAAGGGACCTATCCCTGGAGAAGGACAACATGCTTTGTAGAGGGTAATCAAAAAAGAGGAAGATCTTTAACGAGATGGACTGACACAGTCTCTGCAACAATGGGCTCAACCTTAACAATTGTGAGGATGGTGCAGGACTGGGAAGTGTTTTGCTCTGTTGTATGTAAGGTCACTATGAATTGGAACTGACTCTACGGCACCTAACAATAAACACGCATGAACATACACAGCCTCATTGGTGGGCAACACTGAAGGTTTCCATGCATGAAGGACGGCACTTGGTGATAGGATGAACCAAGAGGCTCAGAGAAATTAAGAAAGGCAAAGCCAAGGTTAAAAAGCCATTCCAGTAGTACTCAAGCTGTTGGTGTACCCATGTGCCCAAGAACAGCTTCAAATACACAAGACCAACTATGGCTGTTGCAGTCACAGAAATGGCTAGGAGATTTTCCCTGCAACCAGCTTACTGTGTGAGGCAGAAAAACATCAGTGGTGGTAGCCTTTAGTCTGTAGGAAGACTCAGGGCTTGGTAAGGGTAAATCTAAAGTCCCCGTACCTTGCACTGATTTGCAGGGGGGAATATCAGCGTTCTCTGCATGAAGGTTGGATGCATCCATGATGAAACCCACACACAAGCTGCTGTCATCATCCTGCTGAAAGTGAGGAAGATGGGAAGTCAGAGGAGGAAAAGGTTCCCTGGCCACTGGGATCACAAGTATCCTCTACCCTACTTATCTGCCAGACTCACACAAAACACAAAGGATGGCTGGGTTGTGTGGCAGGCGCATGATCTGATCCCCACAAAGGCCTATATCTTCCTGTCCTGCTCAGAACACCCATACAGAACTTCCTCAAAATTAGTATATATAACTTGAACCCAAGAAGCTTATCTAGGTGGACAGCACGGCTTTGAGCTCCTCTAGGCAGCTGTCATCAGTAGAAAGGAAGGAACACATCAGCCTTCTAGAACCCAGGCTACAGTCTGTTGTGGAGACAGAACCCTAAGGTAGGGCAGACGGTAAGGCAGACAAAGGATTTGGAAAGGAGATACATACTTGGAAGGAGGTGAGGCAATAAGAAGAGGTAGAGGAGAACAGACCCAAAGAGAGTAGACAATTATGGGCAGCATGAAAGGGGATACCTTTGGAAACACTAAAGGACAGAGATAAAGTATTACAAGAGAAGTGGGAGTGATACCTGAGAGGCAGAGTGAGGGAGGCAGGAGTATGGATGGAGTGTAAGATGGGAAGACACAAGAAAGGAAACAAAGAGAAAGATACAGAGAAGTACACAGAAGAACACGAGGGGGTAGATATATGGAAAGGGAAACGGGGAAGATACTGAAAGAGAAAGAGCAGGGAAGATACTGAGAGAGACAATGAAGATTATACTCCTCCTCCAGATTAAAAATAAAAAAAGAAATAAAGGAAGAGGACACAGAACAAAACCAAGACTAACACACAAAGAGACAAACAGCTAGTTCTTTTGAGAGCTAGAGTGCTGGATAAAGAAAGATAGAGTAAGAGAGAAAATTTGTCCCAACCAACCTTCCTCATTTCATAGAAAAGGAAGTTCAGCTCAAAAGAGGCCTTAAGCCTTAGGTAAAAGACCTGAACAGAGGATAAAGACTAGCAGGGAGGCTGGGCCAGGCAGCAGGCAGAGAACATGTAGAGTGGTGGCTCCAAACCTACTGGCCAAATGCCCTCACCAACAGAGGTATTAGCATTGTCCAGTTCCTGGCTAAAGACACAGATCTTCATGCCAGACATGGGGGGAGTTCAGAACCTACACGGACTGCATGAGCATGCCCAGAGCTATATGATCCTGAGAGACTGTCACCTCATGTATCTGGACAAACAGACTGGCAAAGCCATCTTGTAGTCCAGGTATAAAGGCTGGGAGAATGGTGCAGGGCATGGAGGGCTGAACACATGAGCTCTTGCCTGGCAAGCCCCTTTGTCTGTAATCCACTACTCACCCTCCACCCCATTCCCCATTTCAAAGGAGGGGACTTATATTGTTGACCCTTAAGTTCAGGGGCTGTTATAACAGAATTTGGGCACAGACAAGAAAGGGGTTCGTGAGGCTGTGCACTAAGAAAGTGAAAGCTTTTGGGGAGCAGGATCTGCGTGTAGAGGCCTCTGTGACAATTCTAACTCACCTACATTCCCTGACTCATTATTCCTGGCTGGGAACACACTGGGGGCTGAAGTCAATCATAAAAGACCCAGATTGTGGGGTCCTATAGACTAGGGGTAGGCCTGGTAGTGTAAGGATGAAGAGCTATGGCTGCTAACTAAAAGGTCAGCAGCAGTTCAAATCCACCAACCGCTCCTTGGAAACAGTTTGCCATAATGTGGTAGCTTGCATGTTACTGTGAAACTGGAAGCTTTGCCACTGATATTTCAAATATCAGCAGGGTCATCTTTGGTGGCTAGGTTTCAGCAGAGCACCCAGACTAAGACACACTAGGAAGACCTGGCAGTTTACTTCTGAAAAACTGGCCAGTGAAAACCTTATGAATAGCCTCTCAATATCAGTTAGAAGAAAAGAAAAGGTCATTAAAAAGACCAGAAAGCAAGAAAAGACCAAAATGGATGTCAGAAAATACTCTGAAACTTGCTCTTCAACACAGAGCAGCAAAAGTCGAAGGAAGGAATGATGAAGCAAAAGAGGTCAAGAGAATTTCAAAGAATGACTACAGACGACAAAGTAAAGTACTATCATGAGATGTGCAAAGATCTGGAATTAGAAAGCCAAAGAGAAGTGCGTGCTTGTCATTTTTCAAGCCGAAAGAGCTAATGAAAAAATCGAGCCTCGAGTTGCAATACAGAAAGATTCTACGAGGAAAATACCGAAGGATGCAGAAAGCATGAAAAAAAGATGCAACAATTGGAGTCACTGTACCAAAAAGAATTAGTTGATGTTCAACCACTTCAGGAGGTGGCGTATGATCAAGAATGATGGTAGTGAGCGAAGAGGTTCAAACTGCACCGAAGTCACTGGTGAAAATAAAGCTGCAGGAATTGACACAATACCATCTGAGATGTTTCAACAAACAGACACAGCACTGGAGGTGCTCACTAGTTGTCATGGTTTGAACTGTGCC
The DNA here is from genome assembly GCF_024166365.1 of Elephas maximus indicus. NCBI lineage: Eukaryota > Metazoa > Chordata > Mammalia > Proboscidea > Elephantidae > Elephas > Elephas maximus. The sequence goes on from NC_064847.1 coordinate 6,638,286, forward strand.
TCCAAAAAGTATATGTGAACTTGGCAAGTTCATGATTCTCAGTATCCTGTGACTGTGCACCATTTTGTCATCTGATGTGGTTTTCCTATGTGTTGTAAAACTCATCTTTATGATGTTAATGAGCTGGGATTACAGGCAGTTACATTAATTAGGCAGGAATTAATCTACAAGATCAGGTTGTGTCTTGAGTCCACCTCTTGAGATACAAAACAGAAGTGAGCAGAGAGACAATGAGGACCTTATACCACCAAGAAACAAGAGACAAGAGAACAGCACATCCTTTGCACCAGTGGGTGGCTGCGCTGAGAAGCTCAACTGGGGAATATTGATACAAACGACCTTCCCCAGAACTGGCAGGTAGAGAAAGCCTTCTCCTGGAACTGGCACCCTGAATTCACACTTCCTAAAACATGAGAGAATAAATTTCTCTTTGCTGAAGTCGTTCATTTGTGGTATTTTTGTTAGAGTAGCAGTAGATGACTCAGACAATAGTCTGTGGCAAAAGATTTGGAAGACAGTTACCTGGTAATCGACTAGAAGAGATTCTATTTCTACCCATTTCAAAGAAAGGTGTTCCCACAGAATGAGGAAATTATTGAACAGTATCACTACTATCACATACAAGTGAAATTTCACCAAAATCATTCAAATGCGGTTGTAGCAGTAAATAGACAGGAAACTGTCAGAAATTCAAGCCGGATTCACAAGAGGATGTGGAATGAGGCATATCATTGCTCAGGTCAGATGGAGCATGGCTGAAAGCAAACAATACCAGAAAGAAGCAGTTTGCCTTCAGCTGGCAAGGCCAAGAATACCTTCACTGTCGTACCTCAGCAGTATATCAATTTTCCAACTATATGTCATAATTTAGTCCAACTTTCCTTTCTAAAAGAAGTCACATATTGATGACGTTAGGTTGATTGGACTTAGTAAGAAGAAGCATCAATGACTATGGACTTACTAGTAGTACTTACATGCTAGAAGGCAGAAATTTACCTGACAAAAATTCAGTATTTTCTAGGTATTCAGTGGTATGGGGCATGCCTACACATTCCTACTAAAGTGAAGGGTAAGTTATATCATCTGGCCCTTCCTACAACTGAAAAAGGAGGCACAATGTCTAGTGGGCCTCTTTGGATATTGGAAGCAACATATCCCACATGTGAGTGTGCTACTCTAGTCTATTTATCAAGTGATTCGAAAAATTGCTAGTTTTGAGTACAGCCCAGACCAAAAGAGGAATCTGCAACAGGTTCAGGGTGCCATGCAAGCCACTCTGCCACTTGGGCCATATGATTTGACTGATCCAATGGCACTTCATGTGTCAGTGGCAGACAGATACGCCCTTTGGATTCCGTGGCAGGCCCCTACTGGTGAATCACCGCATAGACCCTTAGGATTTTAAAGCCAAGCCATACCATCTGGTGCAGGTAACTACTCTCCTTAGAGAAACATCTTTTGGCTTGTTATTGGGCCTTAGTAGAAACAGGTTGCTTAACTATGGCCGCCAAGTCACCATGCGGCTTAAGCTGCCCATCCTGATTTGAGTGTTGTCTGCAACACAGCGCCATAAAGTTGGATGTGCACAGAACATTACATCATTAAATAGAAAAGGTATATATGAGATCTGGCCTGAGCAGGACCTGTAATCACAAGTACACTGCAACAGCAAACGCCCAAATGCCCATGGGCTTCACTCCTGTCACATTATCTTCCATCTCGCTGTCTCCATCTATGGCCTTCCGGGGAGTATTTATGATCAGCTGACTGAGGAAGAGAAGACTCATGCCCGGTTTACAGATGGTTCTGCGTAATATGAAGGCACCACTCCAAGTGGACAGCGGCAGTACTACAGCCCCTTTCTGGGACCTTGTACCCCCAAGAAAGTAGTGCCCGGAGCAGAGCACATCATTTGGACCCAGGGCCCCTGTGCTGAAAAGCTCCTACAGCAGAGGAAATCTGATGACAAGGACATTCCACCAGAGCCAACAGAAAAAGAAAGCCTTCCCCCAGAGGTGGTACCCTGAATTTAGACTTCTGGCCTACTAGACTATGAGAGAATAAACTTCTCTTTGTTAAAGGCATCCACTTGTGCTATATAACAGCACTAGATAACTGAGACAAATATTTACCTGTGTTTTACTGACTACACAAAGGCATCTGACTGTGCAGATCATAACCAATTATGGATAACATTGCTAAGAATGAGCGTTCCAGAACCCTTAATTGTACTCATATGGAACCTGTACATAGACCAAAAAGCAGTCATTAAAAAAGAACAAGGGGATACTTCATGGTTTAAAACGCAAGAAAGGTGTGTGTCAGGGCTATATCCTTTTACCATACTGATTCAACCTGTATGCTGAGCAAATACTCCAAGAAGCTGGACTATATGAAGAACAGGGCATAAGGACTAGAGGAAGACTCTTTAACAACCTGCAATATGCAGATGACACAAACTGGCTTGTTCAAAGTGAAGAGGACTTGAAGAACTTACTCATGAAGAGCAAAGGGCACAGCCTTCAGTATGAGTTTGCACTTCAATATAAAACAAATCCTCACAGCTGGACAAATAAGCAACATTAAGATAAATAAAGAAAAGTTTCAAGTTGTCAAGGATTTCATTTTACTTGGATCCACAATCGATGCTCATGGAAGCAGCAGTTAAGAAATCAAATAACACACTGCTTTGGGCAAATGTCCTGCAAAAGTTAATCAAAATTATGAAGGTTAAATGACAGAGAGAAGGCTCAAAACTGCTGAACAAAGTTTAATGGAACCATGTGCCAACTCCAAGTGAGCCAACATACACATCATGAAAATCTCAGACGGAGATGAGAGAAAGGGACAGAAGAATAAACGATGCCAGAAACTTTCTAAAGCTGATGAAGTACATAAACATACAAATTTAACAAGTTTAATGAACACCAAGAGGGTAAATCCAAAGAGATCTATGCCAAAATACATTCTAATCAAGTTCTCTAAAACTAAAAATAAAGAGAATTCTGCAAGCAGCAACAAAGAAGTAAACAGTAACATACAAAGGATCCCCATTAAGATTAAATCCCAATTCCTCTTCAGAACCATTGGGGGCAGTAAGGCAATGAATTGACAGGAAAAAAAAAAAAAAAGTCAGCCGAGAGTATATACTCATTCAGAATAAGCAAGAGAGTTTAGAATTAATATCCACTAGATCAATCCTACAAGAAAAGCTACAGGGAGTCCTTTGGATGGAAAAGAAAGCAAACTAGACAGTAACTAGGAGCCATATGCACATATTAAAGATACCTCCGTCAAAGGTAATCTCATGGGCAATGTTTTAGTTTGAGTTCTCTACAGGCAAAAAACCAATTTTCTCATTCATTGGTTTTGCTGGGGCCTTGGCTAGGGCCCCTCTCTTAGGCTGTCACATCCACCCTGCACATAGCCCCAGGTAACCCTGCTGGACCCCAGCTTGGCCTGGGCTCAGCAAGACTTGCCCTTGGGCTTTAGATGCCTCCAGTTACTGCCTTGGTCTGGTCTCCAGGCTTTTACAGCTACTTCTTTTGTGGAGGCCTGGTGGGCCATCTTCTCTTGGTCAGCCTGGGAAACACATCATCAGGCTCCTCATCCAACGTGAGGCAGAAATACCCAGCTTCACCCTCCTTCTCCTCAGACTGGAGAGGAGGCCCACAGTGGGGCGCTGTCCTCAGCATGACCATCCCCATCAGCCTCTTTCCATGACGTCTTCATGGCCACCGGGCTCTTCTTGTGGACATCTTGCAGCTCCCACTTGTGCTGCATGCTGTGGGCCTGCTGGGCCTGCCTCTGGGCCTTCAACTGCAGCCTCTCCGACTTGGCAGCCAGCATGGCCTGCAGCTTCTCCTCTCTCTTGTATACACAACTGTGGAACAGCACATTCAGCTCCCTCCCTGACAGTCTCCTGGGCCTTGATGAGCTGTAGTGGCATCCAAGGATGATCTAGTGAGGCGTAAAGCACACTGCTGGGCCCTCATGCTGCCGCCCCACTACCCGGCCCTGTGACGGCCCAGGACACTCTGCCTCATTCTCTGACAGCCCAAACTCAAGGCCAGCAGCTCACCGATGTCCTTCAGACAGTTCACGTTTGGAAACTTCTCCTGGGGAGCCTTTTGCATCCTGCAGTTTGCACCCACAGGAATGGCTTTGATGCTATAATGGCAGAAATCCAGGTCCTGGGAGTCAAATGATGAGAAGGCAATGCTTGGTGGTATTCAGGTTTAACTTGTGCACCTTAATTGAGGTGAACAAGTTCTGGAATAATGGCCATGAGCTTCGCCACTTGCATGCCATGGGGACCAAAGCTGTAGAGCACCAGAAGGGGATGGTGGGCATCCCCTACATCACCAGATCAGAAAAATATTTGAGGTTGAAAATTAGCCAACATGTGAAAATGGAGGATGACTACATCAGATCACAAAATGGAGAATCACTACACCATTACATAACTATCAAATTACATCATTAAATAACTGCAAATTACACCATAACATATCTACAAATTATTCAGAATCATGGCCCAGCCAGGTTAAGTGTCACAACTAGAGTTACTCTCACCTTGGCAATTATTCTGCCAGATGCATATCAGTAATGTACAAAACACTTGGATAGCAGATTTTTTATAATTGTCATAAACACAAAATGTTGTATAATAAAGCAGTCATTGTTAAATGAGTACTGGCTGTGTATATATATAAAGAGATTAACTCAAGAGAAATGGCTCACCCAACTGTGGGGTCTGGAAAGTCCCAAATCCACACGTCTGGTGGCAGCAGCAGCATTGCAGAGGCTGGTCAACCCAAATGTGCAGATCAGGTGGCAGGTCTGGAGACTTCTACAGGCTTATGTAACAGGTCAGATAATGAGTGCAGGGTAGAGAAAGAGTACTTTTTTTTTTTAATGTGCCTGACAGGAAGGTTTACAGAGAAAATTATATTCTCATTACAAAATTAATACTCATACTGTCTTGTGACATTGGCTGCCAACCCTGCAACATGTCAACATTTTCCCCTTCTAGACCTGGGGTTTCCCATTACCAGCTTTCTTGTCTCCTCCTACCTTCCCGTCTTTCCCCGTGAACCCCTGAGCTGGTGTTCTCATTTAGTCTCATTTTATTTCATGGGCCTATCTGATTTGTGCTTGAAGGTTAAACCTCAGGAGTGACTTCAGTACCGAGTTAAAACAGTGTCCAGGGGTCATATCCTTGGGGTTTCTCTAGTCTCTGTCAGGCCGGCAAATCTGCTCTTTTTTGTGTGAGTTAGTGTTTTGCTCTACATTTTTCACCAGCTCTGTCCAGGGCCCTCTATTGTCATCCCTGTCAGAGCAGTCAGTGGTGGTGACTGAGCACCATGTAGTTGTGCTGGATTCGGTCTGGTGGAGGCTGTGGTACTTGTGTTCCATTAGTCCTCTGGACTAATCTTTTCCTTGTGCCTTTGGTTTTCTTCATTCTCACTTGCTCCAGATAGAGTGGAATCAGTACAATATCTTAGATGGCTGATCACAAGCTTTTAAGACCCTAAGTGCTACTCACCAAAGTCGGATGCAATTTTCCTTATAAACTGTTATGCTACTTGAGCTAGATATCCCGAGACCATGGTCCACAGCCCTCATCCTAGTAAGTCGGTCCCTCAGGAAGCCTGGATGTGTCTGTGAGGCTTCCATGATCTTACCTTGGTCAAGCTGTGCTGACTTACCCAGAACTATGTACTGTATTACCCTTCACTAAACTTACCAGTTATCTACTGTGTATTTTCACAAGTGCTCTACCCTTCCCATTCCTGGTACCCATCAAAGATTATTTCTTTGCGTGTGTAAAACTTTTGACGAGTTTTTATAATAGTTTCATACAGCATTTATCCTTTTGTGATTGACTTATCTCACTCAGCCATATGCCCTCCAATTTCACTCACGCTGTGAGATGGTTTTGCAGATTCATCCCTGTTCTTTATCGATGCATAGTATTCTATTGTGTGTATGAACCATAGTTTGTTAATACATTCATCTTTTGATAGGCACTTAGCTTTTTTCTATCTTTTTGCTATTGTGAATAATGCTGCAACAAACATGGGTGTCCATATGACCACTTCTGTGATGGCTCTTATTTCTCTAGGATACATCCCCAGAGTGGGACTGCTGTATCATATAGTGTGTCTGTTTCTAGCTTTTTAAGGAAGTGCCATATTGTTTTCCAAAATGATCGTACCATCTTACATTCCCACCATCAGTGCATAAGAATTCCAGTCTCCCCACGGCCTCTCCAACATTTGTTATTTTGTTTTGTTTTGTTAATTTTTTATTTGTAATAGTAGTGCTGGAGTGAGATGGTATCTCACTGTACTTTTGATTTGGATTTCTGTAATGGCTAGTGATTGGGAGCATTTCTTCATCTGTCTGTTAGCTACCTGAATGTCTCCTTTGGTGAAGTGTCTGTTCACATCCTTTGCCTATTTTTTAATTGGGTTATTGGCCTTTCTGTTGTACAGGTGTTGGATTCTCCTGCAGATTCGAAAGGCTGGACATTATTCAGATTTGTCACAGTCTTTTGATGAACATTTAAAAATTAAACACTCGTTCTAAAAATGAAACAATTAATTCTTAGAAGATCCCAGTTATCTACTTTATCTATTTTATCTTCTATTGTTTGTGTATTTTTAGTTATGCCAGTATCCTATTTATGCTATGTATAAGGGCCTCTAACTTTGACCCTATTTTATCTTCTATTATCTTTATACCCGTATTTAGGTCTTTGATTCATTTCGAACAAGCTTTTTCGTATGGTGTGAGGTATGAGTCCTCATTTTCCTATAAAAAGACCCAGTTTTGCCAGCACCATTTCAGTAATAATGAATTTGGGGCCCTTGTCAAAGATCAGCTGACCACAGGTGGACGGATTTACATTTGAGTTCTCAATTCTGTTCCATTCCTCAGTGTGTCTGTCATCGTACCAGTACCAGGGTGTTTTCCCTACCATACCTGTACAGTAAATTCTGAGATAAGGTAGCCAAGTCCTCCTACTTTTTTCTTCTTCTTCATTACTGCTTTCCTTACCCAGGGTCTCTTTCCTTGCCATATAAAGAATGCTTTTGGTGTTTCAATCAGGATTGCATTGTATTTATAGATTGCTTTGGGTATAGATCAGCATTCTCACAATGTTGAGTCCACCTATCTAGGAGCATGATGTTTTTCCGTTTACACAGGTCTCTTTTGGTTTCTTGAAGTACTTTTTTACAGCTCTTTGTATATGTCTTTTACATCCTGGCTAGATTTATTCCTGGGTGTAATCTTTTTTTTTTTAGGAGCTATTATTAATGGTGTTATTTTCCTGATTTCCTTTTCATCCTTCTCTTTATTGATGTATGAGAATCCAACTCATTTTTATCTTCTATCTGCTAATCTGCTGGGTCTTTCTATTAGTTCCAGTAGTTTCTTGTGGAGTCCTTCGGATTCTCTGCGTATAGTACCATCTCATCTGCAAACGGGGATGGTTTTACTTCTTCCTTACCAATTTCTTTTTTTTTTTTTTTCTTGCCTAATTACTCTAGCTAAGACAACCAGCACAGGGTTAATTAGGAGTAGTGATAAACAGTATCCTTGTCTTCTCTCTCTTCTCAGGGGGGATGTTTTAGCCTCTCTCCATTAAGAATAATGTTGTTATTGGTTTTGTATAGATGCCATTTATTATGTCAAGGTATTTCCCTTCTATACCTACTGTATTGAGAGTTTTTATTAGGAATGGGTATCGGACTTTACTGAATGTCTTTTCTGTGTTAATCGTGTCAATCATGTAAATCCTTGTATTTACGTGGAAGACTTCTTGATCCATTTTCTAATGTTGAACCATCCTTGCATATTGATCGTGGTATATTATTTTTTGATATGATGCTGAATTCTAGAATTTTATTGAAAATTTTTGCATCTATATTCATGAGAGATATTGATCTGTAATTTTCTCTTTTGGGGCTGTGTTTGCCTGATTTTGAAATCAGAGGTATGCTGCCTTCATGGAATGAATTTGGATGTATCCTTCCTTTCCTGTGTTCTAAAACAGTTTCAGTAGTACAGGTGTAAGCTTTTCTCTGAATGTCTGGTAGAACTCTGCAGTAAAGACATCTGGGCCAGAGATTTTTTATGCTGGCAGGTTTTTTTTTTTTAATTACCTTTTCAATCTATTGTTATGGATCTAATTAGATTTTTTTACCTCAATTTATGTTTCTAGAAATTTGTCCATTTCCACTAGGATTTTAAATTTGCTGTAGAATAGTTTTATAATACCCTGTTATGGTCCTTTTTACTTCACTTGGGTCTGTTCTCATGTTCCCATTTCATTTTTTACTTAGGTGGTTTGTATCCTCCCAGGTTTTACTTTTGTCACCTTGGCCATTATTCTGTCAATTTTGTTGATCTTCCCAAAAAACCAACTTTTGGTTTTGTTCACTGTCTCTACTGTTTTTCTGTTCTTTCACTTATTTCAGCTCTGATCTTTATTATTTCCTTTCTTCTGGTGCCCATGGGTCTCTCTTGTTGCACTGTTCCTATTTGTTTATAACTGTTTTGATTTTGTCCCTTCTTTTTTGAGGCGTGCCTCTATTTGCTATAAACTGACCTGAGTACTGCCTTTGCTGTTTCCCAAAGGTTTTGCTATGATGTGCTTTCAATCTCATTGATTCTAGCAATTTTTTAATTCCACGCTTGACTTCTTCTATTCCCCACGCGTCTGTCAGTCTGTCATACTGCAGGGGCTTGCACGTTGCTGTAACGCTTGAAGCTATACCACCGGTATTCAGATACGAACAGGGTCACCCAGGGAGGACAGGTTTCAGCTGAACTTCCAGACTCAGACACACTAGGAAGAAGGATCCAGCAGTCTACTTCTGAAAAGCATAAGCCACTGAAAACCTCATGAATAGCAGCGGAACATGGTCTGATACAGTGCTGGAAGACAAGCCCCCCATGTTGGAAGGCACTCAAAAGATGACTGGGAAAGAGCTGCCTCCTCAAAGGAGAGTCGACCTTAATGACGTGGATGGAGTAAAGCTTTCGGGACCTTCATTTGCTGATGTGGCACGACTCAAAATGAGAAGAAACAGCTGCAAACATCCATTAATAATCCAAACATGGAATATACGAAGTATGAATCTAGGAAAACTGGAAATCGTCAAAAATGAAATGGAACACATAACAGCAATATCCTAGGCATTAGTGAGCTGAAATGGATTGGTACTGGCCATTTTGAATAGGACAATCATATAGTCTCCTATGCTGGGAATGACAACTTGAACAGGAATGGTGTTGCATTCATCATCAAAAAGAACATTTCGAGATCTATCCTGAAGTACAACGCTGTCAGTGATAGGATAATATCCATACGCCTGCAAGGAAAACCAATTAATACCACTATTATTCAAATTTACCCACCAACCACTAAGGCCAAAGGAGAAGAAACAGAAGATTTTTATCAGCTGCTGCAGTCTGAAATTGATCAAACATGCAATCAAAATGCATTGATAATTACTGGTGACTGGAATGCAAAAGTTGGAAACAAAGAAGAAGGATCAGTAGTTGGAAAATATGGCCTTGGCGATAGAAACAATCTTAGAGATCAAATGACAGAATTTTGTAAGACCAACGACTTCTTCATTGGAAGTGCCTTTTTTTACCAAAATAAACGGCAACTATACACATGGACCTTTCCAGACGGAACACACAGAAATCAAACTGACTACATCTGAGGAAAGAGATGATGGAAAAGCTCAACATCATCAGTCAGAACAAGCCCAGGGGCCGACAGTGGAACAGACCATAAATTGCTCATATCCAAGTTCAAGCTGAAACTGAAGAAAATCATAGCAAGTCCACAAGAGCCAAAAAATGACCTTGGGTATACTCCACCTGAATTTAGAGACCATCTCAAGAATAGATTGGAAGCATTGAACACTAGAGACAGAAGACCAGACGAGTTGCGGAATGACATCGAGGACATCATACATGAAGAAAGCAAGAGGTCGCCGAAAAGAAAGAAAAGACCAAAATAGATGTGAGAGGAGACTCTGAAACTTCCTCAGGAATGCCCGGCAGCTAAAGCAAAAGGAAGAAATGAAGAAGTAAAAGAGCTGAACAGAAGACTTCAAAGGGTGGCTCGAAAAGACAAAGTAAAGTATTGTAATGCCCTATGCAAAGAGCTAGAGATTGAAAACCAAAAGGGAAGAACGTGCTTGGCATTTCTCAAGCTGAAAGAACTGAGGAAAAAATTCAAGCCTCAAGTTGCAACAGTGAAGGATTGTATGCAGACAATATTAAACAACACAGGAACCATCAAGAGAAGATGGAAGGAATATAGAGTCATTATACCAAAAAGAATGTCGATGTTCAAACATTTCAAGAGGTGGAATACAATCAGGAGCCGATGGTACTGAAGGAAGAAGTCCAAGCTGCTCTGAAGGCATTGGCGAAAAACAAGGCTCCAGGAATTGATGGAATATCAATTGAGATGTTTCAACAAACAGATGCAGCACTGGACGTGCTCACTCGTCTATGCTAAGAAATATGGAAGACAGCTTCCTGGTCAACTGACTGGAAGAGATCCATATTTATGCCTATTCCCAAGGAAGGTGATCCAACCAAATGTGGAAATTATAGAACAATATCATTAGTATCACACGCAAGCAAAATTTTGCTGAAGATCATTCAAAAATGGCTGTAGCAGTATATCACCATGGAACTGCCAGAAATTCAGGCTGGTTTAAGAAGAGGACAGGTAACCAGGGCCATCACTGCTAATGTCAGATGGATCCTGGCTGAAAAGCAGAGAATACCAGAAGGATGTTTACCTGTGCTTTCCTGACTATGCAAAGGCAGTCAACTGTGTGGATCATAACAAACTATTGATAACATTGCGAAGAATGGGAATTCCAGAACACTTAATTGTGCTCTTGAGGAATCTTTACATAGTTCAAAAGGTGGCTGTTCAGAAAGAACAAGGGGACACTGATTGGTTTAGGAGGAAAGGTGTGCGTCAGGGTTGTATTCTTTCACTATACCTATTTAATTTGTATGCTGAGTAAATAATCTCAGAAGCTGGACTATATGAAGAACGGGGCATCAGGATTGGAGGAAGACTCATTAACAACCTGCGTTATGCAGATGATGCAAGCTTGCTTGCTGAAAGTGAAGAGGACTTGAAGCACTTACTAATGAAGATCAAAGACCACAGCCTTCAGTATAGATTGCACCTCAACATAAAAAAACCCAAAAATCCTCACAAGTGGACCCATGAGCAACATCATGATAAATGGAGAAAAGATTGAAGTTGTCATGGATTTCATTTTACTTGGATCCACAATCGACACCCATGGAACCAGCAGTCAAGAAATCAAAAGATGCACTGCACTGGGTAAATCTGCTGCAAAGGACCTCTTCAAAGTGTTGAAGAGCAAAGATGTCACCCTGAAGACTAAGGTGTGCCTGAATCAAGCCATGGTTTTTTCAATCTCATCATACGCATGTGAAAGCTGGACAACGAATAAGGAAGACCAAAGAAGAACTGACACCTTTGAATTGTGGTGTTGGCGAAGAATATTGAATATACCATGGACTGCCAAGAGAACAAATAAATCTCTCTTGGAAGAACTGCAGCCGGGATGCTCCTTAGAGACAAGCATGAGAGACTGCATCTTACATACTTTGGACATGTTGTCAGGAGGATTCAGTCCCTGGAGAAGGTCATCGTGATTGGCAGAGTACAGGGTCAGCGGAAGAGAGGAAGACCCTCAACGAGGTGGATTGACACAGTGGCTGTAACAATGAGCTCAAGCATAACGACTGTTAAAGACGGCGCAGGACCCGGCAGTGCTTCCTTCTGTTGTGCACAGGGTCGCTGTGAGTCGGAACCGACTCGACTACACCTAACAAAAATGACATTACCCAGTGGATTTTAAGTAGGGTGGTCCATGTATATAATTTATTTATTTTTTTCTTCTTGTTGATCTCTACTTTGATGGCATTGTCATCAAAGAAGGTACTTTGTATTATCTCAATAATTTGGATTTTCGTGAGGACTGCTTTGGTTCGTAAGCTGTCTATTCTGGAGAATGTTCTACATGTGTTGGAAGAGAACAGATACTTTGCTGCTGTTGGGTATAGTAGTCTACGTCTTTGAGGTTAAGTTGCTTTTTTTTTTTGTGGCCTTTAGATCTTCATTATCTTTGCTGAGTTTCTTTCTAGATGTTGTTTTTACTGAGACTGATGTGTTGAAGTCTCCTACTATGATTGTGAAACTGTCAATTTTTCTTTTCAGTGCTGTTAGAGCCTGTTTTATGCATTTTGGAGCTCTGTCATTGGGTGCAGGTATTTATTATGGTTATGTTCTCATGGTGGGTTGTCTCTTTGATCATTATAGAATGCTGTTCTTTGTCTTTTACAGTGCATTTCGTTTTAAAGCATATTTTATCCGAGACTGGCACTGGTACTTGTGCTGTTTTTAGGTTGCTGTCTGCTTAATGTATATTTTGTCCATCCTTTGATTTTAATATATTTGTCTTTGTTTCTAAAGAGTGTCTCCTGTAGACAGCACACTGCTGGATCTTTTTTTTTTTTAATCCATTTTGTCACTGTGTCTCTTCATGCATTCATCCATTTACATTCGGTCCAATTATTAATAGGTTTGACTTTATTGCTGTCATTTTGGAGTACTTTTTTGGGGGGGGAAGGTGCTGGTATTTTCTTTGTTCTTCCTCTTCAGTGCTGAATTCCTGTTTTCTGTGGGTTTTTTTTTTTTTATGTATCTTTCGTTGTTATAGATTTTCTGTTTACTGAGACTTTACGTTTTTCTCCATTTTGATGAGGTTTGTAAACTTTTTTTGTGGTTATCTTGAAACTTACCCCTATCTTCTCTAGTTTAAAGCAGTCTTTTATTCCTTTATATAGCCTGGACTTCCTCTCCATTTGAAACTTCTATACCTATGTGCACCACTTATTTCTTTTATTGTTCTGATACTGTTGTTATTTACAGACTGGTATCACTGGATCCCTGTTTTAATTCTTTCAGTTTTTTACATCTTCAGAGTTCGTTACTTAGGTTGGTACCTGCCTGATGCTCTCCTGTGCCCTAAATTCAAGCTCGCCTGCTATTGTTGATACTCGTAAACAAAAGGACCCCCTTTAATGATTCTTACACGTTGGCTAGTTTTTACATATTTGTTCCATGAAATTCTGTTTATCTGGAAACGTCCTAATTTCACCATCGTACCTGAGCTAGAGTTTTGAAAAATCTATTACTCTTGGTTGACAATTTTTTTCTTTCAACATTTTATGTATGTCATGTGTTCTTGCCTGCATGCTCTCTATCAGAGTATCATCTTATTGTCTCCCCTCTGCATGTGAGTTTTTTTCTCAAGCTGCTCTCGTGATTCTATTTGATTTTAGCGAGTGTGATTATGATACTCGTCAGGGTATTTCTTTTAGGGTCTATCCTGTATGGTGTTTGCTGAGCTTCTTGCTCAGCTTTTCATCTTTGATGATATGTGAGTAAATCTTCAAAGCAGTATCGGTTTTTAAAAAAGTACAGCTAGCGGGTACTCTGAATCCCGTGTGCTCTCCTAGATGCTAAATTTAAGAAATCTAATTTTCCTGAATGACCAGGAGGGAGAACTCTGAAATCCCAGGCTCTAGGTCTAAAACGCCTCTTTTAATACTTGCCGTTCAGTCGATTCTGACTTGGGGTACCCCACGTGTACCGAGTAGAACTGCAATTCATAGGGTTTTCACAGCTGTGACTTTTCAAACGCAGATTGCTATCACCTTTCTTCCTAAGTGCCTCTGGGTGGGTTTGAATCGCCAACCTGTCAGCTGGTATACCAGTGCTTAACCGTCTGCAACGCCCAGCGACTCCTAAAAGGGCTCCACACCAAGAGATTACTGAGATCCCTCTTATGATCACTGCCCTGTTCAGAGCAGAATCTGGCCCTCTCTACCTCTGCCCCTCCAGCTTCATGATGCAGTCTTTTGCCCACTGAATGCATTCCATCACCCAGCCATCCTGCACATCTCTAGGGTGTGATGTCTTCTTAATCCTACTCTGGTTAAGTCTAAAAAGCCTACAGTCGAAGCTAATCCAGCATTCTTTCTACCATCAGCTCATTGGCTCTGAAATATGCCAGGCTAGATGGGACCAGGGAGCCCTGCTGGTGCACTGGTTAAGAGCTCAGCTGCTAACAGAAAGTCAGCAGTTCGAAACCACGAACCACTCCTTGGAAATCCTATGGGACAGTTCTACTCTGTCCTGTAGGGTCACTGTATGAGTCAGAATAAACTCGAGGTCCATGGGTTTTTGGTTCAGACCGGCTCATATACCCCTGATGGCACATGGAGGAAGCACTTGGCTGCTAACCGAACAGTCAGTGGTTCAAATTTAGCAGCGGAGAAAAGACATGGTGATCTGCTCCCATAAAGATCACTGCCTGTGGGGCAGTTCTACTCTGTCCTACAAAGTCACCAGTCAGAATCAACACACCAACGACAACGAAAGGCACAGGCGTCCATGGATGACACAGTTATGCCCCAAATACTAGCCCAAAGGCTGGCAGTTAAAACCCACCCATAAGCACTGCCAAAACAACGCCTAGGGATTTGATTCCAAAAGTCACATCGTTGAAAACCCTATGGGGTGGTTCACTGTGCACACATGAGTCACTGCGAGTCAGAATCCACTCACTGCAATTTACAACAAACAAGCCCAACCAGACTCTGCTGCCTCGTGCTCCGCTGGGATGTCTGTTCACACACTGATCATTTGTGCCACTCTCCGGTCTTTCAATAAGCCATCATCACAATGTACTCTCTCAGCTGAGCTGAGAACAATGCTAACAGAGTCATATTAGCTAATAGGTGTTGCTGAGGGTCAGGAGAAGGGAGACAGCAATCAATCATGGAAACAAAACCCTTGTTCGGTCTTGCCCTGTTGGGGTAGGCCTGAAGAGTCACCTCTGCGCAAGAGTGAACTGCCTCTTGCTCACTCTGCAAGTGTGGGTAATCCTGCACCCTCTGCAAATCCTCTCAGCAGCCAACCATTTCCGAAATAATACCCTCTCTTTGTTTCTCCAACGCAGCACCAACCTTGAAGCCTTGGGCAAAGGGTCATTTGCTTTTTAACTGCCTAAGTCACTATCATTCACTATACATGAAACCCCCTGTGGAAAAGGTACCGCCCCCTCTCTGAAGTTGCCTCCCTCCATCCTGTGAGAAGGCCTGCTCTGGAACCACAAGCCCACGTCCCACAACACATCTTGGTCCTTGAAACATCCATGGATGTTTGGCTGTGAAACAGAGAAGACACTCAGGAACTACCCCTCAAATCACTGAAACACTGTTACCCTCCCAGGTACTGACAATAGTCCTGGATCTAACCTGTGGGGGGAACCGATGGAGCTGGGCTGCAATGCTTTGAAGGCCAAGCCCAAGGCAGGCAAAACTTTTAACCGTGTACCTTTATTTTGAAGTTTAGAAATCTGGCTCCTGCACAAGCCAACCTCATGCCTCATACTAACCTCTTATGACTTTACTTCCCCACTAAACCCTACCAGCTCAGAATTGAGACCTCAACAGCTCAAAATTGAGATCTTGGATTAGGAAAGCACCAACTTGCCAGGGACCTACTGCTGCATTAAGTGCAAGGCTGGCTTTCCCACTGGGGGGAATCTGCCAGGTAGCTAAACCTCCTACTGCGTGGGTAACCTCGACATCTACAGAAAACCAAGTCTTCTTTGGGTTGGCCCTCGTTTTTAGAATGTGATCCCCTGTCCCTCCCTTTCTCCATCTCCTCTCCCTCTGCACACACGCCCAGTGACTCTAGAACCCTCTTGGTCACCAACTACATCCACTACCAAAGGCACAGCAACCAGTTAACAGATCGGTCCCAGCTCAATCCTGAGTTCTTAGAACACAGCAGCTCAGTCTCTGCATTTGGGGGCGAGGTTCCAGACCAGGGATTAGGGCTTGGATTAGGTCCCACAGCTGGGCAGGATTCAGGTCATGAACGATCAAAGGTATAACGGATGAAAAGAAAACTACGTGAGCCGGAGGAGAACCCCAAATTCACCTGCTTATAAAGTGTCTGGGACAAATGGAGAGGAGTGGGGGCAGAGCACCCTGGTCTAGGCATAAGCTAGGCACGCTTAAGAGAAAGTCCTAGACAGTTGAGAAGCTTCCAGAACCTGCTCCATTTCTCACCAATCACAGGAATAGCAAATTTAGAGAAAAAGAGACCTTGCCCTTGCTCTCCAGTATCATCCTGCTAACAGAAAGCCTCAACTCTTCTGGCTGTCAGCTCAGAAATCCTGACAGCGATCATGGGTGACTTGTGATCATGTCACCACCGGGATCCAACACGCCTGCCACAATCCACAAGGCCTGTGGCTTTTTATCCACCTCAGTCACTATCCCCGCCAACCCCCTGCCACTGCCCAAGTTCAGGTCCCCAACCTCTCTGTCCCATCCCGCTGCCTATGGCCTCTTCAATGGGTCACTCAGTCACCCTTTCTTCCTGTCCCCTTAATATGATCCAAATTCGCACCACCACAATGATCCTCCTAACACATAAATCCAGCAGGGTAACATCTAAAGCCTTTCCTAATGCCTGTGGAACTTAAGAGAGACAGATAAGTGAGTGAGGATATCAAAAAGTGTCAAACCAGGAACAGGGCTAGGCAACCAAGCCCTGACCAGCATCCCTTCATTACCACTCTTGAACACCTGGCCAATGGGGAACATGTCCCAAATACCACCCACTCTAGTCACCCCCCCCCCTTTTTTTTCCTGGAGAGGGGAGAAATGCCACCTTTCCTACATTGAATCTTCCACTGTTTACGAGCGGTCATCCACAAACCATTTAGTTACATGCTCTTTGTAATTCCCTTGCATTTATTCAGCGTTTCGCAGTTTTCAGCACACAGAAGTTGCACTGCCCAGACCCCACTGTTCATAAACCCTATGCAATACGGAATCTCCGTCTCTACGTACGCCCCCGTCACCGATCACAAACTATCCAATGTCAACGAGGATTCTGTATGAAAAGTCTCCCTGCTACGCCCCTGCCCCCCTTAAGGCCTCCAAATTCTCCATGCGCTATAGTCCCTGTGCCCTTTAACCCCTGGCTCAAGCCAAGCTGGGTGGGTTAACGCAGTCACAGGGAATGCTCCCCAGCCCTCTGCCCAAAGTAACAGCCCATGAACCTTGAAACAAGGTCAACCAACAACTCCCCAAATCTCTCAGCTATGGCACAGGCTTCAGTCTCAAATTCACGGTGGCCATTTGGCCCTTCTGCTGCTACAGTATTCTGCCAGTAATAACAAACTTTTAAACAGTGGTTGGCCGACGAGCAGGGCCAGTGGGTAAACACAACATTCCGTGTCTCTCGTTCTCCACATCTCTCCTTGAGAAATTCACAGGGACTACCGATCTGCTATGTCTCCGAAAACAGGATCCATTGGCCTGGACAACTGAAGACTGCACAGGATTCAAGGGCCTACCTCTGGAGCCACACACAAATTCAGAGTGGATCTTGTGTCAAGTGCTGCTGCTCCCCTCTACCCCAACAACCACACACCAAACAATCAAGTGATTATCCAGCTGCAAAAATATTGTAAACTCCCATAGGGATACCAGTATTTCCCTCCCCACGCCCAGAAAAAGGGGGTACAGGGGGACTTTGAGCAAGGCAGACAAGTAAAATAAACAAATTCTCACTGAATATATTAAAATTCGCCCACAGATCTTATTTAGATGGCATCTGGTCAGCAAAGGTGATGGGGGTATGCATGAAATAAAAAGGGGTATGTTACCCCAAGACCTTAAGTTCAGGGAAAAGAGGCATGATGACTCAGGGGTGATCCTGGTTCCCCTACAGGTGTTTTCTACATGGGAGGGAGGGAGGGAGGAAAGGAGCTTCCTATGTGAAATAAAACTCCCTTTCCCTTTCCTCAAGAGGCACCAACTCAGGTGTTAAGTTTACCTGATCCTTTAAAAACCCAGCAGTAAAGAATATTATCACCAGTTACAGAAAAAACAAAGGCTCAGGAAAGGCTACATAGATTTGCTAAGGTTCCATGGTCAATAATCAGGCCCTCATGATTCCAAGACTACAGACCTTTGCCACAGAGAAATATCCTGTCCCTTGGAGAACAAGTTACTGAACTAGCACTCTGGCCCTAAAGAGCCCTATGTAAAAATTCACTATCTTACACCAGTTTTGGAGACCACGCCCCTGGATCAACCAACCTGACCAACAAGGGGAACAAGGAAATCTGACCCTGGAGCACAGAGACAGTAAGTAGCCTTAGAATCTGGCCTGAACTCCCTCTGGCAACCTTAATCATAGACTCCAGTCTGGAAAATGACCAAGTCCACTTAATTTGACACACAGGACTTACTTTTGCCTCTTCAGCTGTGATACGGTGAACGGCAAAACGACCCTTGGTGTCATAGACCAGGCGGAAATGCTCACTTGTCTTCTCAATGCTGATGACATCTGTTCACCAACAGGTATAATGGGTATGATTAGTGTAAAGACCCTTCTGCCTAAGCAGCAGGGCTCAGTGTGACAAGCTGAATGCAAGAAGGGTTTTACTAGCTGGGAGTCCCCAGTACTGGAGCTTCTGAAAGAAAACAGCCGAACTCTGCACCTGACCCAGTAAATGTTGCAAGGGGAAGTGGCTGTTATTCATGGTCGCTCCACCACTTCTCATATTCGTGTACAACGGCCGTTTGAGACCATGCTCTGGGTTAACACACTTCCAGAGCCTGAGGAGGAAGCGGAGGGAGCACACAGGCACCAAGAAACCAAAAGAAGGGGCAACGTGAGCGTTACATATAGTGCTTGCATATAACAAGGTGGCAAGGCTCGTCAGGCTTCACACAGTGCCCTGGCTTCTTTACTCCCTCTCTACCCAGAGTCCTGACTCTAGTTTGGGGTTTTGAGAAGAACAGAGCCGGACCTGTAAATACGTAAAGAACGCCCTTCTGGCTGACTGGCTGGATTCTGGATGGTCCTACTACTGAAACTGTCAACACGTAAGGAAAGGGTGGACGAAACAGTCAGAATTCCTCAGTATCCTTCTCCACCTCCCACCTCAGCCCATTCTTCCCAGAGGGGCGTGAACTTTCTCTTCCTCCTCCACCAGCCACCATCCCCACCCCAAGCCAAAGCTGATTAAGTCAACACCACACAAACCAGGGGGAGAAAACACAGCTATAATCCTGATCGCGTAACCCCGCCTGCCTTATTTTCCCTCAACCTGTCTCTTCTCCAACATAAAGAGCCCCTCTCCTTACCCATGAATCCAGCTGGGTATGTGATGTCAGTTCGAATCTTGCCGTCGATTCTGATGAAGCGCTGCATACATATTTTCTTTACCTCATCTCCAGTCAACGCATACTTGAGTCTATTCCTGAGGAAGATTATGAGGGGGAGACACTCCCTCAGCTTGTGGGGACCTGTCGATGGACGAGGCGCCTGCAAAAGAAAACAGGGGCAGCCAGCTCCTTGATCACTGGAGATCCACCCCTTCCCCCAGATTCGGCAGGAGACGAGACACGGTTCAGCTTGAACTTAACTTGTTGGGCAGAAGAGGAATACAAGAGGGCAATTAACCAATCAATATGGAGGGGTCTGTTTTGTTTGGAGGGTCCAGAGCCCTCAGCCATGTCAATACTAGGCTTTGTGCCACCCACACATCCCCCCCGCCCCCCGGCCTCCCATCCTCAGGGTCCTGGCAGAAGCCAGCCTCACTGCCCACCTCTCCGTTTTATCATGCCTCAAGCACCGCGGCCGCCTCCCCAGCCCTTTCAAGGTTTCCTTGAACGTACCACCGCATCCCACGCATCTCGGTCATGGCATGCTACACCCACAGCCCTCAATAAAATATTCCGGTACTCCCTCGTCACTCTGGTCTTCAAAGTTTCCGCACAGGTCCCACCAGCATCCACACAACGTTGCTGGACCACCCCAACCCTCTTCCTGTCTCAACTGCTTGCCACAGGGTATGGCCACTTCGTGCTGCAACTAATCCCACACTCTCCCAACCTCTGTGCTATACTGTCCTTTCACAACTGCCTTCCACTCTGTATGAAAACCCTCAGCTACTCAAGGCCTGGGCGTGTACTCCTGCGAACTTTCAAATCTCAGGCATGGGTGCCGGAGACAGGCGTTTCACTCGTGAGAAACAAACAAAGAAAAAAAGAGTTGTTGTCAAGTCAACCCCGACTCAAGGCGCCCCCATGCGCGTTACAACTGTGCTCCACAGGGTTATCAATGAGTGATCTTTTTGAGGCGGATCGCCAGGCTTTTCTTCCTAGTCTGTCTTAGTCTGGAAGCTCCGCTAAAACATACTCAGCACCATAGTCACACAGAAGCCTCCACTGACAGACTGGATGGTGCCTGCATGAGGTGCACTGGCCGGGAATCGAACCCCAGTCTTCCACAGGGAAGGTGAGAATTGTATCACTGAGGCACCACTGCCTCATCGCACAGCCTTTACTAGAAGTTCAGTCAGTAACCCGGGCCGAGCACAAACAGCAGCATTTCAACTGTTAAGTACGCATAGTTAATTATTTATGGTAGCCTGTACTGTTACTGGAAACCCTGGTGGCCTGATGATTGAGTGCTACCTATGGCTGCTAACCAGACGGTCAGCAGCTCAAACCCACCAGGCGCTCCCTGGAAACTCTACGGGGCAGTTCTACTCGGCCCCACAGGGTCTGTACGAGTCGGAATCGACTCGACAGCAGTGGGTTTGGGTTTTTTTTGGTACCGTTACTAAAACTCTTTTTCTTAAGAGGTGGAACCTCCCTTTGGCTCTGGACCTGCCAGAAGACAGGTACCAAATCCACTGGAAAAGGAGGGACCTCAGAGGGCAACGGAGAGCACCAGACAGCCTTCTGAGCATCCACCAGGCTTGCTTTTATCACCAGAACCCCACGACAAGGCATGCTCGCCTTCTTTTGTGGGTCTTTTTAGGACTGCAGCTCTTCGAGTGCAAACATTAAGAATCTAAGTGGGAGAGTCATTCAAGATGGGCTGCGTAACACGACTTGCAAGTAATATCTTCCCCCATCCTAGCAGCTGGACAGATCCTTTTGGAAATGACTCCCTAAACACCTGCAGTGGCTCACTCTGTTCCTTCCTTGGGATCCTCGTTCAAAAGTTGACTTCTGAAGAGAGGTCTTTGCATTGCACCCTCTTTAAAGCTGCAATCATCCAATTCCCACTCCTGATTCCGCTCCCACTGCTCAAACGTTTCCCCCAATAGCTTTTACCATTTCTGGACCTACTATAAGCTTCCCTCTCCTCCCAGCAGAAATGTAAGATTCGACAAGAGAGGGATCCCTCTGGGTTTTCAGGAACCATTCTGTATTGTGACACATCCCCGAGGGCCTAAGGCAGTACCTGTCACATGGCAGGCTCCCAATAAGTAGCTACAAAACGAAATAACACTGTGTGTGGTTCTCAGCGAAATTATGCCTCAGACAGCAGTGCTGAGTGCAGAGTACACTTGAGAACCACACCCACCGTTTCCGGACAGGACATCAGAACTTAAGGGGCCTGTTGAAAGAAAGTTTTTACAAGTTCTGAGTTCAGGCGTTGGAAACGAAAAGGCCCAAAAGAACGCAGTAAACACCGCCCAAGGGAAACAGCAACCGTAGGAGGTAGCTAGCGGGCATTTATGACCAGTGGCTTAAGAAAAAATACTGGAACAGCAGCAACGAAAAAATCATACTCACGAAAACACCCGTTAGCTTGTCGAGCATCCAATGCTTAGGCGCTGTAACCCGCTTCAAGTGTTTCTTGGGGCCCCGAGCCTGGAAAACACACCAACTCTTCGACACAAATTCTACTCCGCTGAGATTAAAACGCATTCTAAGCGACAACCGGTAAGAGCGGCTAATGGGTAATACCCACCTGATTTCGGGGAAAAGAATCGTTCAACCAACTTCTCTCCCCGTTCTGAGAAAGTACTACCTCCTGCCAGGCCCAGCACAACGGAGCCTCCGGCGAACTCACAAACCTTTAGAAACCTCGTGGGACCCCTGAGCGTCCGCCGAGACAGCGTCCTCACTGCCCTCCTAGCAAATCTAAGGCCTCGAGAGCGTCGAAATCAACTAATCCCAGTACCAGGCGGTACTGGGAAGCGTGGACAAGGACAGAGTCAAGTCTCAAGCACCACCGGCCCAGGCGCTAAGCGCCAACCGCAAGCTTGAGAGAAACAAAGCGCGCCAGCTCCCAGCCCGGAGCCACTTCTTTCCGACCTCGGCTCCTGGTCCGGATCGGGCTTCTTGGAGTTGCACAAGAAGCATTCCCTCCCCCTGGCATGGACGCCCGAAAACAGAAAGAGCGGAAAAGGTGGAGCACCGCTTCTTCGGAGGATAGAGACAGATAACCCGGGAGCCGGAAAGCAAGCGTCTTACCATGGCGAAACGCTGCGAAGGAGAGGAAGCTCTCCCCTTCCGGTGCAACGTGCTCTGGGGTCCTGAGCCGCAGAACCCGAAGAGCGAGAAGTTGAGTTCCGCACTTTGCCCAGCGCCGCCGGGTCCCTTCCGACTCATAGGCAGTGAAAAGTCCCTTGGTCTTGCTCTCTGGCGGCTGAAAAGCACCGAACTGAAATTACTCTTATATCGGCTTTCGCATACTAATTCACCTGTGGCACTTAAAACGGCGCGTGGCTTTTGGTCCTTCCTCCTGTCTCTTGAGCTCGGTGACCTAGTTCGGGCCCCGAAATATTTAATAAAGGTCAAAAAGGAGCAGGATATGACCTTTATTACTGAATCGACTGAACGAAATAATCTATATGATCCGCTGTAACTCTGACATGTTGTGATTGCGAAATGACGGCTTAGTTTAAAACTAAATGATTCGTTTGTCCGGAATTAGGTGGTGGTGACGGTGGCGTAACCTTGAGAACACAACTGAAAACCACGGAAAGGAACGCTGTAAGAGGGTGAGTTTTATGGTATGTGAATTGTAGCTCAATTTTTAAAAACCATTTGTTGTCCTGGGTTGGATAGTGAGTGTAAGGCGGTGAATTTTATGGTAGGTGAGTTTATCTCCAAAAAAAAAAAAAAAAAAAAAAAATCGTTCGTCGTATTCCCACCTCGGAAACTCTACAGCTTCGTCCTCGCGGATTTTGTAGTTTTTCTCTCTGGCTTCTAAATCCACGCCAGGAACCCAGCCAACCCCGAGGCCACCACCCCCCCGCCCCACCCCCCCCGCCCCACCCCCCCCCGCCCCACCCCCCCCGCCCCACCCCACCCCGCCCCGCCCCGCCCCGCCCCGCCCCGCCCCGCCCCGCCCCGCCCCGCCCCACCCCACCCCACCCCCCCCCTTTTTTTTTTTTTTGCTATTTCTCCGGCCCCTTTGCTGATTCAGCTCCAGCGCTGAAAGAACTCTCTGAGCGCTACTGACCTTGATAGGATTGGTCACCTCCCTAACGCCCCAGCGGCTTGCACACACGCTCAGTTTTCTACCCTTTTCCTGATGACTTTCCTTTCTTCTTGCTCCTCCACAAGAAAATGCAATCTCCCTTCCCCTACAAATCGAACAATACAAAATATTGCATTGTTTTCTGAACTGAAACGTTCTTTCTTGACTGGATCATTTGCAGAGCTCGTGTTAGTCAAAGACATACATAGATATGGGGAAATCTGAAAAGTTGGAAAGCGAATTTATGAGGTCCCTGAGGAGAGTGAGTTTAAGAAGACATTTGCCCGGGGAGTGATCACTGACGGAGAACCAATTGACATGTTTCAACAAACGGAAGCAGCGCTGGAAGTGCTCACTTGTCTCTGACAAGAAATATGGAAGACAGCTACCTGGCCAACTGCCCAGAAGAGATTCGATAGTTATGCCTATTCCCGAGACAGGTGACCCAACCGAATACGAAATTATCAAACCGTATCATTAATATCATGCGCAAGCAAAATTTTGCCGAAGAGCATTGAAAAACAGCTGCAGCAGTATAGTGACAGGGAACTGCCAGAAGTTCAGGCTAGATTCAGAAAAGGATGTGGAAGTAGGGTTATCATTGCTGATGTCAGAAGGATCCTAACAGAAAGCGGAGAATGCCAGAAGGATGTTTACCTGTGTTTTATTGATGATGCAAACACATTCGACTGTGTGGATCATAACAAATTATGGATAACATCATGAAGAATGGGAATTCCAGAACACTTAATTATGCTCATGAGGAACCTGTACGTAGATCAACAGGCAGCTGTATGGACAGACCATGGGGATACGGAGTGGTTTAAAATCAGGGAAAGTGTGTGTCAGGGTTCTAAACTTTGACCATACGTGTTCAGTATATGCTGAGCAAGTGATCTGAGAAGATGGACCATATGAAGAAGAACGGGACATCAGGATTGGAGGAAGACTCATTAACAACCTGCGTTATGCAGGTGACAACCGTGCTTGGCGAAAGTGAAGAGGACTTGAAGTACCTGCTGATTAAGATCAAAGACCACAGCCTTTAGTATGGATTACACTTCAACATAAAGAAAATAAAAATCCTCACAACTGGACCAATAAGCCACGTCATGATAAAAGAGAAAAGGTTGAAGTTGTCAAGGATTTTGTTGTACTTGGATCCACAATCAACACACATGGAAGCAGCAGTCAAGAAATCAAAAGACGCATTGCACCGGGCAAATCTGCTGCAAAGGACCTCTTTAAGGTGTTGAAAAGCAAAGATGTCGCCTTGAAAATTAAGATGCGCCTGACCCAAGGCATGGTATTTTCAACCGCATCACACGCATGTGAAAGCTGGACAATGAATAAAGAAGGCCAAAAAAGAACTGATTCCTTTCAGTTGTGGTGTTGGCAAAGAATAGTGAATATACCATGGACTGCCAAAAGTATGAACAAATCTGTCTTGGAAGCATCACAACCAGAATGCTCGTTAGAAGCAAGGATGGCGAGACTGCATCTTAACACTTCGGGTATGTTGTCAGGAGAGATCAGTCCCTGGAGAAGGACATCATGCTTGGCAGAGTACAGTGTCAGCGGGAACGAGGAAGACCCGCAATGAGGTGGCTTGACACAGTGGGTGCAACAGTGGGCTCAAGCATAACAACAATTGTAAGGATGGCACAGGACCGGGAAGTGTTTCGTCCTGTCGTACGTAGGGTTGCTATGAGTCGGAACGAACTTGAGGGCACCTAACAACAACAACCTTGAGTACTATGTGCTTTTAAGAACTCTCCGTGGGGGATCAAACTGACAACAGCAACCCAAAAGATTAGACAGGAACCTTGGGGGACAGCGAGTTTATGTTAGTGGGGGAAGAACAACCCAGAAAAGGAAGGTGAGAACGATGGCACAGCTGAAAAGGTGTAACAGTGCCACTGAATTGTACACGTAGAAAGTGTTGAATTGGTGTATGGTTTGCTGTGTATATTCTGAACAACAAAATAAATAAAATAAAACACTAGCTGACCAGTAAGGACCACTTACAGAGACCTCCGTGGTCGCACCTGACAAAGCATTCAGACTTTAGAAAACAGCTGAGGAAAGATATTAAGTAAGCAAACAGCAAACTCCAGGGAGGAGGTAGAAGCTGATTTTCAGCATTACCCCACTATAGTATTCAAAGCAACCGGTTGCCAATAACAACAACAAAAATACAATGTATGCAAAGAAACAAAGCGTGGGCCATTCACAGGAAAAGAAAATTAATAGAAATTGTCCATGAGGAAGCCCAGGCAGTGAACTACTAGTCTGATATGTTAAATCAACTGATGTGATTGTCCAGTCTGAGAAGAAGAAGGAGAAAAGAATGAAGAAAAATGGACAGAGCTTAAGAGACCTATAGGACATCATTTTAGTTTCACCATCATTCTTGAAGGACAGTTTTGCTGGATATAATGTTGGTGAAGGTTCTTTTCTTTCAGCACTTTAAATACGTAATTTTACTGCCTACTGGCCTCCACGGTTTCTGAGAGAAATTGATACTTGATCCTATGGTATTTCTTTGTTCCATGAGGGTGCTTCCGGGTTGAAACTGCCAACCATTTGGTAAGCAGCCAGTCCCCTAACCACTGTGCCACAAGGGCCACTTCCAGGCTGGGCAGCACCAGGAAGTTCTAAGGATGATAGATGAGGAGTTGAATATAATGGATCACGTAAACACGTTGTGATTTCTGAGACTCTGGGATTGATAAGGAGATCCTGGCCCAGGTGAGGTGGTTTCCAAGAGATAGCCAGATAGGACTTAAAGTTGACCTTACCTATGTAAGGCTGAATCCTAGGGGGAAATCCAGCTTTAGGGCCCAAGAGTCTAGACACTAATGTCATCTTGGAGAGTGTGGTCAAGCTCCCTGCCACGTGTCAGGACTGCACCAACTTCCTTCTGTGTCGCTAAGGTATGTGCACACAGCTTGATTTGCCGTGGTGGAGTCTGTCTGGTCTCTTTATCATTTGCTTCTTTCTGCTGTTATGTATTAACGGTGGTCTTGAATGTGCAGTCCTTCCAACGCTATCAACAGAGTAGGGATTATCACCCTCACTTTCTTAAACCAACCTAAAAATGAAGCTCTAAGAATTTAAGTCATTTGCGCTTGTACTCCCAAGTCCACATTCTTGCTTTTGTAAAATATCGCTTTTGAAACAGGCAGAGTCATGGTAATACCGTCCCCAAACTGGGTGCCGAAAGCACAATATTACTTGTGGATGGCTAAGAAAATTAAGCATTTATTCATTCAAGTTAGAAGGAAACACTTCAATGTTGTATTTGTGGAACCCAGAGCCACAAAAAAAAAAAAAAACAGGTTGGCAGCTCTGAGAATGACCAGGAAAAACATGCAGTGCTGTTTATATAAAAGACTCACTGCAGACTCATCCTACCCAAGTCACATTTCCCCTGTCTCTGCCCCTGCCAGAGTTTTCTGCTTACAACCTGCCTCCGCCTCTAGGAAAATAAGCAGCAGATCACCACCACCCCCTCCTTCTTAATGTTAGCTGCTGTGGAGTCGGGACGGAATCATGGGCCTCCATACACAGTAGAGTGCCAGCAGCAACACATAGGTGGTGGCTGCCCATGAGATTTTTGACTGAGAATCCAACTGAGGTCTCTCACAGGAAGGCGAGAATTCTACCACCGAACCAACGATGTCCATCTGACCCCCTCCTTAACTTCCTTAAATTGTTTTTTTTTATATTGAAATTTCTTGGTTCTAATGCCATTATTTGCTTTATCTTACCATGTACCTAAAACAGTTTCAAAATTAGTTAGGAGTGTTAGTTTAACACTGGGAAACTGCTTACTGAATTTTTAAGATTTCTTGTCCTTACGCCAACTGTCCTGAAACATTTTTTGAGAACCAAAAAGAGCTTTTTTGAGGGGAGGGGAGCACATGGGAAGGGTTATGCCTGTTAAGAATTACCTTATTGGGAGTTAGAGATATTTAAAACAATTTTTTTTAGTTATTCTTTTAACAGTAGCAATAATCAACACGTTACAACACAAAGAACACTTCTCAATGAAAAACAACTATTTTCCAACGCAAATCCAGAGAAGAGTGGCATCGTTTCACATTTCTGAGAAGCTTATCGTTATGCCTTAAATTGCAGCTAACCTCTGGAAGTAGCTTGTCTAGTTTCACGTAATTGTGTCTAGGTGACCAGGTTCACTGAAACACTTGAAACGTATTCTTTCCGAAAACAATTGAAGATTAACAAACATGTCCTCTTTCTAAGGCTCCGAAGGGCTTGCAGTCATGGCTCATTGACCTTGTAATTGTCTTAGCAAGATTTCTGTTTTTCCATTCTCCATAATGTTTGAGGACACACTGCTTTCTTGCAAGATTTGTGTATTCCGATCAACCAATTAGAAATTTTTGTTCAGAGCTCCCACTGAAGTCAAATACAGTGAACCGTGGGAGAGCGGGAACTCAACGGGACTGCCTTGCTTTTCTAGGTCTTGCAAGTTTTCCACCTTTCACAGGGTGCGGTCTTACTACTTTTATATCACTCTCATTAGTGGAAAATATTTGAGTTTTCCTTCTCTGACAGATTTCCACCTTACACAAGTTCTGGCCTTTGCAGGTTTTACCGTATAAGTACCCTGAAAATCTTAACAGAAGCACTGATTTACTACTCGGTAATGATGTGCTGTGTAACTTTAAAGATGTCTGTTAAATCCTCATAGCAATCTCTTAATGGTATACCAAGTTGTTTATTTTCAACACTACTGAACATATATTTAAAAAGTAAATGAACAAAGACCCATTGCCACAGAGCTGATTCCGACTCATGGTGACCCCACCTGTTACAGAGCAGAACTGAGTTCCATCAGGTTTTCTTGGCTGTAGCCCTCGCAGAAGCAGATGGCCAGGATTTTTTTTTCATGGCAACGCTGCCAGCCTTTCAGTGAGTAGACAAGGGCAAACTGTTTGTACCACCCAGTGCTCAATAGTCATCCACTGAGTAGAGGACTCAACAATGAGAGTTTTTCCAGTTGTGACAACATGTCCTACCTTTTGTGGGGCTACACTACACACATTTTGGCACTGAGTCAAACTATACCTTTCACTTATGGCTAATTGTTTCTAGAACGTAAATTTGCCCTTCCAGTGAACATTAAAAACTCCTTCCTCACAGCTTGCGGCCAACGTGGCGCCATAGACAGGAGCACCACACTGTCCCTCCACAGCAAAAACCCAGAAAACTAAGTAAAACAGAGAAAAACATCATTCCTGGGACCCGAAGTGTCAAATGAAGAGATAAAGAGCTCAGCCAAACACCAGATGGAATAAGAAACTGACAGAGAGCGAGGAGGGACATGTGCGGAGGTTCCTTCTCAGCTAACCCAGCAGGGATTCTCTGTCGTGTCAGAGATCGGATGACAGGGAGCATGGGAAAACAGCTTCTCGGACCTCTCAGCAGGAGACAAAACACTGAGTAACTCAGCGATACACACTTTCCCACCCCCATCCTCTCCCTGCTGCTCTACCTCTGAGCTTCCTGACTGGCGTTGGTGGCTCCACTGGCCAGGCAGTGCAGTGCTGCTTGGATTCGCCCACCCACTTCCCAGTTCAACGGACAGGGAGTATGGGAGAGCAGCTTCAGGAAGTTCCCAGCGGGAGACAGAGCACCAGGTAACCAGCGGTATATACTTTCCTAACTTCCACCCTTCCTGCCCTCCCCCTTTTGCCTCCTCTGCTTCCTGCCAGCCTCAGCCTTTTCGCAGGGAGGCAACTGCTTCTGCGGCAGGCCACTTGGATTTTGCCCCACCCACACTGGTCCAGTCCCTGAGCTGGTGTTCCTTCTGTCTCTTTTGGTTTCTTTGGTGCCTCCCACCACCTACCCCTTCTCTCTCTTGAACACCTAGCTCCCTGTGTCGTCTTTGCTTCTTGGAAGGCTACAAAGCCCCACTAGACTGGGGAACTACTCCTCTGGCACGGGACACCATGCTGGTGGGATTCCTGGGGCTTTTTTTTTCTTTTTTGCTTTGCTCTGTTTTGTTTGTTTTCTCTTGTTGCAGTTGGGAGCCCCTTCCAGCCATGCTGCACTACATGGCGTGGGAGCAAATCCCCCAGTCTGCACAAGCCACATGGGCAGGATCCCTGGAGGCATTTCTTTTTTCTTTACTTTTTTCCCTTTCTGTCTTTTCATTTCTCAGTTCTTGTCTGTCTGTACTTAGCTTCTTTCCTGTCTCCTGAATATCTGGTGCTGTTTAACATCTACACCCCCTCTAGCCAGACTATATTGCGCAGCCTGGGAGACCTCTGTGGTCTTCAAGGCCCCTGGAGGATTTTGTTTTCTTCTTTTTTTGTTCAATTTTTGTTTTTCTCCATTTCTCAGTCTCTCTTCTGTCCACTTCAGTGGTGATCTCCCTTTGCACTATTTTTATTTTTTTAATTGTTTTTGGCTCCTGTTTCTCCTCTTTCCCATAGCCATATTAGCCCTGTACATCACAACCTCCCCTCTCTATCCTGCCAACCTTCATGGGGTGCTGAACATCACACCCCTGAGCAGCACAGGCACTGCCTACCAGAAGTAGCCTGGCACTGATTGCTGGCCCACCCTGTCTGCCCTAGTACATGCCACAAACAACCCATCCCAGCTCCTCTGCTCCAGCTGGACCTGCCCTGCTGCACCATAGGTGAGTGACTGGCTCTGCCCATTGGACATGGAGGTGAAAATATTGCAACTACAGGCAAGCAAACAACAGAGAATGCACAGCCCGTCTGCTCAGACATAACCAAATAAAAGCAAGGATGAAACAAACAAATCTACAATCAAGCAACAAAACAACCACTGAATGTCCTGAAGACAGCAGATAATATCAAAACATACTAAGAAAGGACAGGACTGGTCCAGTAGGCGTCCAAAATAAAACACCAGATGACCTCCCAGTAGAAAAAAAGGCACTAGAACTACCTGACGGGGAGTTCAAGTCTCTAATATTCAGAGCTGTCCAAGAGTTGAAGTAAAAAAAAAAGAAGACAAATATGAGGAAAAAATAGACAAACTTATGGAAAAGGCAGATAAATTCATGGAAAATGGAGATCAAAAAAATGGAATAATTCAGGAAAATAATACAGGAGCAAAATGCCAAACTAAATTCACACTAGAAATCAAAACAACAATTAGAAATCCAAAAGATAACAAGATTTCAGAAATGGACAGTGTCATAGATGGGCTGAGGAGCAGGTTTGAAATGATGGAAGGTGGGATAGGTGAAATTGAAGACAAACACTTGGATACAACTCTGTTTGAGGAAAAATTGGAGAAAAGAACAAAGAAAGATGAGGAAACCATGAGAATTATGTGGGATACATTCAAAAGCAACAACTGAGGAGCCATCAGAGTTCCAGAACAGGGAGAGAAAACGGAAAACAGAGAGAGGATCCTTGAAGAATTGCTGACAGAAAACTTCCCTAATATCCTGAATGATGAATTGCTGACCATCCAAGAAACTCATCGAGCCCCGTGTAGGATAGACCCCAGAAAAAACACCAAGGCATATCATAATCACACTTGCTGAAACCAGAGATGAAGAAAAACTCCTGAGAGCACCTCAAGAGAAACAAAAAGTCGCATACATAGGAGAAACAGTAAAACTACGCTCTGATTATTCAGAGAAGCCATGCAGGCAAGAAGGCAATGGGGTGACATATATACAACTTTGAAAGAAAAAAATTGCCAACCACGGATAACATATCCTGCAAAACGTTCATTCAGATATCATGGTGAAATTAGGACATTTCCAGATAAACAGAAATTAAGGGAATGTGTAAAAACCAAACCAAACCTACAAGAATTACCAAAGGGTGTCCTTTGGTCTGAGAACAAGCGACGTCAGGCCACAGCCTGAATCTAGAATGCAAGATTGTACCAACCGGATACCAACATAGGAAATGAACTTTCAGGGACTATCCAAAACCAAAAGAATTGTGACAGGGACCCAGAGAAGTTAACCTGTAAATGACAACAACATCAGAACAATAAACGGTGTAAGCATAGAACTTTCTATGGGAGAGGAAGGCAAGGTGATTCCAAGTCACAATAGGCTGGTTCAAAGCTAGAATGATAAGGGTAAGTTTCAAGGTAACCACAAAGAAAGTTAACAAACCTACTCATCAAAATAAAGAAGAAAAAATACAGTCTCAATAAAAGCAAAATCTGCAAAAGCAAAAGAAATGAGAAAGAAATCCACAAAGAAAAGGAACTCAGCACAAAAGAGTAAGAGGAACAAAGAAAATGTTAGCACTACAAAAAAAAAAAAAAAAGGCACGACAAGATGACAGCAATAAACTCATACCTATCAGTAATTACACTGAATGTAAACGGCCTAAAAAAACAGGATCCATCAACATGCTGTCTACAAGAGACACACCTTAGAAACAGAGACGTAAATGTATTAAAAATCAAAGGTCGAAAAAATATGTATCAAGCAAATAACTACCAAAAAATTGCAGGAATGGCAATACTAGTCTCAGATAAAATAGACTTTAAAATAAAATCCACGTAAAAGGCAAAGAAGAGCACTGTTAAATGATTAAAGGACAATCCATCATGAAGACTTAACTGTTATAAATATCTATGCACCCAATGCCAGGGCTCCAAAATACGTAAACTCTAGCAGCACTGAGAAGAGAAATCGACGGTTCCACAATATTAGTCGGAGACTTCACAAACCACTCTTGGTAAGGGACAGAACATCTAGGAAGAAACTCAACAAAGATACAGAAGAGCTAAAGGGCACAATCAGCCAACTTGACCTCATAAACGTATGTAGAACACCCCATCCAACAGCTGCAAAGTACACATTCTTTCCCAGCACACACAGAGCGTTCTCCAGAATAGCCCACATCTTAGTCCGCAAAGCAACCTTCAGCAAAATCCAAAACATTGAGATAATACAAAGTATCTTCTCTGACCACAATTCCCTCAAAGTAGAAATTAACAACAGGAAGAGTAAGAAAAAAAAGAAAATCAATTACATGGGAAATGAATAGCACCCTGCCAAAATCACTGGGTAACAGAAGAAATCAGAGATGGAATCAAAAAGTCCTAGAATCAAATGAGAATGAAAACACGTCGTACCAAAACCTTTGGAACACAGCAAAGGCAGTCCTCAAAGGCCAATTTATGTCAATAGATGCACACATCAGGAAGGAAGAAAGGGACAAAATCAAAACATTAGCTGCACAGCTCAAACAAATAGAAAGAGAACAGCAAAAGAAGCCCACAGTCACCAGAAGAAAGGGACTAATAAAGATCAGAGCAGAAATAAATGAAATGAAGAATAGAAAAACAGTAGAAAGAATCGCAAAACAAAAAGTTGGTTTTTTGAAAGAATTAACAAAGCACTGGCCAAACTGACAAAAGAAAAACAGGAGAGGATGCAAATAACCCAAATAAGAAATGAAATGGGGACATTACAACAGACCTATCTGAAATAAAAACGATCACAACAGCCTATTATGAAAAACTTACTCTAAAAAAATTGAAAACCTAGAGGAAATGGACAAATTTATGGAAACACACTACCTCCCCCAACTGACAGAAAATGATGTGGAAAATCTGAACAGACCAATAACAAGAGAAGAGATTGAAAAGGGAATAAGAAAACTCCCAACGACAACAAAAAGCCCTAGCCCAGATGGCTTTACTGGAGAATTCTCGAAAACATTCAGAGAAGAGCTTACACCAGTACTACTCAAACTATTTGAAAACATAGAAAAGGAAGCAATATTTCTGAATTCATTCTGTGAAGCCAGCATAACCCTGACACCAAAACCAGGCAAAGACACTACAAAAACAAAATTACAGACCAATATCTTTCATGAATATAGAGGCAAAAATTCTCCACAATACTCTAGCCAATAGACTCCAGCCTCATAACAAAAAATAATACACCGCGACCAAGTAGGATTCATACCAGGCATGCAAGGAAGGTTCAACATTAGAAAATCAATCAACCTAATCTACCACATAAATAAAAAGAAAAGAATCACATGTCACCTCAATCGATGCAGAAAAGGCATTCAACAAAGTCCATCACCTATTCCTGATAAAAACTCTCAAATAAATAGGTATAGAAGGAAAATTTCTCAGCATAGTAAAGGGCATATAGGCAAAAGCAACAGCCAACATCATTCTTAATGGAGAGAAGCTGAAAACATTCCTCTTGAGAACAGGGCCGGACATCACTGTAAGTCTGTGAACCCCCTGTGCCCATGGCTGGGGGAAGGGACAGGCAACTGTGGACTAGGATCCTGAGTGTCTGACTTGGCCATGACAGCATTGAGTGCTGCTGGAGTGGTGTCGGAGTAGGCGGTTAGATGAATAAGGAGGGGGAGTGCTCCTCAGCCCACGGAGCTTTGGTGGGAGGAGGGCTGTGGTATGTGTGGTGGGTTGAGGGGCGGAGTGTGCACTTAACTTTTCTCAGGTGTGGTGTCTCCTTTTTGATTCTGGAGGTGCGTGCAAAGTCATTTCTGCTTAGCTGCACCAAATCAGGTTGGTTTGGGCTTGGGGAGCTTCTGCTCACCTCAGTGTGTCATGGCATGCAGGTTTGGTTATCAAAACGCTGATGATCCTGCCATCCGTAGTTCCCCATTTCTGCTGTTTTTGAATTGTCTCTCCTTCCACCTATTACTGCATCTGATTCTTCAGCTTTGTCTTTGGTGTTTAGGGTGCTTAAATTGTAAAGTATGTCTGATTCACCTGTTTTTCTGGGTCTTTGTTGTAGGAGGGATGACACGAAGCACCTGGGTTTTTCCTATTTTGGCTCTGCCTCTCTGCATTCAGCTGTTGATGGACTCTCTTGTTGTCAGACATTTCTCTTTTATTGTAACAGTAAAAATCTACCATTTTGTGCATTAACAGTGTATCTTTGGCGGTAATGGACACAAGGGTGCAATGTGAGTAACATAGGCTGTGATGGTTAAGGTTCTGTGTCCCTTTGGCTAGGCTATGGTTCTGAATGACATGGTAGTTAATGTAATAATGTAGTTTTTCTCTGTTTTGTGATATAATGTCTCCATGATGTCATCTGATATGACCAGCCAATCACTTATAAGAGGCTGTGGCCTGCACCCAGTATATAGGGATGTTTTGGCCAAGCTTGCTGGGTTTTGCTTACTCTGAATCGCACATCTGGCTTGTCATCATATGACCTCCGGTTCTTCAGACTTGAGCCAGCAGTCTGGTATATAGCCTGCCACTCTTGGGATTTGTGAGCCTCCACAGCCTATGAGCCAGCAGCCTGCCATCTTACCTGCTGATCTTGGACTCATCTGCTTCCACAGCCTTTGAGCCAGCAGTCTGCCATCTGACCTGCTGATCTTGGACTCATCAGCTTCCACAGCCTTTGAGCCAGCAGTCTGCCATCTGACCTGCTGATCTTGGACTCATCAGCTTCCTCAGCCTTTGAGCCAGCAGTCTGCCACCTGACCTGCTGATCTTGGACTCATCAGCTTCCACAGCCTTTGAGCCAGCAGTCTGCCACCTGACCTGCTGATCTTGGACTCATCAGCTTCCACAGCCTTTGAGCCAGCAGTCTGCCACCTGACCTGCTGATCTTGGACTCATCAGTGTCCACAGCCTTTGAGCCAGCAGTCTGCCATCTGACCTGCTCATCTTGGACTCATCTGCTTCCACAGCCTTTGAGCCAGCGGTCTGCCATCTGACCTGCTGATCTTGGATTCATCAGCTTCCACAGCCCACAACACACAAGCTCCAGAGAATAAACTATGTAGCTAGGATCTTCTAAAAATTGAATACTTATGCTCATCAAAAGACTTCACCAAAAGAGTTAAAGGAGAACTTATGGACTGGGAAAAAAAATTGGCTATTACAAATCAGACAGAGGTCTAATCTCTAAAATCTACAAGAAAATCCAACACCTCTAAAGCAAAAAAGGAAACCCTGGTGGCATAGTGGTTAAGTGCCACAGCCGTTAACCAAAAGGTCAGCGGTTTGAATCCACCAGGTGCTCCTTGGAAACTCTACGGAGTGGTTCTACTCTGACCTATAGGGTCACTATGAGTCAGAATGACTCAATGGCAGTGAGTTTGGTTTTTTTGGTCTACAGCAAAAAGACAAACAATCCAATAAAAAATGGGCAAAGGAAATGAACAGTCCCTTCAGCAAAGAAAACATTCAAGCAGCCAACAGACACGTGAGGAAATGCTCAGGATCTCTAGCCATTAGAGAAATGTATATCAAAAGCACAATGAGATACCGCCTCACCCCAGCATTACCCACACAAATCAATGAAATAGGAAATAACAAATGTTGGAAAGGCTGCGGGAAGATCGAGACCCTTACATGCTGCTGAAGAGAATGCAAAATGCTACAGCCATTTTGGAAATGATGTGGCACTCCCGTAGAAAGCTAGTACCATATGATCCAGCAATCCGAGTCCTAGGAATATGTCCTAGAGAGATAAGAATCATCACATGAGTAGACGTATGCGCACCCATGTTCACCGCAGCATCGTTCACGATAGCAAAAAGGTGGAAACGACCTAGATGCCCTTGAACAGATGAATGGATAAACAATCTGTGGTGCATACGCATAATGGAGTATTACGCAACAATCAAGAACAATGATGAATCTCTGAAGCATCTCGTAACATGGATGAATCTGGAGGGCATTATGCTGAGTGAAAGAAGTCAATCCCAGGACAAATATTGGATGAGGCCACTAATGTAAAAACTCATGACAAAGTTTACATACAAAGAGAAACAATCTTTGATGGCTAGGAGGAAGGAGAGGGGTGGGGATGGAAAAACACTTAGTAGACAATGGGCAAGTGGTAAGTTTGGTGGAGGGTAAAACAGTACACGATACAGGCAAAGCCAGCACAACCTGTACAAGGCAAGGCCGTGGTAGCTCCATAGACACATCCAAACTCCTTGAGGGACCGAATTGCTGGGCTGAGGGCTGTGGCGACCGTGACCTCGGGGAATATCTAGCTCAACTGGCATAACATAGTTTATAAAGAATATGTCCTGCATTCTACTTTGGTGAGTAGCGTCTGGGGTCTTAAAAACCTGTGAGCGGCCATCTAGGAAATCCCCCTGGTCTCACCCCTTCGGGAGCAAGGAAGAATGAAGAAGACTAAAGATACAAGGGAAATATGAGTCCAAAGACCTAATGGACCATATCCACCTCGTTCCCCACCAGAGTGAGTCCAGTAGAACTAGATGGTGCCCGGCTACCACCACGGACTGCTCTGACAGGGATCCCAGTAGAGGGTCCTGGACAGAGCTAGAGAGAAATGTACAACCCAATTCTAACTCAAAAAGAGAGACCAGACTTGCTGGAGAAACACTGAGAGTATGGCCCCTGGACGCCCTTTCTGCTCAGTAACAAGATCACTCCTGAGGTTCACCCTTCAGCTAAAGATTGAACAGGACCATGGAACAAAACAAGACTAAACAGGCACACCAGCCCTGAGGCAGGGACTAGAAGGCAGGAGGGAAGAGGAAAGCTGGTAATAGGCAACCCAGGGTTGAGAATGGGGAGGGTTGACGTGTCACGGGGCTGTTAACGTGTCATTGAAGAATGTGCATACTAACTGGTGAAAAACTAGTTTGTTCTTTAAAGCTTCATCCAAAGTACAATAAAAAATTAAAAAAAAAAAAATTCCCTCATGGCTAGGTACCTCATACATTTATTTTGTATCCCTCTGGATAACAATAACTTCTTTTCTTGAATTATTACTTTTTTCCCCACCCCAAATAACGAAAGCACAGCCAAACAGTGAGTCTAAAAAGCACTCTTCCTATGAATTAGGTGAGAAGGTCTGACTTAGATTCGTGCTAAAGCCCTTCTGGATCTGAGATAGTGACGTACTGAACCTCTGCTGATTTCCATGATTCTTTCTTTCCATTAAGTATGCCTTGCTCTATAGTTTTTGGCTCTTGTTGTTGAAATGTCAAGTTAGTAGAGAATCCAAATGAATTGTGAGACTATGGAATTTGTAAGACCTTGAAGTTTTAAAAAATATGATGAAGATTGAAGACTGAGGCATGGTTGCAATGACAATAAAAATAGCAAACAAGATTTAACTGCAAAGGCATCAGGAAAGGAAAAAGGAGATACTCGTGTTGCCGGGTGAAAACCCCAGGTTTTGCTTGGCATGACTTGTTACAGCCAATAAACAAGAGGCAGAGGTGGGGGATTAAAAAGACACCTTTATTTCGTTGTACAAGGAAAAGAGTGATCCTGGCTGTTGCCTCCAAGACTGCTCACTGGCAGCTTGGGGCAGTGGGCTTTTACAGAGAGCAGACAAGAAAATGTAAATACACCGTAAATATTCAAGATTGACCGTCATGCAGGCACTCAGAGCTTGGGGATGGCTATGCAGTACCTTCAGACAAGGTTTGTATCCCCAGGATGAAGGGAGATGTTGGTTTTCTTTCACGAGGGTGTTAAGTCTCTACCCAGAGGAGAGTTGAGGTGGTGTGTCGCCCATTCTGTGGTTATCTTGTCAGAAGAAAGGGCAGCTGATTCCCTTTGGTATAGAACGATAAGCCAGAGCGGGTGTCTCCTAGAAGAACTGGGCTCTGAGGCTGCCTGCCTCATTAGGATCAGGAGAAAACCAGACACTGTTTTCTTTCATCTGGATTTTATTGATCTTCATCTTGAAGATTTGTTTCAGTGCCTCATTACAAGAAAATATATCACCGTCTCTGACATCTCTAGCCTTTGGGTTTTTAATGAGAGCTCTAGCTCTGCCACAAGTTAATGACAGTGGGATTTTTCTTAATTCTCTATCCTTTTAATGAGAAACAACATTTTAACATTTTTATTAGGTCACAAGTGTAAGTGTTACAATAGCTATTCCCCTACTCCAGTAGCTCCTTTAATTTCCTTTAAACTGAACTCATCTCTTTCATTAAACACCAGTGGCACCAATTTTGGGGATACAGAGATCTGAAGTTGCTTCTTCCTCTGTTAGAAAACAGAATTATAATTCCTTTCAGAAAAACAATTATTAATTTATTGATGACTAAAAATTTTACTCTTTATTGGCTGTATTTAAGACATTATCTGAATGCAGTTTGAAGCGTACATTACCTTCTGTGAAGGTTAAAATAGAGCTAAATAGAAATTTACTGTTTTCCAAAGATAAATAAGACTTTCCGACTTTAAAAACTCACAAGTTATCGGAGATACAAGCAAATGGAACTGGAGAGTGACGTCACCGAAAATGGCACAGTAGGGAGTTCCAGCACCCCATCTACCCAGAAAAGCCAGTAACGAGCTTGGCAGAACTATCAGAATCAACTTTTGTATGAATATATGTGTGTGATTCCAACATTTTTTACACGTAGAGTTCAGTGGCATTAATTACATTCATCAGGTTGTTCAACCTTCACCTCTATTCTTTTCCAAAATTTTCCCTCACCCTTAACAGAAGCTTAGTGTCCTCTATCTAAGCCTTGAGTCCCCATTTCCGTCTCACTTCCATCTGCCCCTGGTAACCACTAATAAAACTTGCATATTCTACATAGGTCATATAAGTGGGATCACTCAATATTTGTCCATTTGTAACTGATGTATTTCACTCAGCATAATGTTTCCAAGGCTCACGCAGGTTGTGGTGTGTGTTGGAACTTCATTTCTCTTACGTGGCTGGCTAATATTCCACTGTATGGATGTACCACGTTTTGCTTAGCCATTCATCTGTTGATGGACATTTAGGCTGTTTGCACCTTTTGGCTATTATGAATAGTGTTACAATGGGCATTGGTGTACAAGTCTCTGTATTGCTGCTTTCAGATCTTTTGGGTATATACCTAAGAGTGGAATTGCTGGATCATACGGCAGTTCTATGTTTAGCTTTTTGAGAAACCACCATACTGTTTCCTACATGGGTGTACCATTTTACAATCCTACCAGCAATGGACGAGGGCTCCAATTTCTCAACATCTTCTCCACACCTGTGGTTTTCTGTTTGTGGAATCATTGCCATCCTAGGTGTTCGTATATTTTGGATATTAAGCCATAACCAGGCATGTGATTCCCCAAAATTGTCTCCCAATCTGTAGATTGTCTCTTCACTTTGTTGATGAAGTCCTTCGATGCACAAAAGTCTAATTCTGATGACGTCCAACTAACTTAAGCTTTCTTTCATTCCGCGTGCATCTGATGTCATATCTTATAATCCACTGTCAAAAACTAGGTCCCAAACCATTTTCTTATAAGAGTTTTATGAGTTTAGTTTGTACATTTAGGTGCTTGATCCATTTTGGGTAAGTTTTTGTATATGATGTGAGGTATGGGTCCAGGAGCCCTGGTGGCACAGTGTTTAAGAGCTACAGCTGCTAACCAAAAGTTCAGCAATTTGAATCCACCAGGTGCTCCTCGGAAACCCTGTGGGGCAGTTCTACTCTGTCCTATAGGGTCGCTGTGAGGCAGAGTTAACTTGACAGCAATGAGTTTGGTTTTGGTTTGGTATGGGCCCAGGCTCACTTTTTGCTTGTGGAAATCCAGTTGCCCCACCATAGGATGGACTTAGCGCCCTTGTGGGAATCAGTTGATCATAGATTCTCCCCCATCCCCCCGCTCCCCCCTCGATCGTATTCTGTTGGTCTGTATACCTGTCATTACACCAAGACCAGACTGTTTTGGTAACCGTAGCTTTCTAACATGTTTTGAGATTTGGAAGTAAAAGTGTTCCTAACTATGTTCTTTTGCAAAATGACTTTGGTCTTTTGGAGCCCCTGAAGTTCCCTATAAATTTGGAGATTAGTTTTTTCACATCTGTGAAGAAAGCTGTTGGAATTCTGATGGGGGTTGTGTTGAGTCTATAGATTGCTCTGGGTGCTATTGACATGGTAACAATGAGAAGTCTTCCAATCCATGAGCGCAAGTGTCCTCCTATTTATTTAGCTTTTCTTTAGTTACTTTCAATACCATTTTGTAGTTTTCAGTGTACGAGTCTCTCATTTCCTTGGTTAAATTTATAGATGCTATTGGAGATGGAATTGCTTCCTTAATTTCCTTTTCAGATTGTTCATTACTCGTGTATAAAAACCCAACTGATTTTTGTGTGTTGACCTTGAATCCTGCCATTTTGCTTTCTTAGGGAATATTTGGGGTCTTCTATATAGAGGATAACGTCATCTGTGAAGACGGGTAGATTTACTCCTTCTTTCCTCATTTGGATACCTTTTATTTGTTTGTCTTGCCTGTTTGCTCAGGCTAGGACTTCCAGTACAATGTCGACTAGAGGTGGTGAGAGCAGACATCCTTATCTGCTTCCTCATCTTAAGGGGAAAGCTGTTGGTCTGTTTAGTGTGATGCTGTTCGTGTCGTGATGTTAGCTGTGGGTTTTTTCATAAATCTTCTTCGTCATGTTGAGAAATTTCCATTTTTTCCTAGCTTGTTCAGTGTTTTATCATGAAAGGGTGTAGAATTTTGTCAGATGCCTTCTCTGGCTTGTTGGAGATGATCATATGGTTCCTAACCTTTGTTCTGTTAATGTGGTATGTTACGTTGATTGATTTTCTAATGTTGAACTAACCTTGTGCTCCTGGGATATATCCCATGTGACCATGGCAAAAACTTTTATCATTTTTTTGGATCAGTTTGATAGTATTTATTGAGGATTTATGCATCTATATTCATAAGGGATATTGGGCTATAGTTTTCTTTTCTTGCAATGTCTTCATCTGGCTTTGGCATTGGAGTGACAGTGGACTCAGAGAATGACTTAGTAAGCATTTCCTCGTCTTTCTTTCTTTCGTTTTAAAGTTTAAGAAGGCTTGGGGTCACTTCTGGGGACACCAGTAAAGCCATCTCGTCCAGGATGTTTCTGGGTTCAGAGGTTTTTGACTAATGAATCAATCTCCTCACTTGTTATAGGTGTTTTGAGATCTTCCATTTTTTCTTAAGTCAGCATAGAAAGCTTACATGTTTCTGCGAATTTGTCCATTTCATCTAGGTTGTCAAATTTTTTGACATATAACTGTTTATAGTTTTCTCTTATGATTTTTGTTATTTCTGCAGGATTGGTAGTAATGTTCCCATCTTTTTTTTTTTTTTTTCTGATTTTAAGTGCTAGCATCGTCTCTCTCCTTTGCTTTGTCAGTGTAGCTAAAGGTTTGTCAGTTTTGTTGATCTTTTAAACAAATCAACATCTGGTTTCATTGATTCTTGGTGGTGTTTTTTCTGTTCTTTATTGCATTTACTCTGCTCTGTTCTTTGTTATTTCCTTCCTTCTGATTTCTTTGGGCTTGGTTTACTCTTCTTTTTCTAGTGCCTCAAATGGTTACCTTATTGATTTGAGATACCTCCCCTTTTTACATAGGTAGGCATTTATAGGTATAAATTTCCCTCCAAACATTGCTTATGCTACTTCCCATTAATTTTTGTTATGTTTTGCTTTCATTTTCATTTGACTCAAAGCTTTTTTGTGATATCTTCCTCCAGCCACTGGTTGTTTAATAGTGTGTTACTTGATTTCCATTTATTTCTGCATTTTTTTTTTTCCTGCTTTGAAATTCTAATTTTACTCCATTGTTTGTTGAAAAGGCACTTTGTATGATTTCAGTCTTTTAAAATGTATTGGAACTTGCTTAGTGACTGTTATGGATTGAACTGTGTCCTCCCAAAATGTGTGTCAACTTGGCCAGGCCGTGATTCCCAGTATTGTGTGGTTGTCCACCATTTTGCTATCTGATGCGGTTTTCCTGTGCGTTATACATACTGCCTCTGTGAGATTAATGAGGCAGGATTAGAGGCAATTATATGAATGAGGCAGGACTCAATCTACAAGATCTGGTTGTATCTTGAGTCAATCCTTTTTGAGCTATGAAAGAGAGAAGTGCACAGAATGGGGGGAGGGGACCTCAATTCTACCAAGCAAGAAGAGCCAGGAGCACGCGTCCTTTGGACTGGGTCCCTGCGCTGTGAAGCTCCTCAACCAGGGGAAGTTTGATGACAAGGACCTTCCCCAGAGCCTACACAGAGAGAAAACCTTTCCCTGGAGTTGGCACCCTGAACTGGTACTTCTAGCCTCCTAGACTGAGAGAATAAGTTTCTCTTTGTTAAAGCCATCTACTTGTTATACTGTTACACTGTTACAGCAGCACTAGATAACTAAGACCTTGAGGAAACATGTAGCCTATGCGGGAGAATGATCCATGTATACTGGAGAAGAATGTATTTTGAGCTCTTGTTGGGTAAAGTGTTGAATATACATCTGTTAGTTTGTTGTAGTGTCATTTTGGGTCCTCCACTTAGATATCGATTTTTTTTCTTGATGTCCCATGCTTTGTTATAAGTAGTGTACTGAAGTCTAACTACTATGGCAGAGCTGTCAATTTCTCCTTTCCATTCTATCAGAATTTGCTTTATATATTTTGGCGCTCTGATGCTAGGTGCCTACTTATTTTTCATTGTTATATCTTCTTAATTATTTGACACTCTTTTCATTAAGTAATGTTCTTCTTTTTTGTCTCATAGGAGAGATTTTTACTGAAGGCCTATTTGGTTTGATATTATAATTACCACCGAGCTCTCTTTTGGTTACTATTTTCATGAAGTTTTTTTTTCTCCCCAGCCTTTCACTTGTAACCTACTTGTGTTCTTGGGCCTAAGATGTGTGTTTTGTAGACAACATATAGATGGGTCATGTATGTTAATCCATCTGCCACCCTCTGCTTTTTGAATGGAGCATTTATTCTATATAAACCGTGGTAATGACCAATAAGAGACCTTACTTTTGCATTTTCTTCTCTGTTTTTTTGTTTTGTTTTGTTTTGTGTGTGTGTGTGTGTTTCTTATCCTATTTTATCCTTCATTTTGTCCTTCCTTGTGCATAGTTGATTTTTTTTTTTTTTTTTTTTTTGTGACCTGTTTCGCTTCTCTTCTTTGTGTATATTCTCTAGTTATATTCTTTGTGGTGACGGTGAGAATTACATTTGATACCTTAGACTTATAAAAACTTGGTTTAAATTGATAGCAAATTAACTTCAGAAACAAACACTCTCTTTCTATACCTCTCTCCCAATCCCCATTTATGCTGTTTTCATCTACTAAATTTATATGCATCAGTAGCATACATGTATCAGTAGCATGCATTTGTATTTGTTTATATGCTTTTGTTATTGCACAGCATGAAGGACATAACAACTGTATATACCAATCCAAATTACCTTAAGTCTTGCCCTGACACTTGCCAAGAACTTGACTTTAATGGGGTTTTTCTTTCTCTCCTTCCTTTCTTTTTTTTTTTAATATATGGCTTCAAGTTACTGTCTAGTTTCTTTTCTTCTCCATCTGAAGGATTTGCTTTGTAATTTCTTGTAGGACAAATTGAGGGGCAACAAATTCTGTCATCTTTTGTTTATCTGAGAATGTCTTAATTTCATTCCTGTTCTGGAAGGACCGTTTTGCCAGATGTAGCATCTTGGTTGACAGTTCTTTTCTTTCAGCTTTTTAAATATGACATCCTGCTATC
Organism: Elephas maximus indicus; assembly: GCF_024166365.1. NCBI lineage: Eukaryota > Metazoa > Chordata > Mammalia > Proboscidea > Elephantidae > Elephas > Elephas maximus. Next base: position 6,682,271 of record NC_064847.1, read on the forward strand.
TTTTGCCTCCATGGTTACTGAGGAGAAATCAATATGTAATCTTACTGAGGATAACTTGGATGTGATAATTCACTTCTCTCTCGTTGCTTTCAAAATTCTCTGTCTTTGGTTTTCCAGAATTTGATTAAAATGATTCTCAGTGTGTATCTTCATGGCTCTATTCTGTGAAGAGTTTGTTGAGCCTCTTGGAAGTGTATATTCATGTGTTTTGTTAGATTTGAGAGGTTTTCAGCTGTTATTTCTTCAAATATTCTTTTTGCCCCTTTCTGTCTCTGTCTTTGCCTTCTGAAACTCCCAAAATGTGTGTATTTGTTCACTGTACGATGTTCTGTAGGTTCCTTAGGTCCTGTTCTTTGCTCTTTTTTTTTATTTTCACTCCTCAGGCTCAATAATCTCAATTGCCCTCTTCAAGCTCACTGATTCTCTCTTATGCCAGTGAAATCTGATGTTGAGCTCCTTCGGTGAATTTTTCACTTCTGTTATTGTGTTTTTATCTCCAGTATTTCTGTTCTGTTCTTAAAAAAAAAGAGTAAAACAAAACTCTATCTTTTTTTTTTTTTTTGTAATTCTTTTTTGTTCTTGTATCATTTTCCTGATTCTGTCCGGTACTTTCTTTTCATTTAACTTGTTTGTCTGTGTATTCCTTTAACTTTTGAGCACATTTAGTACTTGTCATGGATTGAACTGTGTCCCCCCAAAATACATTTATCAATCAATTTGGCTAGGCCATGAATCCCAGTACTGTGTAATTGTCTGCATTTTGTCATCTGATGTGATTTTCCTATGTTTTGTAAATACTAACTCTATGACGTTAATGAGATGGGATTTGTGACAGTTATGCCAATGAGGTAGGGCTCAATCTACAAGATTAGATTATTTCTTAAGCCAATCTCTTTTGAGATATAAAAGAGAGAAGTGAGCTGAGAGACATGGGGACCTCAAGCCAACAAGAAACAGGAGCCAGGAGAATAGCGTGCCCTTTGGACCCGGGGTCCCTGCCCTGAGAAGCTCCTCAGCCAGAGGACGATTGATGACAAGGACCTTCCTCCAGAGCTGACAGAGAGAGAAAGCCTTCCTGGGAGCTGGTGCTCTGAATTTGGACTTCTAGCCTTCCAGGCTGTGAGAGAATAAATCTCTCTGTGTTAAAGCCGTCCACTTGTGGCATTTCTGTTATAGCAGCACTAGATAACTAAGATAATACTGCTGTTTCAAAGTCTTTGTCTAGTAGTTTACTAACTGCCTTCCTCAGGGACTGTTTCTGTCAGTCTGTTTTGGTCTCTTGCATGGGCCATCCTTTCTCATTTTTGTGGTTGTTGTTGATACCGGGATATTTAGCTATTACACTCTGGTAACTATGTAGATCAGCTTCTTCCCATTCCCTAGGATTTGCTCTTCTTTATTATCATCACTATCATCGTCACTGTCACCTTCAACGTCATTGTTATTATTATGTTAATTGTTGAAGGTTGTAGTTTTCTGCTTCAATCTTGAATTCCTCACCTTGGTGCACTTGCTGTGGCCACTTCTCCATGAGTCTCCCTGCTTGAGGACACCAGCTGTCACTGCTTCACCACTAAGCTTCCTGAGTAGGGGTGCTGGCTGTGCTCCCAACACCAGACTCTTTGCCTGGGAGCACCTGGTGTGGCTGCTTTGTCTCTAGGCTGCCCGATTGGAGACACTAGCTATCCTGCTCTAGCACCAGACTCCCCACCTGGGAGCTCCAGCTGTGTCACCACAGCACCAAACTCCCTGCTTCATAGTGGCAATGGCCACAGATTTGCAATGAAACTCCTCCCAGGAAGGAGCTCCAGCCCCAGACTCAACCCCTGGGAGCTGGAGCTGCCCCAAAATGACCATGTAGAGCCAGAGAGGGGGTGTAGATGGGTGGAGAACCACTGATCTCCCTCAATTTGTATGCTACTGTTTGGTTCCACCAGTTTTAGCTTGCTTTCTTCTGAATTTCTTGTGTGTCGATACCGGTAAGGACACAGGCCGAGAGCACACAACTGCTTACACCACCATCTTGCTCCGCATCCCGCAAGATAAACTTTTGCAAGGCTCTGGAATCAAGTCAAAAGCGTCCAACAACAGAGGAAGTTTAGTGAAGAAGCAAGCTGCTCTTCTTCACTAAGACAATGCCGTAGTATTTAAAATTGTCCACCTACAGTCCCCCAGGCTCCACATCACCAGTGGTCATGAAGGGAGCATCCTGTGCTCCTGGCGCAGATTTCTAATGCCAGAGGGAGCAATACAGACCACATTCCCAAAGCGCTGTGGTGCGGTTCAAGACTTCCCACACCTCACAATCTGGCTCAAGGGTTGCCTTTCTTCTACCCAACTTATAATGTCCCCATGGCTAGAATGACTTCTCTCTGGCTTTTGCTTAAAGTATTGACTTAGTCATCTAGTGGTGCTATAACAGAAATACCACAAGTCGATGGCTTTAACAAAGAGAAGTTTATTTTCTCACAGTCCAGTAGGCTACAAATCTGAATTCAGGGCACCAGCTCCAGGGGAACGCTTTCTCTCTCTTTGTTGGCCCTGGAGGAAGGTCCTTGTCGTCAGTCTTCCCTTGGTCTGGGAGCATCTCAGGGCAGGAATCTTGGGTCCAAATGACACACTCTGCTCCTGGTGCTATTTCTTGGTGATATGAGGTCCCCATGGCTCCCTGCTAACTTCTCTCTTTTATATCTCAAAAGAGATTGGCTTAAGAAACTAGCTAATCTTGTAGATCTCATCAATATAACTGCTGCTAATCCATTTTATTACATCACACTGATAGGATTTACAACACATAGGGAAATCACATAAAATGGCCGACAGTCACACAATACCGGGACTCATAGCGCAACTAAGTTGACAGATATTTTGGGGGGGACGCAATTCAATCCATGAAAAGCATCTAGAGGCAAAAGTATTGGCTCACACCAGCCTGGTGCAAGGTACAACAGTTGGCACAAACAATAGACAGGCCATAAAGCTTGGGAAAGAGAAGACTGTGACAGGAGGTATGGATTGGGGGCAGGGAAGAAGTAACTTTTAAAAGCTAGGGAAGTGAGAAGGCCATGCACATCCCCAGGGCTGGACACATGCTCAGAGTAGACCGTGAGTGCTTTTAACTCTAGCTGTCCCTTGGGCTCACCAAAGCAAGAACAGAAAGCTAAGGCAGAGTTGTAAACCTGGTTAAACATTGAAGGAGTGTCTTCATCAACAAAGCCTGGGAGGGTATGCTTTTTCTTTGCTCTTGTTTCTTCCACCTTTTCCTTTTTTTTATCTTATTTTGGATCCAGGCATTTAAGGAAGCCCAGTGAAAACACTAGCTAAGAATAGATAAACAAAATGTGGAACATAAAATGGAATGCTACTCAGCCAGTAGGAGAAACAAAGTCTTGATACATGCTACACTATGGATGGAGCTTGAAGCCTTTAGGCAATCACAAAAGGACAAATATTGAGTGACCTCACTTACACAAAAAGACATGAAAAGGCCAATGTATAGAGACCAAAGTTTATTAGTGGCTACCAGACGCAGGAAGGAGGGAGAGGGGGAGGGAGGTATTGCTTATGGGGTACTGAGCTTTGGTTTACAGTGATGGAAAAATCACAGTGGTTAATGGTAGGTTTTCACAGCCAGTTATTGTAAGCACTGTCAATAAGTTGTACACCAGTAAAAAGCTGAACTGGCAAAAGTTTTGTGATAGACATGTTTGCAACAATGACAAAAAACAAAAACAAAGAGTAGATGCTGTGGCTATGTATATACGCCCAAACACTTCATGGAATTTGGCTCCTTGGTTTGCAGGTTTAGGGTCCATGCGGTCATGGGACATCCCTGTTAAGTGGCCCAATAATGCTTTAGCGCTTCTACCTGTTGCTTGTTGCGTAGTGCCTGTGGTCTTAAAAGCTTGCAAGCATCCATCTAGGTCACAACAATTAGTCTCTATTCACCTGGAGCAACAGAAGAATAAGGAGAGTCAGGGATAGGAGGAAGAAATGGAATGTGTGGCTAATCACCTCCATAAACAACTGGCTCCTTCGCCATGAGGTTGGTAGAATTATGGTACCTGCCTACAGTTACTGAACATTTTGATCAAGGATTCTGTAGAAGAATCCCGAGATCAAAAGGAGGAAATGGAGAACAGAATTTCAAATTCTTGTGGATTCCAGGCTTCCTGGAGCCATGGAGTCTGGATGAAACCGCAGAGCGGTTGCCCTGCGATAATCTTTAAACCTTAAACCAAAAACATTCCCTGAAGTCCTCTTAAAACTGAAAAAACAGTTCATCTTAAAAAGTGAAAAAGGCCGTCCTTGAGCATTCTTCCTTTTGCTTTAGCTGCTCGACGTTTGACGTTTGAGAGCAAGTTTCACAGTCCCTTCTGACATCCATCTTGGTCTTTTCTTTCTTTCTTGTCTTTTCAATGACCTCTTGCTTTCTTCATGAAGGATGTCCTTGATGCCATTCCACAACTTGTCTCGTCTTCTGTCATTAGCATTCAGCGCATCAAATCTATTCTTGAGATCATCTCTGAATTCAGGTGGGATACATTCAAGGTTGTATTTTGGCTCTTGCGGACTTGCTCTGATTTTCTTCAGTTTCAGCTTGAACTTGTATATGAGCAACTGATAGTCTGCTCCACAGTTGGCCCCTGGCCTTGTTCTGACTGATGATGTTGAGTTTTTCCATCGTCTCGTTCCACAGATGTAGTCAATTTGATTCCTGTGTAATCCATCTGGCGAGGTCCGTGTGTATGGTCACTGTTTATGTTGCTGAAAAAAAGTATTTACAATGAGGAAGTCACTGGTCTTGCAAAACTCTATCATTTGATCTCCGGCATTGTCTCTATACCAAGGCCAAGCTTTCCAAATACTGATCTTTCTTCTTTGTTTCCAGCTTACGCATTCCAATCACCGGTAATTATCAAGGCATCGTGATCGTGTGTTCGATCAATTTCAGACTGCAGAAGCTGATAGAAATTCTCAATTTCTTCATCTTTGGCTTTAATGCTTGGTGCGTAAATTTGAATAATAGTCCTATTAACTGGTGGTACCAAAGAAAGAAGTCCGAGCTGCACTGAAGACATTGGTGAAAAACAAGGCTGAAGGAATTGACGGGATATCAACTGAGATGTTTCAACAAATGGATGCAGTGCTGGAAGTGCTCACTTGTCTGTGACAAAAAATTTGAAAGACAGCTACCTGGCCAACCGACTGGAAGAGACCCATATTTATGCCTATTCACAAGAAAGGTGATCCAACTGAATGAAGACATTATCGAACAGTATCATTAATATCACATGCAAGCAAAATTTTGCCAAAGATCATTCAAAAGCAGCGGCAGCAGTATATCGACAGAGAACTGCCAGAAGTTCAGGCGGGATTCAGAAGAGGATGTGGAACCAGGGATATCATTGCTGATGTCAGAAGGATCCTAACTGAAACCAGAAGGATGTTTACCTGTGTTTTATTGATTATGCAAAGGCATTCATCTGCGTGGATCATAACAAATTATGGATAACATTGTGAAGAATGGGAATTCCAGAACACTTAATCGTGCTCGTGAGGAACCTGTACATAGATCAACAGGCAGTTGCTTGGAGAGACCATGGGGTTACCGAGTGGTTTAAAGTCAAGAAAAGTGTGCGTAAGGGTTGTATACTTTCACCATACCTGTGCAATCTGTATCCTGAGCAAATAATCTGAGAAGATGGACCATATGAAGAAGAACAGGGCATCAGGATTGGAGGAAGACTCATTAACAACCTGCATTATGCAGGTGGCACAACCATGCTTACTGAAAGTGAAGAGGACTTGAAGTACTTACTGATTAAGATCAAAGACCACAACCTTCAGTATGGATTACACCTCAACATAGAGAAAACAAAAATCCTCACAACTGAACCAACAAGCTACATCATGATAAATGGAGAAAGAATGAAGTTGTCAAGGATTTCATTTTATTTGGATCCACAATCAATGCCCATGGAAGCAGCAGTCAGGAAATCAAAAGATGCATTGTATCGGGCAATGGACCTCTTTAAGGTGTTGAAAAGCAAAGGTCTCACCTTGAAAACTAAGGTGTGCCTGACTCAGCCATGGTATCTTCAACTGCGTCACATGCATATGAAAGCTGGACAATGAATAAGGAAGGCCAAAGAAGAACTGACACCTTTGAATTCTGGGGTTGGCAAAGAATACTGAATGTACCATGGACTGCCAAAAGAACAAACAAACCTGTCTTGGAAGAAGTACAACCAGAACGCTCCTTAGAAGCAAGGATGGCGAGACTGCATCTTAATACTTTGGGCACACTGTCAGGAGACATCAGTCCCTGGAGAAGGATATCATGCTCAGTAAACTACAGGGTCAGTGGAAGAAAGGAAGACCTGCAATGAGATGGATTGACATAGTGGGTGCAACAATGGGCTCAAGCATAACGATTGTAAGGATGGCACAGGACTGGGCAGTGTTTCATTCTGTCATACGTAGGGTTGCTATGAGTCGGAACCAACTCGACGGCACCTAACAATGACAATCTTGAGCATTATGTGCTTTAAAGAGCTCTCTGTGCGGGATCAAACTGACAACAGCAACTCAAAAGATTAGATAGGAACCTTGGGGGATGGCGAGCTATGTTAATGAGGGAAGAACAACTCGGAAAACAAAGGTCAGAATGCTGGCACAGCTGAAAAGGTGTAACAACACCACTGAACTGTACATGTAGAAACTGTTGAATTGGTGTATGCTGTGCTGTGTGTGTGTATATATATATATTTTATAATTTTTCTTGTGCTTTAAGTTAAAGTTTACAAATCTAGTCAGTCTCTTACATATAAACTTATGTCTACTTTACTACATACTCCCACTTACTCTCCCCCTAATGAGTCAGCCCGCTCCCTCCTTCCAGTCTCTCCTTAAGTGACTGTCTTGCCAGTTTCTAACCCTCTCTACCCTCCCATCTCCCCTCCAGACAGGAGATGCCAGCATCGTCTCAAGTGTCCACCCATTGCAAGTACTCAATCCTCATCAGCATCTTTCTCCAACCCATTGTCCAGTCCAACCTATGTCTGATGAGTTGGCTTCATGAATGGTTTGGGGACTGTGACTGTCAGGATTCTTCTAGCCTTAGTCACACCATTAAGTCTGGTCTTTTTATGAGAATTTGGTGTCTGCATCCCACTGTTCTCCTGCTCCCTCAGGTGGTTCTCTGTTGTGCTCCCTGTCAGGGCAGTCATCAGTTGTGGCTGGGCACCATCTAATTCTTCTGGTCTCAGGATGATGTAAGTCTCTGGTTCAGGTAGCCCTTTCTGTCTCTTGGGCTCATAATTACCTTGTGACCGTGGTGTTCTTCATTCTCTTTTTATCTAGGTGGGTCGAGACTCATTAATGCATCTTTGATGGCCACTTGTTAGCGTTTAAGACCCCAGGAGCCACACTTCAAAGTGGAATGCAGAATGTTTTCTTAATAGAATTTATTTTGCCAATTGACTTAGATGTCCCCTGAAGCCATAGTCCCCAAACCCCCGCCCTTGCTCCACTGACCTTCAAAGCATTCAGTTTGTTCAAGAAACTTCTTTGCTTTTGGTCCAGTCCAGTTGTGCTGACCTCACCTGTATTGAGTGTTGTCCTTCCCTTCACCTATAGTAGTTCTTATCTACTATCTAATCAGTAAATAACCCACTCCCATCCTCCTTCCCTCCACTCTCTTGTAACCACAAAAGAATGTGTTCTTCTCAGTTTAAACTATTTCTCAAGATCTTATGATAGTGGTCTTATACAATATTTGTCGTTTTGCATCTGATTAATTTCACTCAGCATAATGCCTTCCAGGTTCCTCCATGTTATGAAATGTTTCACAGATTCCTCACTGTTTTTTATCGATGTTTAGTATTCCATTGTGTGACTATACCATAATGTATTTATCCATTCGTCCATTAATGGACACATTGGTTGCTTCCAACTTTTTGCTATTATAGACAGTGCTGCAGTGAACATGGGTGTGCGTATATCTGTTCATGTAAAGGCTCTTATTTCTCTAGGCTATATTTCAAGGAGTGGGATTTCCGGGTCATATGGTGCTTCTATTACTAGCTTTTCAAGGAAACGCCAGATCGATTCCCAGAGTGGTTGTACCATTTGACATTCCCACCAGCAGTGTAGAAGTGTTCCAGTCTCTCCGCAGCCTTTCCAACACTTATTATTTTGTGTTTTTTTGGATTAATGCCAGCCTTGTTGGAGTGCGATGTAATCTCATCGTAGTTTTAATTTGCATTTCTCTAACGTCTAATGATTGAGAGCATTTCCTCATGTATCTGTTAGCCACCTGAATATCTTCTTTAGTGAGGTGCGTGTTCATATCCTTTGCCCTATTTGTAATTGGGTTTTTTATCTTTTTGTGGTTGAGTTTTAACAGGATCGTACAGATTTTAGAGATCAGGCGCTGGTCAGAGATGTCATAGCTGAAAATTTTTTCCCAGTCCGTAGGTGGTCTTTTTACTCTTTTGGTGAAGTCTTAGATGAGCATAGGTGTTTGATTTTTAGGAACCCCCAGTTATCTGGTTTCTTTTTGTCATTTTTAGTAATGTTTTGTGTTCTGTTTATGCCTTATATTAGGGCTCCTAACATCTCTATTCTTTCTTCCATGATCTTTATCATTTTAGTCTTTATGTTTAGATCTTTGATCCATTTAGAGTTAGTTTTTGCACGTGGTGTGAGGTATGGGTCTTGTTTCATTTTTTAGCTGATAGATATCCAGTTATGCCAGCACCATTTGTTAAAAAGACTATTTTTTCCCCAATTAACTGACACTGGGCCTTTGTCAAATATCAGCTACTCATATGTGGATGGATTTATATCTGGGTTCTCAATTCTGTTCCATTGGTCTATGTGCCTGTTGTTGTACCAGTACCGGGCTGTTTTGACTACTGTGGCTGTATAATAGGTTCTGAAATCAGGTAGAGTGAGGCCTCCCACTTTCTTCTTCTTTTTCAGTAATGCTTTACTTATCTGGGGCTTCTTTCCCTTCCATATGAAGTTGGTGATTTGTTTCTCCAGCACATGAAAAGATGTCATTGGAATCTAAATCAGAAGTGCATTGTATGTATAGAAGGCTTTCGGTAGAATAGACATTTTTACTATGTTAAGTCTTCCTATCCATGAGCAAAGTATGTTTTTCCACTTAAGTAGGTCCTTTTTAGTTCCTTGCACTAGTACTTTGTAGTTTTCTTTGTATAGGTCTTTTACATCTTTGGTAAGATATATTCCTAAGTATTTTATCTTCTTGGTGGCTACTGTAAATGGTATTGATTTGGTGATTTCCTCTTCGATGTTCTTTTTGTTGGTGTAGAGGAATCCAACTGATTTTTGTATGTTTATCTTGTAACCTGAAACTCTGCCAAACTATTAGTTTCAGTACTTTGCTTGAGGAATCCTTAGGGTTTTCTGTGTATAAGGTCATGTCATCTGCAAATAGAGATAATTTTACTTCTTTCTTGCCAATCCGGATGCCCTTTATTTCTCTGTCTAGGACCTCCGGCACAATGTTGAATAACAGCAGTGATAAAGGTTATCCTTGTCTGGTTCCTGTTCTCAAGGGAAATGCTTTCAGGCTCTCTCCATTTAGAGTGGTGTTGGCTGTTGGCTCTGTATAAATGCCCTTTATTATGTTCAGGAATTTTCCTTCAATTCCTATTTTGCTGAGAACTTTTCTCGTGAATGGGTGTTGGACTTTGTCAAATGCCTTTTCTGCATCAATTGATCAGATCATGTGGGTTTTGTTTTTTGTTTTATATATATGGTGGATTACATTAATTGTTTTTCTAATATCGAACCAACCTTGCATACCTGGTATAAATCCCACTTGGTCTTGGTGGATCATCTTTTCGATATGTTATTGATTTATATCGGTTAGAATTTTGTTGAGGATTTTTGCATCTATGTTCATGATGGGTATAGGTCGTAATTTTCTTTCTTTGTGATGTCTTTACCTGGTTTTGGTATCAGGGATATGCTGGCTTCATAGAATGAGTTAGGTAGTATTCAATCCTTTTCTATGCTTTGAAATACCTTTAGTAGTAGTGGCGTTAACTCTTCTCTGAAAGTTTGGTAGAACTCTGCAGTAAAGCCATCCGGGCCAGGGCTTTTTTTGGTTGGGAGTTTTGTGATTACCTTTTCAATCTCTTTTTTTTTGTTATGGGTCTATCTAGTTGTTCTACTTCTGATTGTGTTAGTTTAGGTAGGTATTGTGTTTCTAGGAATTCACCCATGTCTTCTAGGTTTTCAAATTTGTCAGAGTGCAATTTTTGATAGCAATCTGATATGATTCTTTTAATTTCAGTTGGGTCTGTTGTGATACGGCCAATCTCATTTCTTATTCAGGTTATTTGTTTCCTTTCCTGTATTTCTTTAATCAGTCTGGCCAGTGGTTTATGAGTTTTTTAATTTTTTTCAAAGAACCAGCTTTTGGCTTTGTTAATTCTTTCAATTGTTTTTCTGTTCTCTAATTCATTTAATTCTGCTCTAATTTTTATTATTGTTTTTTTCTGGTGCCTGACAGATTCTTTTGTTGCTCACTTTCTATTTGTTCAAGTTGTAGAGACAGTTCTCTGATTTTGGCTCTTTCTTCTTTTTGTATGTGTGCATTTATCGATATAAATTGACCTCTGAGTGCTGCTTTTGCCATGTCCCAGAGGTTTTGATAGAAAGTGTTTTCATTCTCGTTGCAATCTCTGGATTTGTTTATTCCTTCCTTAATGTCTCCTATAACCCAGTCTTTTTTGAGCAGGGTATTGTTCAGTTTCCACATATTTGATTCCTTTTTTCTTGATTTTTCTGTTATTGATTTCTACTTTTATGGCCTTATGGCCATAAGATGCTTTGTATAATTTTAATGTTTTGGATTCTGCAAAGGTTTGTTTTATGACATAGTGTGTGATCTATTCTAGAGAATGTTCCAAGTGCACTAGAAAAAAAAGTATACTTTGCAGCTGTTGGTTGGAGTGTTCTGTATAAGTCTATGAGGTGAAGTTGGTTGATTGTAGCAATTAGATCTGCCATGTCTCTATTGAGCTTCTTACTGGAAGCCCTATCCTTCTCCGAAAGTGGTGTGTTGAAGTCTCCTACTATAATTGTGGAGGGGTCTATCTCACTTTTCAATTCTGTCAAAGTTTGTTTTATGTATCTTGTAGCCCTGTCATTGGGTGCATAAATATTTAATATGGTTGTATCTTCCTGGTAAATTGTCCCTTTAATCCCTATGTGGTGTCCTTCTTTATCCTTTGTGGTGGATTTAACTTTAAAATCTATTTTGTCAGAAATTAGTATTGCCACTCCTGCTCTTTTTTGATTGTTGTTTTCTTGATATATTTTTTTCCATCCTTTAAGTTTTAGTTTGTTTGTGTCTCTAAAGCGTGTCTCTTGTAGGCAGCACATAGACAGATAGTGTTTTTTTATCCAGTCAGAGACTCTCTGTCACTTTATTGGTGCATTTAGTCCATTTACATTCAGCGTATTTATACATAAGTATGAGTTTAGTGCTATCATTTTGATGCCTTTGTTTGTGTGTTGTTGACAATTTCATTTTTCCACTTACATTTTTGTTCTAAGAAGTTTTTCTTTGTAAATTGTGTGTTCCTCATTTTCATAGTAGTTGAATTCATTTTTGCTGAGTCATTATGTTTTTCTTGATTTTTATTTTGAAGTGTGGAATTGTTAGATCTCTTTGTGGTTACCTTAATATTTACCTCTATTTTTCTAAGTAAAAACCTAACCTGTATCATCCTATATCGCCTTGTTTTCATCTCCATATGGAAGATCTGTGCCTCCTGTATTTAGTCCCTCTTTTTTTGATTATTGTAATCTTTTACATAATTACTTCAATGGTTCCCTGTTTTGACCATTTTTTTCTTTTTAAAATTAATCTTAATTTGTTTTTGTGTTTTCCCTATTAGAGTTGATATCAGGAGGTTCTGTTCTGTGACCTTGTGTTGTATTGGTATCTGATATTACTGATTTTCTGACCAAAGAATTTTCTTTAGTAATTCTTGTAGCTTTGGTTTGGTTTTTGCAAATTCTCTAAGCTTGTGTTTATCTGTAAATATTTTAATTTCACCTTCATATTAGAGAGAGAGTTTTGCTGGATATATGATTCTTGGCTGGCAGATTTTCTCCTTCACTGCTCCGTATATGTTATCCCATTGCAATCTTGCCTGCATGGTTTCTTCCAAGTAGTCTGAACTTATTGATTCTCCTTTGTAGGTGATTTTTCTTTTACCCCTGCTTGCTCTTAAAATTTTCTGTTTATCTTTGGTTTTGGCAAGTTTGATGATAATATGCCTTGGTGATTTTCTTTTTGGATCAGTCTTGAATGGGGTTCACTGAGCATCTTGGATAGATATCCTTTCATCTTTCACAATGCCAGGGAAGTTTTCTGCCAACATATCTTCAACTATTCTCTCTGTATTTTCTGTTATCCCTCCCTGTTCTGGAACTCCAATCACATGCAAGTTATTCTTCTCAATAAAGTCCCACATGATTCGTAGGGTTTTTCATTTTTTTTAATTCTTTCATCTGATTTTTCTTCAACTATATCGGTAACAATTGCCTTATCCTCCATGTCCCCCACTCTGCATTCCAATTCCTCGATTCTGCTCCTCTGACTTCCTATTGAGTTGTCTAATTCTCTAATTTTACTGTTAATCTTTTGGATTTCTGAATGCTGTCTCTCTATGGATTCTTGCAGCTTATTAATTTTTCCAATATGTTCTTGAATAATCTTTTTGATTTCTTGAACTGTTTTATCAGTGTGTTCCTTGGCTTTTTCTGTAGATTGCCTTCTTTCATTTCTGAGGTCATCCCTGATGTCTTGAAGCATTCTGTATATTAGTTTCTTGTATTATGCATCTGGCAATTCCAGGACTGTATCTTCATTTTGGAAAGATTTTGATTTTTTAATTTGAGGATTTGTAGAAGCTATCATGGTCTGCTTATTTATGTGATTTGATATTGACTGCTTTCTCCGAGCCATCTGTAAGATATTGTAATGATTTATTTTATATTTGCTCACTGAGTCTTATCTTCTTGTTTTGTTTTGTTTTAACATCCCCAATGGGCTACTAGATTGCGCTGTCTTGATGTTGTAGCCTTTGAATCACTTATGTTCTATCACCAGCTGGTTTGAGCTGTTACCAGATATATAAGCTTAAGAGTCGATTCACTATTCTTGAATCAGCTTAGGTGTTCTGATTTTGGGTCACCAAGTGTGTGGTGTAGACTGTCACCTATTAACTTAGAGGAGTAGTGGTGGTAGTTGTGAGCACCAGATTCCAGTAGCAACAGGGGGTCACACTCCAAGGAGGGCAGGATGCTGACAACCTTCCCCCATGTGCCCGTGAGGTAGGTGTGTCTCTATTCCTAGAGCACTTTGGTGGGCGGGCTCTGCTGCTATACCTTAGGCACCCGATGCTTTTACCTCTAAAGATTTGTAGGCGTCACTCTCCTCAGACCCCTTTCGCAGGTGGCTAGATGGTTTGGGTGAAGCTTCAGTCCTCAGTTCCCCGCTGTGGATCAGTGAGGGCTCTGTTTAATAAGTAGAGAGATATAAGACCTCCAAAACTTGTCTTTCCACTGCTCCACTAAAACAATTATAGTCAGATCTCTATCAGAATTGCCTTTGCATTATCATAGCACCTTGTTTTCTGTAGGGATGAAAGCCAAAAACTGTGGATCTCTTATGCTTGGCTGGAGCCGGTTCTGTATTTTTATTCCAGTTAAGGGAAGTCAGGGACGGATTTCCCTCCCTGAGTTGTTAATTGCTGCTTTTCTTAGGCCAGGAGAATGGATTAGGGAAAAAAACAAAAAAAAACTGCCGCAGAGCACTTTACTCCCTGACCCAGGAAATTCCAATGTTAATGAAGTTGCTTGGGGCAGGGAGAGGAGGGATCAGATAGATAGGAGAGAGTAGTGCGTAGCAATATAGACAAAGTTATTTATCTTGCTTGGTGATGACTGTTTTATCTGAGACTCCAGAGGGACATGTAGCCAGTGTGCACTAGCTGGGTCGAGATTGCCCCCGAGGATCAGGCCTGCGTACCGTGCTTGCGCCATCTCAGGAAGCCATGATCAGCTCCTCCGCTCCTAGTCCAAAGCCTGGGTCCAAGGTGTACTGGCTGGGACGCTGCACTCCAGGCTCCAAAACCAGTTGCTGCTTCCCCATGATTTCTCCTCCTGTCAGCCACGTTGTTGTGCAGCCTGCGTAAGCTGGCTGGGTTTCCCCCAAGGTTGCTTTAGAGGGATAGCGCTGTGTCCTGTGCTTGTGCCATCTCAGGAAGCCGTCCTCAACTCCTCTGCACTTAGTCCAAAGCCTGGCACCAAGGTTTTCTGACTGGGACGCTGGCTCCAGGCTCCAAAAACAGTCGCTGCTTCCCTTTGGTTGCTCATTTTCTTGTCAGTCGTGTCAGTGTGCAGCCTGCCTGTGCTGGCTGAGTCTCTACCGAGGTTACTCCAGGGGGTTAGGGAATAGGGCTGCGTCCTGTGCTTACCCCATCTCAGTAAGCTGCAATCAGCCCCACCACTTGGGCACCAGGGAACCACGAGGGCTTAAGGCTGTGGCACGGGATGCCGGTTCCAGAAGTAGTCACTGCTTCAGGGCATGGGTTTTTGCTCCCCTGTCACTCAGGTCAACTCCTTAGTTCTGCGTTTGATGGTCCGGGTTCATAGATTGTCATGTATGTGATCAATTCACTTGGTTTCCCGAGTCTTTGTTGCAAGAGGGATCCGTGGTAGCTTCTACCTAGTCATCCGTCTTGGCCCCGCCTCCTTGCTGTGTATATTTTTAAGAACAAAATAAATAAAACAGTAGCAGACCAGTAAGGACCACTTACAGATACTTCCATGGTCACACATGACAAAGATTACCGACTTTACAAAACAGCTGAGAAAAGATACTAAGCAAACAAACAGCCACACCCTCAATAAGAATTAACAGCAAACTCCAGGGAAGAGGTAGAACCTAATTTTCAGCATTACCCCACTATAGTAATCAAAGCAACCGGTTGCCAATAACAACAACAAAAATACAATGTATGCAAAGAAACAAAAGTATGGGCAATTCACAAGAAAAGAAAATTAATAAAAATTGTCTATGAATAAGCCCAGGCATTGGAACTACTAGTCCAAAATGTTAAATCAACTGATGTGATTGCCCAGTCTGAGAAGCAGAAGGAGAAAAGAATGAAGAAAACTGGCCAGAACTTAAGAGACCAATAGGACATCATCTTAATTTCACCATCATTCTTGAAGGACAGTTTTGCTGGATATAATCTTCTTGGTGAAGGTTCTTTTCTTTCAGCACTTTAAATACGTAATTTCATTACCTACTGGCCTCCACGGTTTCTGAGGGAAATTGACACTTGATCCTGTGGTATTTCTTTGTATGTGGCTAACCCATTTTCTCTTGGCACTTTTAGGAGTCTTTATCTTTAGTTTTCGAGAATGTGGTTATAATGTATTGATCTCTTTGGGTTTATCCTACTTGGAATCCATTGAGCTTCTTGGATGTCTAGGTTTATGTCCTTCATTAGACTTGGCAAGTTTTTGCCGTTATGTCTTCAGATGCTGTCTCTGTTCTTTACTTCTCTCGTCTCCTTCTGCAGTTCTCATGTGTGTGTTGGTTGATTTGTTATTACATAATTCCATTAAACTATGTTCAGTTATTCATAAGCCTTCTCTCTGGTTGCTCTTCAGCCTCAGTTACCTTACCTTCTACTTCACTGATTCTTTCTCCCCCTGCTCAACTCTATTGTTTTCATCTTCCGTTGTGTTTCTCATTTTGGTTATTTTCTCTTTCTGTTTAGTATTTCCGTCTGGTTTCTTTTTGTAGTGTTTGTCTATTTAAATTTTCATTCATGCATCATTGTCCTGATTTTCGCTAGTTCATGACTGTGTGTTCTTTTAATTCTTTGAGCTTGCTTAACATTGTTGTGTTATATTCTTCCATCGGATTCATTGTTTGAGCTTCCACAGATGCAGTGTCTCTCCCTTCATCTTGCTAATTTGCGTGAACCATGGTTTCCATTCTTTTAGTATGTCTTCTGATGTTTTGTTGAAACTGGGATATTAGAATTTTGCTAGATGTTATCTTTCTCAGTTCTCCCCAGTATTTGTTGTTTTCATCAGCATTATTTTCTGTAAGAGACCTTTAGGTGGTCAGAGCCTTCAAACCTTTCTTGTTACTCTCCCTCCCTTTTTTAATGACTCCCTTCAGTAAGTCCAGGCTAGGTTTCTGACTTTTCATGGCTGCTAAAAAGAACCAAGAACACACGCTAATTTATATGTCCTCTAGAAAGTACAGCCTTCGCACTTTGGCTGTTTCTCTTTTCCTTCCTTTGCTGCGATTTATAGCCTATTGCACACACCCATAACTAAACAGGGATACCAGACTGAAATAATTCATGGGGCTGGGTCTCTATGACATTTTCTCATCCCTGCCTGAAGTGTCCTCCCTTGTTTACTAGATATTGGGTTTATTTCTCCTTCTCAGTCAACGCATTTGCCAAGCGGGGTTGCAGCCTCCCTCTGTTAGAGGTGCTGGGGTGGGATATTGTCAGGTATACCCTGAACTGTCTACCAGAGAATCTTTTCTGATAATTTTGGCTGGAGCTTGGGACCTTTTTCCGTGTATTGGCAAGCCGGGTGTTCTCTGGACATGTGGGCTCTGCCAGAGTTGCCAGTTTGCATGGCCCTCTTCAGACCTCTCCGTGTTCAAAGTACTGGAAGGTGGAGAGCCATAATTCTCCTACCATGTAGTTCTTGTCATTAACTTGGGCATCGCTGCAGGTTTTTGCAGGCGTCCTCTACCCAAATGTTCAGGGTCCAGCTGTATCAAGCACAGAAGTTTTGTTGTATTTCTTCGTGAGCTTGTTGGGCGGGTCCGGAACTTAAACCTGCTTATGTCACCATCTTCCTGTAAGTGGCAATGAGGTTTTTATTTCAGATCTTTTGTCTTTCATCTCCAGTACTTTTGTTTGGGTTATTTTAATGGTGTTTTGTTATATTGTTCCATAAATATGAGGAAACTGTGATGGAGTGATGGTTAAGTGCCACGGCTGCTAACCAAAGGTTCGGCAATTCAGATCCACCATGTGCTCCTTGGAAACTGTATGGGGCAGTTCTACTCTGTCCTGTAGGATCCCTATGAGTCAGAATCAACTCAACAGCACTGGGTCATAAATATGGTTCCTCTTTCTTTGCATTGTTCCCTTCAGTGGGCCATCATTTTCAATTTCTTTTTTTGCCTTGTGCTTTTTTTTTTGGATCCTGGACATTAGAATTTTACAAGATATTAGTTTTCCCAATTCCCTGGAAGATGCAGTTATTTCAACATTGCAATTTTCTGCAGTAAGTTCTTTGGGAGGCACTGTCTTCAGACTTTGATTATTCCTTTCTTTTCACTCACTGTGACATATCCAGATCAGGCCAGACCAAAGTTTCAGTTTTTCAGAGACTCCCGTGCAGATCAGAAACTCACACTACTAAATCTACACTTATCGGGGCATAGTCTTTATTCTTAGGATTATATCTCTCTCCCCTGCATTGTGAGGACTCCTTTCATAACACCTGGAGCCTTCAGAAAGTTAACACTGAGGAGCCATTGTCAGGCAAGTATAGTTCTCGGTCCTTAGTCACCACTCCCTTGCCTGCCCTGTGAGGGCTATGAAACCAGCCAGACCATGGTTGCTGTCTTTCTAGTTAGCTGTAGACCAGTTTGAACATACTTCCTGAAAAGTCCACCTAAAGATCTGTCAAATTTATTTTCAGGCCAGAGATCAGCCCTGACCCATGCATGGGAGAGTCATGGGTCAACACAGGGCTATGGCTGCTGCTACTTGTGCTCTGCACCAGAAGGAAGGATTCCCAAACCCACCGCTGTCGAGTCGATTCCAACTCACAGCGACGCTACAGGGCAGAGTAGAACTGCCTCATAGAGTTTCCAAGGAGCGGCTGGTGGCTTCGAACTACCAACCTCTTGGTTAGTAGCCATAGCACTTAACCACTATGCCACCAGGGTTTCTGAAGGGAGGGTTAGGGTCCCCTAAATTCTCCCCCAGGGAGGTCTGTGCCATTAGTTTTGGATCCAGAGGTTAGAGGCTCATCCAAGTGTACAGAATATCTGGTGGAGCAGAGCAACTGCCAGGCTACTAGAGACACCCTTGTCCCGTGACCATAAGGGGAGGGACAGGACACTCCAGTCTGCCTAGGAGATGTGGACTCTTGGTTATGTAGCCAGAGATCAGGGACCCTACGCAGTACATAGGAGGTGCATGCATTGCCTGGTGGTGTAGAGTGACTGCCGGGCCTCTGGAGCCGTATCTCAGTTGCAGGTTGAGGGGCAGGGGAGAAAGGGTGTAGCTGTGGAGCACTTTTCCTACCACATGCTTCGTCCTTGTCTTTATTCAGTTTGCCCTTCCCTGCTGCTGTTATTCATCCACCATTTCAGAATTCTTAGAGGGCTGATTATAGGGTTCTGTCTGAATTTATTGACGTTCTTGTGGGGAGAGAGAGAATCTTAGATCTTTTCATGTCACCATATTCCTAGAAATCTAAACAGTGTTTTATAGTTTTCACAGTACAAGTCTGTTACCTCCCTGCTTGATTTATCTCTTGGTATGATATTTTTAGATACTATTATCAACGGAATTGTTTTCTTAATAATTCCATAGTGTTCATTGCTGGTGTGTAAAGACACAACTAATTTATATGAGTTCATCTCATACCCTGCCGCTTTACTAAATTTATTTATTAGATCTAGTAGCTTTCTTTTGGAGTATTTGGGAATATATATGCATATATATCCAAGAAAAACCAACTAACTGCTGTCAAGTTGATTCTGACTCCTAGTAACCCTACAGGACAGAGCAGAACTTACCCAGCTGCCACATCTTTCTGCCATGGATCAGTGTGTGTGTGTTTGTGTGTGTGTGTGTGTGTGTGCAGTATATATGTGTATATGCATCCAAAGGATATATATGCATACACATGCATACATGGATATATGTAAACCCATTCCTCACTCATCAACAGGATTAGGTTCAAAAGACCAGGTTGTTAATGCAAAAATAAGCGTTTTGCAAAAATGGAGGACAGACACATCAGGTCACAAAATGGATGGTGACTACATTATTACATAGTTGTCAAAATCCATCATTACATAACTGCCAACCGCTGAGAATCATGACCCACAGCCAGCATTACTGTCACCTGACACTTTGGCGTTTGTTACAACCAGATGTCCATGGTTAATGTGCAAAATAGTCAGAGAGTAGATTTTTTTACTATTGTCATAAATGTAAAATGTTGGGTGATGACACAGCTCATAAGTGAGGAGTGAGCATGTATGTATGTGCGTATGTATGTATATGTATGATTATGGTATTTTTAAAAGCAGTTAGATTTACTTTTTCCTTTCCTGTTTCTTTTTATTTCTACGTCTCACCTAATTGCTCTGGCTAGAACTTCCAGTACAATGTGAAATATTGGTTTTGAAAGCAGGCATCCTTGCCTTGTCTTGTTCAGGATAGTAGGGAAATTTTTTGACCTTTGTTTTTCCTTGTCTCGTATGTCTTTGCTCCTTCATGTTTTCCAGTACTGCCTGCTTTTGTGTTTAGTTGATTTTTTCATTCTGATCCATTTTTATTCTCACTTTTCTGTGTGTACTTTTCAGATATTTTCTTTATGATTACCATGGGTGCTACAATTTAACGCCCTAGAATCTGATTTAAATTGATGTAAACTTAGCTTTGATAATATGTAAAAAGTGTTCCTACACTGCCCCCATCTTTATACTGTAATAATTTTATTGTGTGCCTAATAATAAATGTACAATTCTTTTTTTACATTTGCCTTTTAAATCATATGTGACATACCTAAGAGAATCATGATACAAAACTACCCTAAAACTCCCCTGTATATTTACCCATGAAATTATTTTTACTGCAGATGTGTTTTTCTTCATCGAGTTACCATCTTGTGTCCTTTCTTGTAGACACGTGTGATATTAATGAATATTCTCAGCTTTCTTTATCTGGGAATGCCTTAATTTCACCCTCATTTTTCAAGGTCAGTTTTGTCAGATATAGAATTTTGGATTTTTTTTTTCTTTCATCACTTTAAATACGTCATCTTATACTGCCTTCTGCCCTCCAGGATTTCTGAGGAGAAACTGGCATTTAATTTTACTGAGGATCCCTTTTATCGGGCATCTGGGTTCTCTCTTGCTGCTTTCAGCATTCCGTCTTCCCCTTTGTTTGAGAGTTTGATTGGAATCTCTGTTGGTGTGCTTTTCTTTTGATTTATCCTGTTTGAGCTTCTTGGATGTGTAGATTTGTATCTGTGATCAAAGTTGAGAAGCTTCTACCGTTTTATCTTTTGTTTTTTACTGTGGTAAATACATATGTAACAGAACATTTGCCATTTCAACATTTTTCACATGTATAATTCAGTAATATTAATTACGTTTGGGGCAGTATTTCTTTAAGTATTCTGCCCCATTTTCTGTGCTACTTAGGTAATTCCATAATGCGTATGCTGTTGTGAAAGTGCTCCAGGAGTACTTTGGGATCTCTTCACTCTTTTTTTTTTTTTTTTTGCCCCAGAATTGTAAACAGTGTTTTATAGTGTTCTCTGTACAAGTTTTTTTTTAACCTCTGTGGTTGATAATTTCAATTTTTTATTATCACATTTGCCTGTTGTTTCTTTTGCCAGCTCATTTCTGCTGCTTGTTTTTTACCCTTCTGGTGAATTTATTATTTCAGTTATAGTACTTTTTAGCATTAGTATTTGTGTTTGGTTTCTTTTTGTAATTTATATATCATTATTGATAGTCTCATTTTGTTCCTGTATTTTTTCCTGGTTTCATGTAGGTTTTTTTATTTTTGGTCTGTATTTTCCAATGGGTCTCGAAAGCATATTTAATACCTCTTTTTTTTTTTTTTTAAGTCTTTATCTACTTATTTCAGTAACTGAACTCCCCATGGAATGGCTTCTGATGCTTTATTTTGTTGTTTTGTGTAGACCATCTTTTTCCGCTTCTTTGGATTCCTTTTAGTTTTTTTTGTTGTTGTTGAAACCAGGACATATAAATACTCAAATGTGTTACCTGTGGAATTTAGATTTTTCTCCTTGCCCAGGATTTGCTGGGTTTTTGTTTGTTTTCCCTTTTGCTTTTAGTTATTGAAGGCTGTAGTAACTCATTTGTTTAGTGACATCCCGTTACTGTTTTTGCCAAGACAGTCTTCCTGGACATGTGTGGACACTGAAGTCTGTGTTTCTTAGCTTTTCAGCTAGTGTTTTAACAGAGATTAACACTAGAGGAGGAAGAAGAAAGAAAACACAGAGAGGAAAACCAAAACGCCTGTAGTAGTCTGTGCACTTTGGCCCTGTGTTGGGACATTCCTTTGACACTTACTTAGGCTTGCACTGATTTTGGGATCGCCCTGGTGTGAAAGCTGGAAATTCTGGTCACCTTGATTCCTAAGCTGGTATTTCAAGTGGCGAGGAGTGAGAGCAATTCTGGAAGATTGTCTGCTTGTAGTCAGGGAGAAGACTCCTCCCCCAGGAAACCTCCAGTTTTGCTCTTAAGGCCCGCCCACATTATGGGGGTAATCTGCTTTACCTAGGGCCGACTGATTTAAATGTCAGGAACATGGAAATACTTCATTGTAGCATCTAGACTAGTGTGAGACCACACAACTCGCCACCTTATCCTGGCCAAGATGACACATAAAATTAACTATCTTGTCATGTATGCTGTTGTTATTTGGTTATTTCTTCAAAAATATGATCCTATATACGTTCAACTCAAGTTATATAACTTCTGCAGAAGTTTACATATTACCAAAACTTTACGTATTCATATTTTATTTCTTTCTAATAAATGTCGTTAGGTAGAGGAAAAAACTGTTACCACAGAGAGTTTTACAAGATAGACAATACCAGGTTGATGCTGCAATTGCTTGAATTATGAAGATAAGGAAAAACACTTAACCACAGTGTACTTCTTTCGGAATTATATAACCAGCTAAAATTCACATTAAAGGTAAACATATGTACCAAAACCTTAGTGGTAATAGATTAATTTTTAAGGAAAAATCACGTTTGTAGGTAACATGCAATAAAAATTGTAGCCACTACCTAGGATGACAAAATGTATGTCAGTATGGTTATTGGTCTGGGTAAAGCACAGGATTTCCTCTATATATTGTGCTGTATGTAGCTGAATTTTTATTACTGTACAAGTTTGATATGCAGACATAATGAATAAATAGCTTCTGAAAAGATAACAACCAGAATTTTTAAAAAAGGAAAAACCATGACGACTTAGTTTTAAAACTTCTGGATGTGCCATTGTGGATTTCCTTCCCTGAAGAGGCTCAATAGTTAGCTTTATTTACACTGTTTGTATTTAAGCGATTCACAGTTACCAGCAAAGTGGCTTTGTTGTCACTGTGATCATTGTTTTAAGCCTTTTTATATTTTGAGACTGGGCAGTAGAGTATTGGAATTTTAGGCTCTAGCAGGTTGTGTGAAGGAACTTTTGTCATATTCGCTCTCAATGAAAGCTCTTTTTGAAGTCCTTACTGGAATAATTTTTGTTTGGTTCTTTTTACTTGGGCTTTTGGGTTCTGTATTTTTCCATAATACTTTTTAGAAGCTCCAAGTTGGTTTAGCAATACTTTTTCTCTTGTTGTAACACTTTATCTTTTTAAAATACAGCCACATTTACAGATCAGTGTACATGAAGCAAATGCCATTCCTCCTTTTAGTTCTCTTTGGCTCAGTGGCTATTGAGCATGACTGGAAAAGATGTGGGCTGTAATTTTACTAATGTTGTTGCTTTTCTAGCTACTGTCAAGCCAGCCCCCCACTGAAGGAGATACCATGTACAACAGGGTGGGCCCTTTGTGATACGTAGGGTTTTCATTCATTGATTTTTCCAAAATAGATTGCTAGACGTTTCTTCCTAGTCCGTCTTAGTCTGGCAGCTCTGTTAGAACCTGTTCAGTGTCATAGCAACAACAAGTCTCTGCTGGCCGACTGTGCTTGAGGTGCAATGACCAGGAGCCAAGTGGGCCTCCTGCATAGAAAGAAGGCAAGAGTACTACCAGTGAACAACCTGGCCTCCAGTTTTCTTACATAGGACCCCAAATAGACCTTCTATTCTATCATTGCTTTATTCACCTCTCACTCCACTTAACTTGGCTCTTCACAACCTGCTTCACGTGTTTCCACACCTTTCAACACCAAGCTAACATTGCAGCCTTTGCAGTGTAATATCTAAACGATATCAACTGCTGCCTTGTTACAGCTTGATTTTCTTCATATCTTTCCATCAGTTTTCCCCTAGCTTCAGACTAATATGTATCCATCTCTCCAAGTTTAGCCCTCTGTGTTTTTGTCGTTGATCCCAGTCTTCCACATCAACTATGTGCCCCCCTCAGACTTTCTTCCAAGAAGTTTATCCGTGGGTCCACTGGCAGCTGTGGATCCAGCGTTTGTGGACTCTGAATCTTACACAACTTTGAAATCCCACTCTGAGAGAGAAATATGAAATTAGAAATACAAAATTACCCAAGAAATTAAGAATTTATTGAGAATGGGGACTAACAACGTATTACATTTTTAAAGCTGAGAAATACTCATATCTCAGTGTTTTCTTGGTTTTGACTGTATAAGCCGCATTCACTGCTAAACGATGATTGCCTTTCTTGTATGTTTGCCTTTCCTGTGTTTTTTATTGGTTTAGCTCCTGTGCTATCCTTCACCAAGCTCTGAGCCTGATACGTATGTCTCCTTTCAGTGTTTCCAAATGCAACCGAACATGGGTGATAGATTTTTCATATCTATGTTTATCCATATTATCCTGGAAGCCGACTTGAGGCTTCCAGGGGCATGGATATATTAATTATTACTTACCTACACTAATCGGAGCCCAGGTGGTACAATGGTCAAGAGCTACAGCTGCTAACCAAAAGGTCAGCAGTTCCAAACCGTCTGGCACTCCTTGGAAACCTTATGGGGCTGTTCTTCTTTCATGTCCTATGGGGTCACTATGAGTCAGAATCAACTTGATGGCAATGGGTTGCTGTTGTTTGTTGTTGTTGCGTAAGTAAGCACACTGGTTCCCCTTTGTCTGCTTCTTTCCTCTTCTGGGGAGAAGTGACAAGAGCCAGGTAGAGAGAATGCTACACATGTATCAGCAAATCTGGAAAATAGGAATCCAGTAGTCTTATATACACACAGTTTCCCGCCTCTCTGAGGGAGGGAGAACAACCTTTACTCTCCAGTGAAAATGATTTCTCGCTGGGGACTGTCTCCAGGGGCAAGATTAGAGAAGACTACCAGTGTTTACAACACCTGATACATCTCCACAATCCTGCTTTCTTTCCCTTTTTTGAAATGTAAATACATACCTCCAGAACAGTAAATCATCTACTATCTATTCAGGCATATCTTAAGTTTCAAGGTTTGTCATTTGGCCCAGGTCTCAGTACATTTTCTCTACAGCCTTGCAATGGTATTTCAGTTTTAGAAGACAACAGTCCTCATATCCTCCACACCTCTGCCCCCTGGGAATTCCCTGTCACTCCCAAACTGGCTGGATTCTGACACAATGGTTTCTCCTGCTTTGCTATTTCATTTTGAGGCAGTACAGCTCCCTGGGGTTCTCGGACAAAAGGTATGTGTGAAATATGTTTTTTAGACTTTTTACATCTGAAAATATGAGGCTTTTACTTCTACAGTTGAATGATTCTTACCTTAGGCACATAATTTGTGACTGGAGATCATTTTCCCTCAGACATTTGAAGACACTACTTGCTACTGGGAAATTTGCCGCAGCCTCACAGCTTCCAGGCACATGTCTGTGAATTTCAGTTTCTCTGTTGCTCTCAAAGCTTTTAGAACTTTCTCTTTCTCCTCAGTATTCTGAACTTTCATGATGATGTACAATGATGTGGTCTATATCATCCTTTGAAACAGGTTACCCCACTAAGCCTTGTTTTTTTAATCCATATGCTCACATTCCAAACTGTAATTAAAAAAAAAAAAATATTGTGGTGAAATGCACATAACAAAACATTTGCCATTACAACCAGTTCTGCATGAACAACTTGGTGACAATAATTACATTCACCATGCTGTGCAGCTATCATCACTGTCAAAAAGAAAATCTTGATCAAGGAGCCAATTAGTGTTACCAGGATTTATCTGATTGAACAGCCGTTTACATTCTGCTTCTGTATAGGTCACAGCCTTGGAAAGAAACCCTATGGGCCAGTTCCACTCTGTTCTACAGAGTCACTATGAGTCAAAATCGAACCGATGGCACCAGGTTTGGTATCTGTTCCCGAATTTGTCATTACCTTTAACAGAAACTCAGTGCCCTTTAAGCCTTAGCTTCTCATTTCACCTCCCATCTGTCTCTGGTAGCCACAAGTAAACTTTAGTCTATATGCATTTGCCTATCCTAGCTATTTCATTTATGTGAGAATACAGAATATTTGTCTTTTTGTCACTGACCTCACTTGGCATAATGCTTTCAAGGTTCATCCACATCATGGTATGTATCATAACTCCATTTCTCTTATGGCTAAATAACATTTAATGTTTATATCAAATTTGGTTTATCCATTCATTTGTTGTTGGACACTTGGGTTGTATCTACCTTCTGGCTATTGTGAATAATTCTGCAATGACCATTAGTATACAAGTAACTATTTGAGCCCCTGTGTTTGGTTCTTTGGTATCTATACCTAGGAGTGGAATTGCTAGGTGTAATAGGTCAAAGAGTTGCAATGCAATCTCAAGCCATTATTGCTGAAATGTGCTCCAGTTCAACTTCACATGCAGGACTCCTTCTGACCCTAACCACTTGGAGCTCAGTCAGACCTCAGAAGTTACAGGGCACATCTTCCAAAGACTTGGGGATCCCCAAGACACTCTTACTGATGGACACAAGTTTCGGTGTTCTGCCTACCCCCTCAGGATAAAGCCCTAAGATTGGGGATCCACATGCTCCCTCACTTTTGCCCAGCTTCTCCCACCAATTCCTCATGCCGGATAATTTACTAGAAAGACTCACAGAACTCAGGAGAGTGCTATCCTTATGCTTACAGCTTTATTATAGCAAAAGGGATAAAAGTAAAGAGACTCAAGGGACAGTGTCTGAAAATGTTCCCAAAAAGGAACTTGCTACCCTACCACACGCATCCATGTCTGTCAACAATCAGGATGTCCAGGGGACTTCCAGGTCCAGACACTTCATCAGGGCTGAATTACCTAGGAATGATTGATTGAATCCATCTACACAGCCCTTGCATCCCCTGATTTTGGCTGATATAAGCCAGTGGATTTGCTGACCAGGCCAGCATCCACCCAAATCTCTGCATTATCACGGATCATAGGGCAGGTGTGGTCTGGAGCGCTTATAGACAACAAAGAATTTATTTTTATTAATGAGTCAGTGAGAGTTACCAGGGATTACTGAGAGAAAGTTGAAAACAAGGAAGATATGGCCTTGGTAATAGCAATGATGTTGGAGATTGCATGATGAAGTTCTGCAAGACCAATGAATCATTCACCAGAAATACTTCTTTACAACAACACAGTTGATGACTTCACAAGTGGATCTCACTGGATGGATTAACACAGAAATCAAATTGATTATGTCTGTGGAAAGAAACAATGGAGGAGCTCAATATCATCAGTCAAGAGAAAGACAGGGTCCAGCTGTGGAACAGACCATCAATTGCTCATGTGTGAGTGCAAGTCGAAGCTGAAGAAAATCAGAGCAAGTCCATGGAGCCAAAGTACATCCTTGAATACATCCTGCCTGATTTTAGAGACCATCTTAAGAATAGATTTGATGCACTGAACACTAATAACCAAAGGCCAAAAGAGTTGTGAGGAGCCATCAAGGATATCATACATGAAGAAAGCAAAAGGTCATTAATAAGACAGGAAAGAAGGAAAAGGCCAAAATGGATGTCAGAAGACACTATGAAACTTGCTCTTAAGCACAGCTAAAGTGAACAGAAGAACTGATGAAGTAAAAGAGCTGATCAGGAGATTTCAAAGGCGGCTCAAGAAGACAAGGTAAAGTATCATAACAAAATGTGCAAAGATCCAGAATTATAAAGCCAAAAGCCAGGAGCACAATTGGCATTTCTCAAGCTGAAAGAACTGAAGAGGAAATTCAAGCTTCGAGTTCCAATACCGAAGGATAATAAATTGAACGTTGCAGAATTCATGTAAAGAAAATGAATGGACTACACACACTCACTGTACCAAAAAGAATTTGTGGATGTCCAGCCATTTTCAGGAGGTAGTGTGCGATCAAGACCAAAGAAGTTCAAGCTGCACTGAAGGCACTGGCAAAAATCAGGCCTCCAGGAATTGATGGAATACCAAGTGAGATGCTCCAACGAACAGATGCAACACTGAGAGCACTTATTCATTTGTGTTAAGAAATTTGGAAGATAGAGAGCCAGTTCTGCCAAGGAAAGGCAATCAAATGGAATGTGGAAATTATCAGTCTCATCACTACTAAATGCTAGCAAAATCTTGCTGAAGATAATTCAAAAATGGCTGCAGCTGTACATTGACAGGGAACGGCCAGAAGTTCAAGCCAGATTCAGTAGAGAATGTGGAACTGGGAATGTCATTGCCGATGTCAGATGGATTTTGGTCAGAAAAAGCAGAGACTACCAGACAGACATTTGCCTGTGCCTTATGGAAAAAGCAAAGACATCTGACTGTGTGGATGATAACATCACAAAGAATGGGAAATCCAGAACACTGTATTGTGCTCATGCAGAACCTGTACATGTACCAATAGGCAGTTGTTCAAACAGAACAACGGGATACCATGGGTTTTAAAACTGTAAAAGTTACATGACTCAAAGCAGTTACTGGTGAAGGTCAAAGACTACAGCCTTTAATATAGATTACATTTGACCCTAAAGAAAACAAAAATCCTCACAACTGAACCAATAAACAACATTGTGACAAATAAAGAAATCGACACAATCAAAGATTTCATTCTACGTGGATCAACAGTCAATGTCCATGGAAGCAGCAGGCAAGAAATCAAGAGACATTTTGTACTCCACAAATATGCTGCAAAAGATTTCTTTAGTGTTGTAAAGAAAATATGTCACCTTCATGAGTAAGGTGCATCTGACCCAACCCATGGTCTTTTCAACTGCTTCATATGCATATGAAAGCTAGACACTGAAAAACGAAGATCTAAGGAGAATTGACGTATTTGAGTTGTGGGGTTGGCAAGGGATATTAAATATACTGTGGACTGCCAGAAGAATGAACAAATCAGTCCTGGAGGAAGTGGAGCCACAATGCTCCTTAGAAGCCAGATGACAAGACTTGGTCTTGCTTACTTGGGCCACGTCATCACGAGGATCTGATCACTAGAACAGGGCGTCATGTTTGGTATAGTGGAGGGTCAGCGAAAACAAAGAAAAGCCTTCATGAGAGATGGATTGGCACGGTGGCTGCAACAGCGGGCTCAAACACACTCATGATTGTGAGCATGGTGCAGCCCTAGCATGTGTTATTCTGTTCCATGTAAGGTTGCCATGATTCGGAGATAGCAACTAACAATGACAGCAGCAGCATTGAGAGAAAAAATTGTTGGTGAACAGGGAGACTACAATCAAATAGTTCTTTTAAATGGCAGGAGAACTGGGCTTTTAAAGGCCATTAGGAGATTTGCACTAGGCAAGTTTTATAGCTGTTGGGTCTTAGGTAAGTACATAATAAAAGGGAGGGGTCTTTCTGGCACTGGTTTCGCAGGCATGCTTGACTGATGGGAATTTGTTGAGTCTGGTATGGTGGATCAGAAATATTTTTAACGGTCAAGTTGTTCTTTTCGGGAACTCTTTGCAGTTAAAACCTTCTGTCAGGGTTTGTACCTGGCATAAATGGTCATTTTAACTTACTGTTCCCGGAAAGGTTTTGCACCTGGCACAAATGGCCATTAATTTTTTATTAATAATTTATAAACCCCTATGGAAATTCCCAGGTTTCTGAGTTTATCACTCAGGAATCGAAAACAAAGACCGACTTCTCTGGGTAAAGTTAATCATGCAGATCTTATGGTAACTGGATGTCTAACTTTGGAAGAACCTCTGCATTTTTTCCCACAGTGGCTTCACCATGTTACGATCCCACCAGCAATGGTTAAGTTTCCCAATTTCTCGGTCTCCTCGCCAACACTTGTTATTTTCCAATTTTCTGATAATAGCCATCCTAGTAGGGGTGAGATCAAATCTCCTTGTGGTTTTGATTTGCATTTATCTGGGTGACAACGGATGTTGAGCATCTCTTCGTGTGTTTAATAGACATTTGTATATATTTGATGAAAGGCCTAATCAAGTTCTTTGCCTATTTTTTCATTGGGTTGTTTGTCTTTTTGTTGTTGAGTTGCAGGAGTTCTTTATATATTGCAGATATTAAACCCTTATCAGATATATGGTCCCCAAATATTTTCCACATTCTGTAAGTTGTCTCATCATTTTCTTAATAAAGTCCTTTAGGTACAAGATTTTTTAATTTGATGATGTCCAGTTCATATATTTTTTCTTTTGTTACTTGTGCTTTCCATACTTTAGAATTCATTGTAAAAAAACTAGGTCGCAAAGTATTATATCCATGATTTCTTCTGAAAGTTCAATGGTTTTAGGCTTTACATTTGGTCCTTTGATTCATTTTGTAGTTGGCGTGAGGTGTGGCATCCAGCTTCATTATTTTGCGCGGGAAGATCCCATTGTGCCAGCATCAGTTATTGTGGTTTTCTATGTCTAGGATCATGCTATTGGCAAATTAGGGATAGTTTTGTTTCCTCCTTCCTGATTTTAATACTTTTAATTTCTTTTTCTTGCTAGTCACTCTGGCTAGGTTTTGTATAGATGCCCTTTATTATGTTGAGGAATGTCCCTTCTATTCTCGCTTTACTGCGAGTTTTTATCAGGAATGGGTGTCAAATTTTGTCAAATGCCTTTTCTGCATCGACTGAGATGATCATATGGTTCTTTTATTTATGTGGTGAACTATATTGATTGATTTTCTAATATTGAACAATCCTTGCATACCTGGTATGAATCCTACTTGATCACGGTGTATTATTTCTTTGATATGATGCTGAGTTCTATTGGCTAGGATTTTGTTGAGAATTTTTGCATCTATATTCATGAGAGATACTGTTCTGTAATTTTCTGTTTTTGTGGTGTCTTTGCCTAGCTTTGGTATCAGGGTTATGCTGGCTTCATAGAATGAATTTGGAAGTATTGCTTCCTTGTCTATGTTCTGAAATAATTTGAGTAGTACTAGTGTAAGCTTTCTCTGAATGTTTGGTAGAATTCTCCAGTGAAGCCATCTGGGCCAGGTCTTTTTTCTTGTGGGGATTTTTTTTTTTTCTTTTTTAAAATAATTTTTATTGTGCTTTAAGTGAAAGTTACAAATCAAGTCAGTCTGTCCCATATAAACTTATATACACCTTACTACATACTCCCATTTACATTTTCCCCCCTAATGAGTCAGCCCGCTCCCTTCTTTCAGTCTCTACTTTCGTGACCATTTTGCCAGTTTCTAACCATCTCTACCCTCCCATCTCCCCGCCAGACAGGAGATGCCAATACAGTCTCAAGTGTCCATCTGATACAAGTAGCTCACTCTTCATCAGCATCTCTCTCCAATCCATTGTCCAGTCTGTTCCATGTCTGATGAGTAGTCTTCGGGAGTGGTTCCTGTCCTGGGCCAAGAGAAGGTTTGGAGACCATGACAGCCGGGATTCTTCTAGTCTCAGTCAGACCGTTAAGTCTGGTCTTCTTATAAGAATTTGGTGTCTGCATCCCACTGTTCTCCTGCTCCCTCAGGGGTTCCCTGTTGTGCTCCCTGTCAGGGCAGTCATCGGTCGTGGCTGGGCACCATCTAGTTCTTCTGGTCTCAGGATGATGTAAGTCTCTGGTTCATGTGGCCCTTTCTGTCTCGGGTTTATAGTTATCGTGTGCCCTTGGTGTTCTTCATTCTCCTTTGATCCAGGTGGGTTGAGACCAATTGATGCATCTTAGATGGCTGCTTGTTAGCATATAAGATCCCAGACGCCACACTTCGAAGTGGGATGCAGAATGTTTTCATAATAGAGTTTATTATGCCAATTGACTTAGAAGTCCCCTTAAGCCATAGTCCCCAAACCCCTGCCCTTGTTCCGCTGACCTTCGAAGCATTCAGTTTATCCCGGAAACTTCTTAGTTTTTGGTCCAGTCCAGTTGAGCTGACATTCCTTGTATTGAGTATTGTCCTTCCCTTCACCTAAAGTAGCTCTTATCTACTAACTAATCAGTAAATAACCCTCTCCCACCCTCCTTCCCTCTCCCCGCCTCTTGTCAGGATGTTTTAAAATTAATTTTTCAATCTCTTCTATTGTTAGGAGTCTGTTCAGATTTTCAACACCATTTTGTGTTAGTTTGGGTAGGTAGTGTGTTTCTAGAAATTTGTCGATTTCCTCTAGGTTTTTAAATCTGTTGGAGTATAGTTTTTCATAATACAATGTTATGACACTTTTTATGTCAGCTGGGTCTGTTGTAATGCCCTTCATTTCGTTTCTTTCTTGGGTTATTTGCATCCTCTCCTGTTTTTCTTTTTTCAGTTTGGCCAGTGGCTTGTTGATTTTGTTGGTGCTTTGAAAAAAACAACTTTTGGCTTTGTGGATATTTTCTATTGTTTTTCTCCATTTCGTTTATTACTGTTCTGATGTTTATTATTTCCTTTCTTCTGGTGGCTGTGGGCTTCTTTTGCTGTTCTCTTTCTATTTGTTCGAGTTGTGTAGCTAATGTTTTGATTTTGTCCTTTCTTTATTTTTTGATGTGTGCATCTATTGCTATAAATTGGCCCCTGAGCACTGCCTTTGCTATGTCCCAAAAGTTTTGGTATGATGTGTTTTTATTCTTGTTTGATTCTGGGAATTTTTTCATTCCATCTCTGCTTTCTTCTAATACCCAGTGGTTTTTAAGCAGGTTGTTATTCAGTTTCCTTGCTCTTCCTATTGCTAATTTCTGCTTTGATGGCCTTGTGATTAGAAAAGATACTTTGTATTATCTCAGTAATTTGGATTTTGTTTTGCAGGTTGCTGTGTGGCCTAAGATGTGGTCTATTCTGGAGAATGTTCCACGTGCATTGGAAAAGAACGCATACTTTGCGCCTGTCAGATGGAGTGTTCTATGGATGTCTATGTGGTCAACTGACTGATTGTGCTCTTCAGTTCTTCTGTATCTTTGTTGATTATCTTTCTAGATGTTCTGTCCTTTACCGAGAGTGGTGTGTTGATGTTTCCTACTATTATTGTGGAATTGTCAATTTGTCTTTACAGCGCAGTTCGAGTTTCTTTTATGTAATTTGGAACCCTGTTATTGGATGCATAGATATTGACTACGGTTATGTCTTCCTGACGGATCGTCCCTTTAATCATTACATGATGCCCTTCTTTGTCTTTCATGGTAGGTTTTGTTTTAAAGTCTACTTTAATGGAGATTAGTATTGCCATTCCTGTTCTTTTTTGGTAGCCGTTTGCATGATATATTTTTTTCCATCCAGCCCTTGGTGTGGGCTGGTGAGGCCCTAGTGGGTGTGGCATTGTCTAATACCACAAATCTGCAGGTCCCACTTGACTGCTGTGGATGAAAATGGGCTTCAACCTGTTCTGTCCTAAAGAGGGCCGTCTGCATCAGATCGCCCAGCAAGGCACGGGTGCCGGTGATTGAAGGACGTGAGGTGTGCTGCAAGTTCACAGGCCACCTATGCCACTGGCTAGATGAAAAAGTGGGTACCTGTGGTTCCACCAGTGAGTTGTCCGCTTAGGGGCCATTCTGTTGAGGAATGCCTTGTGCCTGGTGTCAGAGAGGGGAGGGGGCTGGATGAAGAGAAGGGAGTGCTCCTCAGCCACAGAGCTCTGGGGTGGGGAAGGGTTATGGTGCCTGCATGGTGGTTTGGAAGCTGCTCTTAACTCTTGGAGGTCTGGTTTTGCTCCTGTTTGGCTCTAAGGGTTTGTGCAGATCCGCTGCTCTTCGGCTGCACCAGATGGCGCTGGTTTTGGCTTGGGATGTTGCTGCTTGTTTCAACCTGAGTGTGCTGTGCAGATTCAACTCGCAGGACGCTGGCGATCTGGCTATCCCTTGTGCCCCGTTTCTGCTGTTGTTGAATTGTCTCTATTTCCATCTGTTGCTCAGTCTTATTCTTCAGCTTTGTCTTTGATAATTAGGGTTCCTAGGTTGTCATATATATCCAGTTCAGTTGTTTTTCCATATCTTTGCTATAAGAGGGACAACACAATGCGTCTGACTATTCTGCCATCTCTGCCCCACCTCCTTCACAGCATTCTTATAATCCTTTTTATTTCTGTGTGATCAGTTGTACTGTCCCCGCATTTATCTCTGATTTTACTTATTTGCCTCTTCTCTCTTTTTTTCTTTGTCAGTCTAGCTAAATGTTTATTGGTTTTAGTGATCTTCTGAGTAAAACCACTTGTGGTTTCATTCAGTCCCTATATATTGTTTTTCCATTCTCTAGTTCATTTATTTCTTATCTGATCATTATTACTTCTTTTCTGATCATTATTACTCCCTTCTAGTATGTTCGAGCTTTGTTTGCTCTTCTTTTTTCCTTTTTGTCCTAAAACATAACATTTGCCAATACAACATTTTTTTACATGCGCAATTCAGAGACATTATTATGTTTTGTTCTGCAACCCTCACCCGCATCTGTTGCCAAATATTCAGTCACCATTACAAGATACGCAGTGCTTCATAAACAATAACCCACTCTTCCCTTTCCTTTCCAACATGGTAACTAGTGATAAACCTTGGTCTCTATACATGCCCCTAGCTTAGCTGTGTCTTTTAGGTGAAATCATACAATATTCATGCTTCTGTGACTGATGTATTTCATTCAGTATAATGCTTGGTAAAGTAGAGGGTCAGTGAAAAAGAGGAAGATGTTCCATGAGATGGATTGTCACAGTGGCTGCAACAATGGGCTCAAGCATAACAATGATTGTGAGGATGGTGCAGGACCCGGCAGTGTTTCATTCTGTTGTACGTAGTGTGGCTATGAGTTGGAACCAACTTAACGGCACGTGTGAACAACGTTTTCAGTGTCCATCCATGTTGTAACATGGATCAGGACTTCATTTCTCCTTGCAACTTAGTAATATATAAATGTGGAAATATATATATGTGAGTAATACACATGAAATATATATAACATGTATGTAATATATATGAGGGATATATATATTACATGTATATATACATATGTACACATAATACAGATGAGTGATATATATGTAATAATATATGAGTTATATACATAAAGTATATATAAGTAATATATATTTGCATGTATGAGATATATATATATATATATATCTCTCTCTCTGCTGGTGCAATGGGTAAAGCAATGAACTGCTAATTGAAAGGTCAGCAGTCCAAAACCACCAGATGCTCCGTGGAAGAAAGATGTGGCAGTCTGCTTCCATGTGGTCAGAGAAGGTATTTTGTATGAGTTCAGTCTTTTTATATTAATTGAGATTTGTTTTGCAAACTGACATATGGTCTATGCTGGAGACCATGTGTGAGCATTGGAGAAGAATGTGTATTATACGGTTGTTGGATGGTGTGTTTTATCTGTCTGTTAGGTCTAATTGGTGTATGTTTCCGTTGTTAGTTGTCATCGAGTTGATTTCAACTCATGCCGGCCCTACATGTGCAAAGTAGAGCTCTGGATTTTCAAGGCCAAGAGCCTTCAGAATCAGATTGCCAAGTCTGCCTCCTGAGGTGCCTGACGGTGGGTTTGAAACCCCAACCTTTCGGCTAGTAGTCAAATGCTTAACTCTTTGTGCCATCTGGTGACCAGTTGGTTTACAGAATTATTCAAGCCTGCAATGTCCTTACTAATCTTCTTTTTATTCTGTTCATTATTAAAAGCAGTGTATTGAAGTGATTCTGTGTAGATGTTGTAACTTTGCTATCATTGTCTATTACTACCTTCAGTTCTGTTAGTGTTTGCTTCATATACTTTGGGGCTCTGAAGTTAGGTGTATGCATATTTAAAGTTGTTATGTTTTCTTGGTGAATTGACCCTTTTACATTCCATTATGTCCTTCCTTGTCTGTTGCAACAAACTTTGATTTCATATATATACATACATATAAGTGTGTGTGTATGTATATATATATATATGGTCTGGTATCAATAGCCTCCAAACTTTCTTTCAGTTATTATTTGCCTGGATTATTCTCTTTTATTCTTTCACTTTCAACCTGTTTGTGTCTTTGGACCTAAGGTATGTCTCTTGTAGGCAGCACATAGATGAGTCTCCCTTTTTTTCTTTCTCTTTAATCTCTTGTGCCACTCACAGTCTTTTGATTGGAGCATTTAATCTATTTACGTTTAAAGAAGTAGTTACTGGTAAAGAAGAATTTCCTTCATTATCTTGAGTTTGTTTGTTTGTTTTTGTGCATCTTATACCTTCCCCCCCCCCCCCCATTTCTTTTAATACTGCCTTCCTTTGTGGTTAGTTGATTTTTTGCAGTCAACCATTTTGATTCTTTTGTAATTTTCTTCTAAGTATATCCCAATGTAAAAAAAAAAAAAACTATTTCTTTGATGATTTTTTAAATCTAACCTCTCTATTCCCCCTCTATCCTTGTATTGTCTTATCAAAGTTGGTCTCCTAGTCCAAGCTCCTCCCTTCTCATTGCTTTTCTCATAGTTAAAAGGAAAAAGATGGGTAATGATAATCTTAAATGAACAATCTATAACAAAAACAGTACACTATATGTAAAAAAGGATTGCAGAGAAAGAAAAGAACTCTTGGAAATGAAAGATTATAATAGTGAAATAAAAATTCTAGTGGAAATGTAAAGCCAAAAAGTTCTCCCTAGACAGCAGAAAATTAATCAAGCATTTTCTGTATTTAGAGAGGCACCGCTTATACCATGAAGACCATGGGTGGTGCAAATGATTAAGTGCTCAGCTGTAACTGCAAGTTGGAGGTTCCAGTCTACCCAGAGGCATCTTGGAAGAAAGCCCTGGCAACCTACTTCCAAAAGCTCACGGCCTTGAGAACTTTATCTAGCATGGTTCTATCCTGCACACATGTGGTCTCTGTGAGTTGGAATCGACTTGTCAGCAACTAGTTTTGTTTAATTTTTGGTTTACACCATGATGATGGAAAAATACACCCTAGAAAATCTTATTCTTCCTATTGCTCTTGGACTTCAGCTGTTTATCAATCACATTCTTTTAGGTGAACTTAGGTTAGTGTTAAATGTCTTTCTCTCCCCTACACATTTATTTTTTAATTTATATAGTCATTTTTTATTCTACTTTAGATGGAGGTTTACAGAACAAACCAGTTTCTCATGAAACCATTAGTACACTACTGTTTTATGACATTGGTTGACTACCCCACAACGCATCAACACTCTCCCTTCTCAGCCTTAGTTTCCCTATTATCAGCTTCCCTCTGCCCTTCTGCCTTCTAGTCCTTGCCCCAAGGCTAGTGTGCACCTTTAGTCTCATTTTGTTTTATGTCCCCCAAATATTTTTGAGATTTGATTAAGATTCCACGAAATCAACAAATTAATTCAGGGAGAATTATATCCCCCCAAAAAGTGTGTCAGTTTGGCCAGGCCATGATTCCCAGTATTGTGTGATTGTCCACCGTTTCGTGATCTGTTGTGATTTTCCTTTGTTGTAAATCCTACCTCTACAATGTTAATGAGGCAGGATTAGAGGCAGTTATGTTAATGAGGCAGGACTCAATCTACAAGATTAGTTATATTTTGAGTCAATCTCTTTTGAGATATAAAACAGTGAAGCAAGCAGGGAGACAGACAGACCTACTCCCACCAAGAATGAAGAACCAGAGGGGAGTCCGTCCTTTGGACCCAAGATCCCTGTGCTGTGAAGCTCTTCAGCCAGGCAAGGACTGATAACAAGGACCTTCACTTAGAGTCAACAGAGAGAGAAAGCCCTCCCCTGAATTCGGACTCCTAGCCTCCTAGACCACGAAAAAATTAATTTCTCTTAGCTGCCCACTTGTGGTATTTCTGTTGTAGCAGCAGTAGATACCTAAGACATTGGAGAAGGACATCCTCCTGGTACAGTAGAGCCAGTGAAAAAGAGGAAGGCCCTCAACGAGATGGAATGATACAGTGCGTGGAACAACGGGCTCAAACTTGGCAACGATTGAGAGGGTGGCACAGGACTGGGCAGAGCTTTGTTCTGCTGTTCACAGGGTAACTATGAGCCAGAAGCGACTTGATGGAACCTAACAACAACAACTATTAGAGCATAGCCTACAATAGCCAGAATGTTTACTGACATCCCTGAGGTCTCCTGCCTTGTTTCTATATAGAGATAACCGATATTTAAAGATACTGAATACGATTACAATAACTGACCCATGGCCACACACCTAGAAGATGGCAGAGCTCAGTGACAAGTGCGTGTTTCCAACATCATGAGCAGAAATGCTGTGCAAAATAAGACGATAAGCAAATGAGAGGGAATCTTG
The DNA here is from genome assembly GCF_024166365.1 of Elephas maximus indicus. Classification (NCBI taxonomy): domain Eukaryota; kingdom Metazoa; phylum Chordata; class Mammalia; order Proboscidea; family Elephantidae; genus Elephas; species Elephas maximus. The sequence goes on from NC_064847.1 coordinate 6,719,912, forward strand.
TTCCTCTGGAGGTAATACAATTAAAAAGAAAATCTGCTGCCAAGACAGTGAACACCTTCACAAAGCTAGAAGATTAAGCAAGGATTTTGTTTTTTCCTTTCCTTATTGAGTAAGCATAAAAACAGAAAAATGTGCTATGAATCAGAGGCAATCTACTAAAGAGACTGCAAAGACAGAGAGAGTTTGCACCTATTTTTATATGGCCAGCAGCTACAACTGATTTAATACATGTCCTCAAGGTAAGAGATAACTAGTCCTCCAGTAAGAGGATTTAAGAGTACCATTTGTTACACTTACATAGCTCATTGCCTGAGAGTTGCCTCTGACTCATGGTGACCTTACATACAATAGAATGAAACTTTGCCTGGACACGTGCCATCCTCACATACTAAAAAAACAAACAAAACCCATTGCCATCGAGTCGATTCTGGCTAACAGTGACCCTATGGGACAGAGTAGAACCGCTCCATAGTGTTTTCAAGGAGCGCCTGGTGGATTCGAACTGCTGACCTTTTGGCTTGCAGCCACAGGCCTTATTAACCAGGGTTTCCAGCCCTCACATAGTTCATCTTAAATTCACCTGATACTTGGAGTAGCCATTTGTGTTTGCTAATTTCCTGTATTTAAGGATTAATAAATACAATAACTTCTGATAGCTCTATGACAAGTAGGTAATTAGAATTAGGAAGTAGATGCCTGAGCTAAGCTTCCAGTGTAGTTGGGGAAAAGGGGTGCTGTCTTCCTTGACATTTACATTTCAAAAATGTGCCTCCCAGGTCCTTAAGAAAGACGTTACTGGGTCATGAAAGTGGCAACTTAAGTTTTTTTTTTTAATAATTTTTATTGAGCTTTAAGTGAACGTTTACAAATCAAGTCAGTCTGTCACATATGAGCTTATATACACCTTACTCCATACTCCCACTTACTCTCGCCCTAATGAGTCAGCCCTTCCAGTCTCTCCTTTTGTGACAATTTTCCAATTTCTAACCCTCTCTACCCTCCTATCTCCCCTCCAGACAGGAGATGCCAACACAGTCTCAAGTGTCCACCTGATACAAGTAGCTCACTCTTCATCAGCATCTCTCTCCAACCCATTGTCCAGTCCCTTCCATGTCTGATGAGTTGTCTTCGGGAATGGTTCCTGTCCTGGGCCAACAGAAGGTTTGGGGACCATGACCGCCGGGATTCCTCTAGTCTTAGTCAGACCATTAAGTCTGGTCTTTTTATGAGGATTTGGGGTCTACATCCTACTGATCTCCTGCTCCCTCAGCGATTCTCTGTTGTGCTCCCTGTCAGGGCAGTCATCGGTTGTGGCTGGGCACCATCTAGTTCTTCTGGTCTCAGGATGATGTAAGTCTCTGGTTCATGTGGCCCTTTCTGTCTCTTGGGCTCATAGTCATCGTGTGCCCTTGGTGTTCTTTATTCTCCTTTGATCCAGGTGGGTTGAGACCAATTGATGCATCTTAGATGGCCGCTTGTTAGCATTTAAGACCCCAGACGCCACATTTCAAAGTGGGATACAGAATGTTTTCATAACAGAGTTATTTTGCCAATTGACTTAGAAGTCCCCTTAAGCCATAGTCCCCAAACCCCTACCCTTGCTCCGCTGACCTTTGAAGCATTCAGTTTATCCCAGAAACTTCTTTGCTTTTGGTGCAGTCCAGTTGAGCTGACCTTCCGTGTATTGAGTATTGCCCTTCCCTTCACCTAAAGTAGCTCTTATCTACTAACTAATCAGTAAATAACCCTCTCCCACCCTCCTTCCCTCCCCGCCTCGTAACCACAAAAGTATGTGTTCTTCTCAGTTTATACTGTTTCTCAAGATCCTATAATAGTGGTCTTATACAATATTTGACCTTTTGCCTCTGACTAATTTCGCTCAGCATAATGCCTTCCAGGCTCCTCCATGTTATGAAATGTTTGACAGATTCATCAATGTTCTTTACCGATGTGTAGTATTCCATTGTGTGAATATACCACAATTTATTTAACCATTCATCCATTGATGGACATCTTTGTTGCTTCCAGCTTTTTGCTATTGTAAACAGAGCTGCAGTAAACATGGGTTAGCTTATACCTGTTTGTGTGAAGGCTCTTATTTCTCTAGGATATATTCCGAGGAGTGGGAATTCTGGGTTGTATGGTAGTTCTTTTTCTAACTTTTTAAGAAAACGCCAGATAGATTTCCAAAGTGGTTGTACCATTTTACATTCCCACCAGCAGTGTATGTGAGTTCCAATCTCTCCACAGCCTCTCCAACATTTATTATTTTGTGTTTTTTGGATTAATGCCAGCCTTGTTGGAGTGAGATGGAATCTCATCGCAGCTTTAATTTGCATTTCTCTAATGGCTAATGATCAAGAGCATTTTCTCATGTATCTGTTAGCTGCCTGAATATCTTCTTCAGTGAACTGCGTGTTCATATCCTTTGCCCACTTCTTGATAGGGTTGTTTCTCCTTTTGTAGTTGAGTATTAACAGAATCATATAGATTTTAGAGATCAGTCCCTGGTCGGAGATGTCATAGCTGAAAATTCTTTCCCAATCTGTAGGTGGTCTTTTTACTCTTTTGGTGAAGTCTTTAGATGAGCATAGGTGTTTGATTTTTAGGATCTCCTAGTTATCTGGTTTCTCTTCGTTATTTTTGGTAATGTTTTGTATTCTGTTTATGCCTCGTATTAGGGCCCTTAAGGTTGTCCCTATTTTTTCTTCCATGATCTTTATCGTTTTAGTCTTTATGTTTAGGTCTTTGATCTACTTGGAGTTGGTTTTTCTGCATGGTGTGAGGTACAGGCCCTGTTTAATTTTTTGCAAATGGATATCTAGTTATGCCAACACCATTTGTTAAAAAGACTATCTTTTCCCCAATTAACTGACACTGGGCCTTTGTCAAATACCAGCTGCTCATATGTGGATGGATTTATATCTGGGTTCTCAATTCTGTTCCATTGGTCAATGTGCCTGTTGTTATACCAGTACCAGGCTGTTTTGACTACTGTGGCTGTATAATAGGTTCTGAAATCAGGTAGCGTGAGGCCTCCCACTTTCTTCTTCTTTTTCAGTAATGCTTTACTTATCTGAGGCTTCTTTCCCTTCCCTATGAAGTTGGTGATCTGTTTCTCCATCCCATTAAAAAATGTCATTGGAATTTGGATCGGAACTGCATTGTGTGTATAGATGGCTTTTGGTAGAATAGACATTTTTACTATGTTAAGTCTTCCTATCCATGAGCAAGGTATGTTTTTCCACGTATGTAGGTCCTTTTTAGTTTCTTGCAGCAGTACTTTGTAGTTTTCTTTGTATAGGTCTTTTACACCTTTGGTAAGATTTATTCCTAAGTATTTTATCTTCTTGGTGGCTACTGTGAATGGTATTGATTTGGTGATTTCCTCTTCGCTGTTCTTTTTGTTGATGTAGAGGAATCCAGGTGATTTTTGTATGTTTATCTTATAACCTGAGACTCTGCCAAAATCGTCTATTAGTTTCAGTAGTTTTCTGGAAGATTCTTTAGGGTTTTCTGTGTATAAGATCATGTCATCTGCAAATAGAGATAATATTACTTCCTCCTTCCCAGTCCGGATGCCCTTATTTCTTTGTCTAGCCTAATTGCTCTGGCTAGGACCTCTAGCACAATGTTGAATAAGAGGGATGATAAAGGGCATCCTTGTCTGGTTCCCGTTCTCAAGGGAAATGCTTTCAGGCTCTCTCCATTTAGAGTGATGTTGGCTGTTGGCTTTGTATAGATGCCCCTTATTATGTTGAGGAATTTTCCTTCGATTCCTATTTTGGTGAGAGTTTTTATCATAAATGGGTGTTGGACTTTGTCAAATGCCTTTTCTGCATCAATTGATAAGATCATGTGGTTTTTGTCTTTTGTTTTATTCATATGGTGGATTACATTAATGGTTTTTCTGATATAAACCAGCCTTGCATGCCTGGTATAAATCCCACTTGGTCGTGGTGGATTATTTTTTTGATACGTTGTTGAATTCCAGTGGCTAGAATTTTCTTGAGGATTTTTGCATCTATGTTCATGAGGGATATAGGTCTGTAACTTTGTTTTTTTTGTGATGTCTTTACCTGGTTTTGGTATCAGGGATATGCTGGCTTCATAGAATGAGTTAGGCAGTATTCCGTCATTTTCTATGCTTTGAAATACTTTTAGTAGTAGTGGTGTTAACTCTTCTCTGAAAGTTTGGTAGAACTCTGCAGTAAAGCCATCTGGGCCAGGGCTTTTTTTTGTTGGGAGTTTTTCGATTACCTTTTCAATCTCTATTTTTGTTATGGGTCTATTTAGTTGTTCTATTTCTGATTGTATTAGTTTAGGTAGGTAGTGTTTTTCTAGGAATTCATCCATTTCTTCTAGGTTTGCAAATTTGTTCATTTACAATTTTTCATAATAATCTGATATGATTCTTTTAATTTCAGTTGGGTCTATTGTGATGCGGCCCATCTCGTTTCATGTTCGGGTTATGTGTTTCCTTTCCTGTATTTCTTTAGTCAGTCTGGCCAATGCTTTATCAATTTTGTTAATTTTTTTCAAAGAACCAGCTTTTGGCTTTGTTAATTCTTTCAATTGTTTTTCTGTTCTCTAATTCATTTAGTTCAGCTCTAATTTTTATGATTTGTTTTCTTCTGGTGCCTGATGGATTCTTTTGTTGCTCACTTTCTATTTGTTCAAGTTGCAGGGACAGTTCTCTAATTTTGGCTCTTTCTTCTTTTTGTATGTGTGCATTTATCAATATAAATTGACCTCTGAGCACTGCTTTTGCTGTGTCCCAGAGGTTTTGATAGGAAGTGTTTTCATTCTCGTTGCATTCTATGAATTTCTTTATTCCCTCCTTAATGTCTTCTATAACCCAGTCTTTTTTCAGTAGGGTATTGTTCAGTTTCCAAGTATTTGATTTCTTTTCCCTAATTTTTTGCTATTGATTTCCACTTTTATGGCCTTATGGTCGGAGAAGATGCTTTGTAATATTTCAATATTTTGGATTCTGCAAAGATTTGTTTTATGACCTAATATGTGGTCTATTCTAGAGAATATTCCATGTGCGCTAGAAAAAAAAGTGTACTGTGCAGCAGTTGGGTGGAGTGTTCTGTATAAGTCATTGAGGTTAAGTTGGTTGACTGTAGCAATTAGATCTTCCGTGTCTTTATTGAGCTTCTTACTGGATGTCCTGTCCTTCTCCGAAAGTGGTGTGTTGAAGTCTCCTACTATAATTGTGGAGGTGTCCATCTCACTTTTCAGTTCTGTTAAAGTTTGTTTTATGTATCTTGCAGCCCTGCCATTGGGTGCATAAATATTTAATATGGTTATGTCTTCCTGCTCCATTGTCCCTTTAATCATTATGTAGGGTCCTTCTTTATCCTTTGTGGTGGATTTAACTTTAAAGTCTATTTTGTCAGAAATTAATATTGCCACTCCTGCTCTTTTTTGCTTATTGTTTGCTTGATATATTTTTTTCCATCCTTTAAGTTTTAGTTTGTTTGTGTCTCTAAGTCCAAGGTGTGTCTCTTGTAGGCAGCATATAGACGGATCGTGTTTCTTTATCCAGTCTGAGACTCTCTGTCTCTTCATTGGTGCGTTTAGTCCATTTACATTCAGCATAATTATAGATAAGTATGTGTTTAGTGCTGTCATTTTGATGCCTCTTTATGTGCGTTGTTGACAATTTCATTTTTCCACTTACTTTTTTGTGCTGAGACGTTTTTCTTTGTAAATTGTGTCTTCCTCATTTTCATAGTATTTGACTTTATGTTTGCTGAGTCGTTATGTTTTTCTTGGTTTTTATTTTGAGTTATGGAGTTGTTATACCTCTTTGTGGTTACCTTAATATTTACCCCTGTTTTTCTAAGTAAAAACCTAACTTGTATTGTCCTATATCGCCTTGTATCCCTCTCCGTAGGGCAGTTCTGTGCCACCTGTATTTAGTCCCTCTTTTTGATTATTGTGATCTTTTACATATTGACTTCAATGATTCCCTGTTTTGAGCGTTTTTTTCTTTTTAAAATTAATCTTAATTTGTTTTTGTGATTTCCCTATTTGAGTTGATATCAAGATGTTCTGTTCTGTGACCTTGTGTTGTGCTAGTGTCTGATATTATTGGTTTTCTGACCAAAAAATTTCCTTTGGTATTTCTTGTAGCTTTGGTTTGGTTTTTGCAAATTCTCTGAGCTCGTGTTTATCTGTAAACGTTTTAATTTTGCCTTCATATTTGAGAGAGTTTTGCTGGATATACGATCCTCGGCTGGCAGTTTTTCTCCTTCAGTGCTGTATATATGTCATCCCATTGCCTTCTTGACTGCATGATTTCTACTGAGTAGTCTGAACTTATTCTTATTGATTCTTCTTTGTAGGAGACCTTTCTTTTATCCCTGGCTGCTTTTAAAATTTTCTCTTTATCTTTGGTTTTGGCAAGTTTGATGATAATATGTCTTGGTGTTTTTCTTTTGGGATCAATCTTAAATGGGCTTCGATGAGCATCTTGGATAGATATCTTTTCGTCTTGCATGATGTCAGGGAAGTTTTCTGACAACAGATCTTCAACTATTCTCTCTGTGTTTTCTGTTATCCCTACCTGTTCTGGGACTCCAATCACACGCAAGTTATTCTTCTTGATAGAGTCCCACATGATTCTTAGGGTTTCTTCATTTTTTTTTTAATTCTTTTATCAGATTTTTTTTCAGCTATGCTGGTGTCAATTCTCTGGTCCTTCAGATTTCCCACTCTGCATTCTAATTGCTCAAGTCTGCTCCTCTGACTTCCTATTGCGTTGTCTAATTCTGTAATTTTATTGTTAATTTTTGGATTTCTGAATGCTGTCTCTCTATGGATTTTTGCAGCTTATTAATTTTTCCACTATGTTCTTGAATAATCTTTTTGAGTTCTTCAACTGCTTTATCAGTGTGTTCCTTGGCTTTTTCTGTAGATTGCCTTATTTCATTTCTGAGGTCATCCCTGATGTCTTGAAGCATTCTGTAAATTAGTTTTTTTATATTCTGTATCTGGCAATTCCAGGATTGTATCTTCATTTGGGAAAGATTTTGATTCTTTAGTCTGGGGAGTTGTAGAAGCAATCATGGTCTGCCTCTTTATGTGATTTGATATTGACTGCTGTCTCCGAGCCATCACTAAGATATTGTAGTGATTTATTGTAGATTTGCTCACTGAGTCTTATCTTGTCTTGTTTTCTTTCAATATACATAGATGGGCTACTAGATTGCGCTGTCTTGATTGCTGTAGCCCTTAAATCACTTACGTCGTATTACCAGCTGGTTTGGGCTGTTACCAGATATATAAGCCTAAGAGTCCATTCACTATTCTTGAGTAGAATCTGATTTTGGGTCATCAAGTGTGTGGTGCAGACTGTCACCTATCCACCTAGAGAAGTAGTGGTGATAGTTGTGTGCACCAGATTCTAGTAGCAGCAGGTGTTCACACTCCAGCGGGGCAGGATGCTGACAGGCTTCCCCCAAGTGTCAGTGAGGTAGGTGTGTCTCTATTCCTAAAGTACTTTGGTGGGTGGGCTCTGCAGCTGTACCTTAGGACCCCAATGCAAGTACCTCTACAGATTGGTAGGTGTCACCCTCCTTAGACTCCTAAGGCAGGAGGCTAGGTGCTCTGGGGGGAGCTTCAGCCCTCAGTTCCCTGTTGTGGGTCAGTGAGGGCTCTGTTAAATACACAGAGATATCAGACCTGAGAAACTTGTCTTTCCAGTAAATCCGCTAAAACAATTACAGTCAGATCCCTATCAGAAATGTCTTTGCATTATAATAGCCACCTTGTTTCCTGTAGGGATGAAAGCCCAAGACTGTGGATCACGTATGTTTGGCTGGAGCTGGTTCTTTGTTTTTAGTCCAGTTAGGGAGGGATTTTGGTCCCTGGGTTTTTTGTAGCTGCTTCTCTCAGGCCAGAGAATGGGTTAGGAAAACATCAAAAAAAAAAAAAAAAAAAAAGGAAAGAAAAACCGCAGTGCAGTTTCCTCTTTGGCTCAGGAAATTCCAATGTTAATGAAGCCGCCTGGGAAGGGGAGGGGAGGGGAGGGTTCAGATAAATAGGAGAGAGTAGCACCCCGGTATATAGACAAAGTTACTTATCTTGCTTGGGATGACTGTTTTATCTGAGATTCCCGAGGGGCGCATTGATTGTGTGCACTGGCTGGGTAGAGAAGAGATTGCCCCCAAGGGTCAGGTCCGCGTCCCGTGCTTGTGCTGTCTCAGAAGCCGTGGTCAGTTCCTCCGCTCCCAGTCCAAAGCCCAGCGCCAAGGTTCCCCGGCTGGGACGCTGCACTCCCGGCTCAAAAACCAGGCGCTGCCTCCGGGTGACTTCTCCTCCTGTCAGCCGCATCACTGCGCTGCCTGCGTGCACTGGCTGGGCTCCCCCCGGGGTCACTTCAGGGGGCTAGGGCTGTGCCCCATGTTTGCACCGTCTCAGAATGCCGTGCTCAGCTCCCCTGCACCCTTTCCAAAGCCCGGCGCCAAGGTTTCCTGACTGGGGCGCTGGCTCCAGGTTCCGAAAACAGTCGCTGCTTCCCCGTGGTTGTTCATTCTCAGTCTCTGTTACTCAGGTCAACTCTTTAAATCTGTGTTTGATGGTCAGGATTTGTAGATTGTCATGTATGCAATTGATTCACTTGTTTTTCCAAATCTTTGTTGCAAGAGGGATCCGAGGTAACTTCTACCTAGTCAGCCGTCTTGGCCCCCGCAACTTAACTTTTTAAAAGATTTACACACTTTTCAAAAATGCAGAGAATGAATTCATGAGTACAACATTTTTAAAGTAAGTGCTCTACAAAAAGGGAGTGAGGGAAGGGATGGGAGTCTCTTGCCCCTCCCATTTATTGCACCGGACAGAATTGGGTTTTGTTGTCTTATTAAATATTATAATTGCATATACATTCCCCACCAAGATTAACGTGAGAACCAAAACCATTTATCTCCACACTAGCTAGTACACTGAGAACTGAAACCTCACCTTTCAGTCTACATTAACTTGACTTTCTATGAGTTAATATGACTTTATTTTTCCAGGAGTCCCCTGCCTGGACTTTTGGAGGGACCCATCAACTTTTCAGTGGAAAGTTATCACAGGCAGTTTGCACACTCCAGTTCTTTGATGTTCTTGCCTCAAAATGCTCACCTTGATGTTTCTGCCATTCCTGGGCTGTTGCTTTGTGATCCTTACCCAATCCTAAGAAAGCTCTGCTTGGATCCCCCACCCCTACTCAACACGGAAAGACCCATCTTAAACCAAACTTGCTATTCTCAATAGTTTCAGACCTTACCTTCCCCATCTGATATATTGCCAAAGCTGAGAGGTGGTGTTCTCCCTGCTTTAGCTCTGCAAGGTGGTGTTCCCTCTGACTCCTAGTTGAGTGGTTAACCTAGATTTGTCTTATCAATAGGTGTGCTGGTGACATTTGGGAAGCCACCTTTCAATACGTGTAAGCAGAAGGCCACAGAAAAACTGAAACGGTTGATACACAGGCGAGGATACACACTTTGTTTAAGTTTGAACAGCACTGACTTTTTTTGCATCAACAATTGAAGCACTCTTACAAGGTAAGAGACATTCTGCTAAATTATTTTATTTTTACTGCATTTTTTACCACACAACTTTCCACATTCTTCATTTGTAGACACTCTGCTACCTGCACAAGTCTTGAAACCATACACCAGATTTTGCTAATCAAAGAAGGATTTTCCTAGAGCATGAAAAAATGAAGGATAAAAAAAACTATAAATATTAAAAGATTGTGATATTAAATTACTCTCTAGCTGGTACAAGTTAAGAACAAAAAAGAAAGCAAATGTAAATAACGTTGAAAACTGGAATCTATAACCTAGTTAAAATGAAAGCTATAAGGGAGATGGGAAGAATTAATTTATAAGGGATTTGTAATCATAATTTTTAATAATTAAAATTATTCAAAAATTGAAATTAAATACTGTCATAACTGTAAACTACTAACCATGATAGAGACGGCTGGAAAGACAAATATTTGCCAGTAACAGAAATCACCAGATTTGGATGATTATGTTAGCTGATTTCTAATTAAGTTTCAAACAGGATACACTTCCTAGATCATATAAAAATATGAAAATCCCAGAATTCATCATATTTTTCCTTTGTGCTTTTCAGGTACCTGATGCGGTTTAAACAAATACGTTATCTGACAAACAAGCAACATTTTCCAGCTGATAAATTGCTGAAGCCATTGCCATTCTAACAAGAGCAAAACAAGGATGTTCGTAGCCATAATTATCACACTCTCATTTTGGAAGATGAAAGGATAAGTGCAAATATGAGACCTAAATTGGAAAAGTGTGAAGTATATGTCAGCTAAAGGATGATATCATTCATACATAAAGCCCGAGGCGGGTGGAAAACTCAGCAGGAAACAGAAACATTCATAAAAGTTGACCAAGCACTTGGCACTCAACAAAGCACTTTCAAAAACTAGAAACTGAATGAATGAGAACAGTCTCTGATCTTAATGAAATAAAGCAAGGAAAAAAATGCACGTGTTCAAATCACAGTGGAAGGTCTCCACGGAATATCTTTAAAAAATGGTTCTTAAATAGCTTTTTGTCAAACAGCTGCTGGTTCAGTAGAGAAGGAGTATAAATGACCTTGGAAGTTTGCCAGCTCCTGGAGGAGAGCAAGAGGATATCAAAAACAACCTCAGTTTTGTAAGAAAGAGCAAGCTGTACTGATTAGGAAAAAATAACGAGTCACTGTGCAACAGGAGTTAAGGAGGGGAGTAAACCCACCTGGGTGTTTCAAGGTAGAGGAGAGGGAATCAGCTTTCTGTTTGCATCTCTTAGGCCTGGTAGCTGAGATGTGATTTTAATATCATCAATTAAATTGATAACAGGAACATTCCTATAACAAATTTGGTTATAATACATTTGTTCTCAGATCATGACCTGATTTTTAGAAGAAACTTGCTATATTTTGAAAAGACAAACGTGATTAAAGAAAGCATATGTGCAGCTGAGGTAGAGAAGAAAAACAAAGTCATCATTTTAAACTTGTAAACTACATATAGATAATATGCATTTGTAAAGTTGTTTTCCCCTTCCCTCCTCCACCCTCACTTATATTGCTTTTTTTTTTTTTTTTTCCAGATTAGTTAAGTAGCCCTTGGGAAGGAAGCAACAGTGAAATTGTTCATGCTTAAGTGAATCAGAGTCTGTATGATTTACTCGACTGCAGCCTTGAAACCACAGAACATGGCAATTAAAGAACTGAGCACTAATCTGTACCTAAAAAATTACATGAATATTTCGTTTAATTCCTTAAGTCTAAAGACTTATTTTTTTAAAGAATACCACAGGATTTACAAAAAAAGAACTAGAAGGACATTTCACTCCAGAGTCCCAAAAGGAGTTAGATACTCACTAAGACCAAATTTTTAAAAACCTAAATTTAGGATTACTTTATTACATCTTTAAACAAAACATTGGGGAAAAAAGAGAAGATACTGAAGACATCCTGAGAGCGTGGACCCTGGACACCCTTTTGACTGAGTACTAAAGTCATCTCTGATGCTTACTCTTCAGCCAAAGATGAGACAGGTCCATAAACAAAATGAGACTAAATGGGCACACCAACACAGGGGTAAGGACGAGAAGGTAGAAGGGAACAGGAACGCTGGTAGCAGGGAATCCAAGGTCGAGCAGGGGAGACTGTTGACATGTTGTGGAGGTGGCAACCAGTGTCACAAAACAAAATGTGTGTTAGTTGTCTCATGAGAAACTGATTTGCTCTGTAACCCTTCATCTGAGGCACAGTGAAAAATAATTTAAAAAAGAGAGAAGATAATGATTAAAAAGATATGTGCACAGTAAGTGTAACAGTGAGCTGATAAGACTCTTGGAATATATGTACGTAGATACACACAAAAATCACACAAATACATACACACAGATATGCCTATATATGTGCAATACATATATACAGCCCAGGTGGTGTGGTGGTTAAGAATTCGTCTGCTAACCAAAAGGTCAGCAGTTGGAATCCATCCACCAGCCACTCCTTGGAAACCCTATGGGGCAGTTCTGTGCTGTCCGATAGGGTCGCTATGAGTCAGAATCGACTCAACAGCCACTGGTTCAGTTTTTGTTTTTTTTGCATACACATATGTATACCCACCACCCGTCTGTTTGTCATGTGGTGGTGGACTGAGTGTTGCTATGGTGCTGCACATCATGCCCCATGTTGTTTTGAATACCACCACAGGGTCACCATGATAGACATGTTTCAATGGAGCTTCCAGACTAGGACAGACTAGGGAGAAAGACCTGGCAATCTACTACCAAAAACTAGCCAGTGAAACCCCTATGGATCACCATGGAATGTTGTCTTATAGAGTGCTGAAAAATGAGCTCCTCAAGTGTATTCACATGAACAAACCATACTGAAGATGATGCAGGACTCAGCAATATTTCATTCTGCTGTTCATGAGATTGCCATGAGTCTGAGCCAACTCAACGGCAACTAACAATAACAACAAAAGCGGAATATATATATGCAATATATGTATATATGATACTTAGACACACGTACACGCATGCACTGTACTATTTCTTAAAAGCTGAAAGGCATTTTATGTCATCACATTTGGCCTTTTAATAAAATCAGCATTTAACAGCATAAAAATTCAGTGGCATTTAGTACATTGACAATGTTGAACAACCATCCCATCTCTGTCTACATCCAAAGCATTTTCACCATCCCAAAAGGAATCTCTGTATCCATTAAGCATTCACTCCCTATTCCCCATGAATCTGTTTTATCTCTATGGCGTTACCTAGTCCAGATAGGCCATATAAATACCATTTGTGTCTGGCTTCTTTCACTCAGCATAATGTTTTCAAGGTTCATCCACAATCCAGAAGGTATTAGTACTCCGTTCCTTTTTTTGACTGAATAGTATTTTACCACAAGGATATGCCACACTTTGCTTATCCATTCATCCATCTGTTGGCATTTGGGCTGTTTTCACCTTCTGGCTATTTTGAATCATGCTACTATGAACATTTGCGTACAAGAATTTGTCTGAATATCTGTTTTCAAATCTTTTGAGCATAAGCCTAGGAGTGGCATTGCTGGGCCACGGCAATTCTACGCTTAACTTTTTGAGGAACCACCAACTGTTTTCTGCAGTGGCTGTCCCATTTGCAACCCCACCAGCAATGGATGGGGGCTCCTCTTTCTCCACATCCTCACCAACACTTGTTTTTTTCCCATTTTTTTCTGATAATAGACATCCTAGTGGGGGTGAAGTAGTTTCTCCTGGTGCTTTGGTTTGCATTTCCCCAAAGACTGATGAAGTTGAGCACTTTGAGCATCTTTGCACGCGCTGACTGGTTATTTGCATAAGTTCCTTGGAGAAACGTCAATTCAAGTCCTTCATCTTTTTTTTTTTTTTTCACTTTGTTGTTTGTCTTTTTGTTATTGAGCTGTAAGAGCTCATTACATATTCTGAATACTAGATCATTATCAGATATATGACTTGCAAATATTTTCTCCCAATCTATGGGATGTCTTTTCAGTTTCTTGGTAGTGCCCTTTGGTGCATGAAAGTTTTGAAACTTGATATTGTGTAGTTTTTCTGTTTTTTTCCTCTTGTTGCTTTTAATTTCCTTTTAATTCCACCATTAGGTTTTGAAAAGAAGCCCAGAGGCAAGCAGTCAGGGAAACAAGTATACGATTGATTTTAGAATAATAAAGTCCATCTGGTATAAAATTGTGGGGCATATCTTATGATCATATATATTTGCATGTTGGTGAGAATATCTTGATAAAATGGGGGTAATATTAGTATAACTTTCATTTAAACATTTGTCAGTTTGAAGATGCAACAAATCCTAATTTCTGTTGAGAAAAAATTGAAATTATGAATGTAAAATTTTGTGAGTTTTGTGTGTGTGTGTGTGTGTGTGCACTGTGGTGAGATGTGCTTGCATGCACAGGAGAATTTAAAATTCATGTAACAAGGGGGTATTGAAACAATGAAAATAAACCATATAGTTGCATCCCAAGTGGAATAAATTTCACTGAAATATTCTAAATTAGTAGTCTTCAGTTCTTATTTTATTCCATCTTGGAAAGGACTCAGGGTCTGTATGAAATTATTTGTACCCAATGTCTTTTGAAGGATGTCTGACTGATGCAAACGGTTAGCGAGCTTCGTTGCTAATTAAAAGGTTGGAGATTCAAGTCCACGTAGAGGTGCCTTGGAAGAAAGTACTGGCAATCTGCTTCTGAGAAATCAGCCAACGAAAACCCTATGGAGCACAGGTCTACTGTGACACACAAGGAGTTGCTGTGCATTGGGGTTGACTCAAGAGGAACTGGTTTCATGTTTTTGAGCATTTTTCTGAACTAGCACAGTAATCTCACCAAAAGATAAAATGAGTTTGTTTAGTTTGGCCAGTTGTGTTCATAGTTAATCTGGTTTGGTTTTATCTTAGTATGGCGATATCACTTTTGACCATGTCAGATTACTCATGGGTCTCTTTGAAGTAAAAAATTAAAAAATTTAAGAACTGGCAAGACCTATCATTAACAAATAAGAATGGTTGTAGTCAGGTAGCAAATACTATTTTAACCTGTAATTTTCTGGATTTGGAGGTTGAAAATGATGTTCCAGGAACCGGGGGCACCCTGAAGCTCAGAGGAGCATATTTTTATCCTCTGGTAGCATAAGAACTGTTAATATTGTACCTGGGCATAGTGACTAAATATCAGCCCTGTTGCAAGACTGAAATGAAATATGCAATGTGGGTATTCAAAGAAATATTTGGTAAGTTATTGTCATGATTTTACAGAGGCAAACTATCCTGCTTTGTTTTTCATTAAAAAAAAAAAAAATTGCTACCTAGCTGACCATGGGTTTTTATTTTTATTGAAATAGATTCTCAGTTCTTTCTTTCTAAAAACTGGGGGATACATTTTCCACTTTCATTAAGTAAAACACTGGAGAAATAGCTCAAGAACCTTAGATAAGCCAGGTCCTAGTTTAGCAGCTGGAGATCTAAAAACAATGACAGGTGTCATTTTTACTTAAATTTTTTTGACTGCTGCCCCAAGTGGCTTTATGTGTGAGGTTTCTTTTTGCCTTTTTTTTTTTTTTTTAAGTAACTGTAGTAACATACACATAACATAAAACTCACCATTTGATCCATTTTAAAGGGTACAGTTCAGAAGCATTGTAAGTGTACCTTTACAGTGCTGGTGCAGCCATCACCTCTACCTAGTTCCAGAACATGTTCCTTACCCCAAAAGGAAACCCTGTACTCATTAAGGTATCACTTCCCTTTCCTGCATCCCCCCAGCCCTTAGCAACCAATAATCAGCTTTCTGTTGTGGATTTGCATATTCTGGATAGTTCCTAATAATGGAATCATTCACTATGCAGTCTTTTGTTTCTGGCCTTTCTCACAAAGCTCAGCATTTTCAAGGTTCACACGTGTTGCAGCAGGTACCTGTTTTTGACTTTCTCATTTAAAATTTTTAAATGGTAAGTTTTTCTCATCTATTAAGTTAGATGGAAAAAATGTTAGAAACGCTTTTATAAAGTCTGTATGAGTATCATTTAAGCACGTGGGTCTGTATAAATATTTGTAATTGGATCATTATGTTCCAATTTTACCTGTGCCTTGAATACTAAATCTTTTTAGAATAAGTAGGGTACAACTTAGAGGTTTGTATCTGGTTTATTTTGTTCTTATCTCTTGACAGAATATAGTAAATTAGTGTTTTAGAATTTCTCATATTAACCCATCAAAACGTTCATTGAATAAATCACATATGCTGCAGAAGTTTTCTTTTACCGAGGAATTTTGGTATCAGTAGTGTTCAGTGTTGTTTTACCTTTACTTTTACTTTTAATAGACTGTCCTGTGTAAACTTGTACAGTTTACATAAACTATTTTCAGGTTTGTTTCGGGGAGGTTTCCTTCTAGTGATACTTTATCGTGTACTTTCTAAGTGAGCCTTCAAGCTTTATTTAGGGGACCTATTCTCTTATTTCATTTGGAAAAAAGTGACCTTGTAATTTTCAAGTAAGACTAGACTAAACTGTAAAAACGGATACAGTGCTCACTGTAATTTGTTAGTTGCAGATGAAAATTTGGTATACATTTATAAAGCATTTTTTTAAAAAATTACTGGTTATGTGGAAGAAGTATAGTACAGTACAGTTTTGGGGAAAAAAAGTCCCTATTTTTGTGTTATCATAATCGTTCACTGCTACTATTTGAATTCCAAAGTCTCTCTTTTCCTTTTAACAGATCAATTTTGATGTCTAATATTAGTTGTTCCAGAAATAGGCCACTAAATAGCCGTAAGCATGTATTAACGTTCTGATATTTCATCATTAGCATAGATAACAGAATTCTCGATTATTTACTAGTGGAAAAGTAGCATAGAAGTTGCCATTATAATTTAAAGAGGAGTGAGCACTAATGAAACAACGATTAGTATACATTCAGTATAAAACCTGTGTGTGTGTGTGTGTATGTGCGCGCGCGCGCGCTTGTGAATGGAAGGGACAATAAAATGTGGTTCTCTTTACGCTTACTTTTTGAAAGGTAATATCGTCTCATATATAGACAGCAATAACATACTTCGTTAGTATCTCTCTTTGTTGTACTCTTATTCTTTGCTTTACAGATAGAAAATAACTTAATTAGTAATACAGTTGGTTTCGTATTTTAAAAAGCGGTGTAGGGTCTTCCCGGGGGCGGACTGGAACTAGAGCGCATACACAGTTCGTCATTATTTTATCAGTATGGTTTGCTGACAAGTAGGTTGGGCTAGCCAATGACCAGTGCGGGAGGGGCGGGGGGGGGACGTTGAGGGGAGGTGTTGGGGGCGGAGAAATATATTCTCATTTAAAAAGTTAGGGTAACAAAGACTCAGGCAGTAGAAATAACTTTTGAGCGCCAAAATAATTTTCCAAACTCTTTACATTTTCGAGAGCCTCCCTCTCCACTTTTTAACGGAGTACTCGTATGTTTCCGCTATGTTCAGAGTATCGAAGAGCGAAGATTACAGCCCAGCAGCACAACAAAGTATCGGGAAAAACCCTTCCCTACTTTGGACGAACAATCCTAGATCAAGTTATTGGTGTGGTGGAAGAGGAAAGAATGGCAGAGAGAGCGACGGGGTCCGGGTCAAGCGGCCGATGAACGCCTTCCTGGTGTGGTCTCGCGATCAGAGACGGAAGATGGCGCTAGAGAATCCCCAAATGCGCAACTCAGAGATCAGCAAGCTGCTGGGATACCAGTGGAAAATGCTTACGGATGCCGAAAAACTGCCGTTCTTGGAGGAGGCGCAGAGACTAAGGGCCATGCACCGAGAGAAATACCCGGACTATAAGTATCGTCCTTGTCGGAAGGCTAAGATGGTACAGAGGAGTGACAGTCTGCTGCCCGCAGGCTCCTCGTCAATGCTGTGCACTCGGATGCACGTGGACCCGAGGTTGTACCCCTTCACATACAGAGACAGCTCTTCTAAGGCCCCATGCTCACGAATGGAGAACCCGCTAACCTACTCACAGGCGGTGAACACGGCCAGCTCACAGCTCCAAGAGGAGTGTCACCGCAACTCGACAAGCCTGCGTGACAATCCGGTAACCCTGGTTACGCAAACCCACGCAGATGCTCTCCTTTACCATAATTTACAGCCCGGACATTCTCATCTTCATTTTCAGTATTGATTCTCTTTCTCTCGCTGACAGAGGCCGCGTTATTCTCAGTGCTACTATTTTTCATCTCTAACTTTTGTTTCCAAATCGAGGATGTGAACATGTTTAATGCAGGACATTCTAAAGTGATTCAACTTGTGTTATGGCTGACTAACAGAATACTAACCGGATGCGTAAGCGTGCCACTCTTTAAACATTTAGCAAAAACATGCTGATGAATCGCACCGCACGCGCACACACACACAGATTATCCTATTAAAAAAATGTTGCACTTTGACGAGAAACTGTGTATCTTCTTAATCAGGCCTTCCAGAGCGTGTAACTGCAGACCTTTTTATCCGTCTTTGAGGTATTTTGCAGCCTCTGTAAATTGTAGATAACCAACAGTGTCTTGTTTGGTAGAATATATTGACTCACCTCCCTGTTGCGGGGAAAAACAGAAAACAGTTTTTCCTCCATTTGCGTTTTAATTCCTTTAAACCTTATGAATTTGGGTGCTTTGACTTTTCCTCTGAACTCATTGCAACATCTACCTGATACGATAAAATCTTTAATGTGTTCATCTTTATACCTGTGTGAAAGTCGCTTTTACCCTTAAATTTCAAAATAATTCTGAAGTTTCTCTTTTAACTGTGGCAATCCAATTGTTTGCATTGCCTCCTGACGTTTTAGTTTACGGACTGAAGCAGGGATAGAATGTTGAGAGTATGAACTATTCAGATGGTGGCAGGGGGCACAGTTTACAAACAAAAGCATCACTTATTAAAGTAGAAATAAATTGTCAAAGTGACACGAAAGAACTACATATATCAAAATCAACTTTCCGATAGATACATTCCGAAGTGATTTTTAAAATAATGCCTGAAATATTAAGTCAAACACTTAAACCGCATATGTTAGAAATAGATATCATGTTCTTAAATCCAGGGTTAAAAAACGGAGTTAATTTTGCAGACTAGTTTATTTCAGAAACAATATTACTTAACCTGAGATTCATGCCAAATAAATATATATTGCAGTAACTTTTTAAACAACTGCCTAAAATATTCATCTAATATTTAAAACCACTGTTTTCACTCACACAGAAATTTCTGTTTCTTGAATTAGAAGTAAGTGAGGAAATACATAATAAATGCCTAGCTTCTTTTGCTTAACCGATTGTGATGAAATTCAGCGATTGTGATGAAATGCAGCTTTTTCTTTTTTCACCCCCCCCCCCCCCCTTGTCTTTGACTGCTGTGCGGATTCCACTCCACTTTTGATGGACGCTTGCCTGGACACTTTTTTTGTTTCAGCTGTTTCAAATAGTACCATTCTTTGTGCATTCTTATACATGTGCATATGGGAGGAATTTCTGTACAGTACATACCCTGGAGAGGAAATGCTGTTTATGTATGTATTCCGCTTTAGTAGTTACAGTGCATTTCTCTTGGATAATTTTTTTTACAGCCCTTTTACTGGTTGCAATTTTTATAGTCTTTTGCTGTTTTCAGTCAGGTGATCCTTCTAGATTTATTTGTGCCCCTAAGACAATGTTAAAGAATATTGATAGGAGGTATTCTTGTTTATGTGAGATTTTAAATAAAAATCTAAACTATTAAGATTGCTTTTGGTTTCTAATGGACATAGCTATACTTTGAAATCCAACATCTAAAAAATATTCTAAGGGAGCCGGAAATCAAAGGATTCCCTGGTCGGTTCAAACAGTTAATCCCTCAACTAGTAGCCAAAAGGCTGGTGGTTCAAACCCACCCAGAGATGCCTAGGAACACAGGCTTGGTGATCTGCTTCTGTAATGCTGCAGCCTTGAACACACTGTGTGGAGCAGTTCTACTCAGGATTGACTCGAAGGCAACTAATAACGACAACCATAACCAAAGAAAGAGCTTCGTCTCTAAAAGCAAACTATTGGGATTTCAATCTTTTATCAGCCACTTATTAGACCTGACCTTAAACAATTTACTTTATCTGTCCGTGCCTCAATTTTTTTCACTTTTAACTAAAAGCCGTAGGAGCTGTAATAATAAAAATAATAAAAAACAAAGCTACCTCACATGGGTATTGTGAATACTGAGTCGAGGTATATGAAGATTTAACGGGTAAATGTATATAAATAATTTTGAACAGATGTTCCCATTAGTAAAGTATTAAAAACAGGGAAATAATCCTCCTAGGAAATATTTTAATGCAAGATTAAGGTAGATATCCATCATGGATTTATTTAGCTGGTATTCATTCATTTTTTTGACCTGGTGGTGGAATGGCTGGGCTGGCCAACTGAGAGGTTTGTGGTTCCAACCTACCCAGCGGCCCTCAGGAGAAAGACCTGGTGATCAGCTCCCATAAGGATTACAGACAGAAGACACTAGGGGACACTTTTACTCTGTCACACAGGGCCACTAAGAATGCAGATTGATACGACAGCACCCCAAAACAGCAACATACTAGGTTACCTAAAAAAAAAAAAAAAAAAATCAAGTTTATATTGCCAGTCAAGTTTGATCTACAAACAGAGATCTTAAATTTCCAGGTGAGTGAGTTCTGACAAACACATACACCTGTGTAACCAACACCCCAGTTAGATTATAGATATTTCCATCTGCTCTTCAACTGTACAAGTTCCCTGTGCCTCTTTGCAGTCAGCCTCCCCAACCAGAGGCATCATACCTATCTTAAGAGCTTAGTTTTGCTTGAGCTTGAACATTATATAAACAGAGCCATATCGTACATTTTCTGTTGCGTAAGGATTCTTTCACTCAGCTTTGTATGAATACCCTACAGTTTATCCAAAGTATTGCTGGTGGACTTTTTTTTTTTTCTCTCCTCATTTTGTGCTTTTGATTACTGAAGCAGCTATGAACAATGTATTTTGACATTCCAAGTGGGCAAACGTTTTCAATTCACTTAGGCAAACAGCTGCAACTGAAATTTCTGGGTCATAGGCTAGCTGTGTGGTTCGTTCTGTGAAAAAACTTCCCCAGAGTTTCTGTACCATTTCATATTCCCACCCAACAAAATATGTGATTTCTGTTGCTCTGCATGGTCTCCAAAATTTGAAATTCTTATTCCCTTAAGTTTTAGCCAGGGGATGGTAGGGTATATAGGGATAATAATTAAAACACTTATAAACATATGCTTTGTTTTCTACTAGAGTGAGTATTCTGTCCTTACTCTTCTTCCTCAGAATTTTCAAGGTTACTGTCAATGAAATAATGATAATAATAATACTGGTTTTCTTTAAAATCTTTTTGTTGTTTTCAAATGACCCGAAAATCCTGTTCATGTTTTGAGCCATAAAAAATTGATAGGTTAAATTAGAGAGATTAACAAAACAACATGGATATTTCATAAAAAGAAAAGGAGTAGTGCTGAATGAACTACAGCTTAGTAGTGTTTAAAGGTGTTCTTCACATTTGTCCAAAAAAATTTGTAACGGTATACTGTAAGGCCAAATATAAATAAAATTGAATTTTCCCTGTTGCCAAATACGAAGGGGACTCCCCTCCCGTTTTTCCTAGAGCATTTCCTTTAGACAACTCGTACGTTCTTTCTCCCTCCCTTTGAGACAGCGGTAAATCTTTTTAAAAAGCTAAAAAAACCTCTTGGCAGCATTACTACCCTACAAGGTCTTTTTCTTAATGGCCTTGGAGCCATCTCTTAGAAATGAAAACACAAAGAAAGGAAAATAATGCCCCTTTCTCCCTTTGTAGTTGGGGCTTTAGCCTACGTGCCTGGCTTCACGTTGTAACCACCTGGTTGTCATAGAGATGTTAGAGAATTCTTTTGCACAAAGACAATTGGCTAATTCCAGTTTAACTAACACTGGAATGATCAAGTATTTTGAAATGCTGAGCGCTGGTTCCATCCAAAAGCCAAACTGGACACTGAAATGTGCTTCCAGAGTTTAGGGATTTTCTTTGCAGAAATGTAAGAATGACAATGTTTAGTGTTCATTTTGTATGTTTGAGGCATGGGGCCCAAGTTAAATTCTCTTAGTGTCAACTAAAATGGTTTTCAACTGTTTTAAGGTTGCTTTACCTTTGCCAAGTAAACAAACAAAGCAGTCCTGACTTTGACTGGGAGCAGCTTTATTTAGAAAGAAAATGGGGAAAGGGACTATTGTAAAATGGTGGCGGAGGGGAAAGTCCAACAGTGAGGGGGAACTCTCTAACCCTAAGATCTGCCAGCGTCTCAAAGGAGCTAAGGGAAAAGTGTTTTCTTTTATAGAGTCAGAGAGTAAACAAGGCTGGAAAGCAACCAGGGTAGGGAAGTGGAATGAGCTGGTGAGGTTATCAGAGAGTAAATCAGAGGCCAGCCTATTCCCTAGCAGGGGCTCTTAAGGAGGGGTAATTCCTTGGCTCAGGCCACGGGAGGATCAGAATTCAGGGTCTTGGGAGAAGGAGAGAATTCAACCAAAGTTTGGCTGATAAGTGCTTTGTTTTTGTTTGATCAGTGTTGTCGTTAGTTGCCATGGACTCTGACTCATGGTGACCCTTTGTGACAGAGTAGAACTGCTCCACAAGGTTTTCCAGGCAGGAGTCTTTACAGGAGCAGATTACCAGGTCTCTCCACAAGCCGCTGGGTGGGAAGCAATTCAGGTACTCGCTTAGGAGGCAAGGAACGGGAATTTGGAGGAGCTGTTTTTAGCCTTGTCATAGGTAAACAAGGGAGCAACTGTGAGCCTTATCTAAGTCATGGGAAGGGTGGTGAGGAAGTGGATGAGCCATTTTCCTGAGTACAGAGGGTGGAGGATTTAACTATCACTGTTTTCCAGTATCACAGGGGTTCTGGTAAAATTCAATATTATCATCTTCTTATGGCAAGATAAAGTTCCTTTTCTTTAAATAGCAAAGCAAAGCAAAACAAAACAAAACAAACAAACAAACAAACAACTTGAAATCTATTTCTTTTTGACTTATACTTAGAGCAAGAATATATCTACTCTTGGTCCGTTTGATAAAGTAATTGAAAATGCTCTAAAGAAGATTTGGAAAAGTAGCAAATGTTTCCCCCTAGAGAATGTTAAACATTAAGTTATAAGTCAAATTATATTCCCCCTTAAATCCTTTTATTTTGCCACATCAACCGGATGACGAAAGAGCCATTAAATTTCTTCTTAATAAGTCCCAGAGGTGGGAATCCAAATGAAACTATGATCTGATAAAAATAATCAAAACTTGAAACATAAGGTTTTAATTTAGTAACTGAGCAGTTATCCTATATAGCCATTGCTGTCAAGTGGGTTCTGACTCATAGCAACCCTGTAGGACAGAGTAGAAATGCTCCACAGAGTTTCCAAGGAGGGACTGGTGGATTCAAACTGCCGACCTTTTGGTTAGCAGCTGTAGCACTTAACCACTACACCACCTGGGTTTCCTATATGCATGTAGGGAAATCACTTCTGATTAACACACACACACACACACAAATGTCTCGAAGCATGGCAGTTGCAGTGAAGCTTTGAGAGAGAAAAAGAGGGAGAGGGAGAAGATCAGCCACTGGCTAATCTTAAAGTGATTGATTGAACTCTGCCCTCCCCCTTTTGCTGAGATCGACTGATACCAGATTACTAGGCAGTCTTCGGCCTGGCAGCTAAAAATCTGGACCTCCACCCACCTGTAGCCATGAGACCCTTTAAAATTTAACATAAACTTTGAAGGTAGCCCCTATTAGTAACAAAGAGTATTTTTCACACAAGTATTTTCCCCAGCCTTTCATTTATTTTTTGGGCTTCAACAAACGGAAACATATTCTCTCAACAGTCTAGGAGGCCAGAGGTCCAAATTCAGGGTGCTACCTCCAGGGGAAGGCCCTCTCTCTCCTCCGGGTCTGGGGAAAAGTCCCTGTCATCAGTCTTCCTCTGATCTAAGAGCTTCTCGACCAAGAAGCATCCGGTCCAAAGGATGTGCTCTGCTCCAGGCGCTGCTCTCTTGGTGGTGCGAGGTCCCCATCCCAAGTTTCAGGACCCCACTTCTGCCCAGTCAGTGCCCTCACTGTAACTTCAGACACCTCTCGAGGTTGGCAGTAGAACTGTCATTGTAATTTAACCACTCTTGATGAGACTCTGGTTTTGGTTTTTGGTGATATCAGCTCTGTCACTACAAGAAATAAGGCTTTCCTTCAGGGTACGAGTGGAAACTCTGAGGTAGTTTATGTGGCATTTGAGCTTTGACTGTGCAGCCCAGAGCTCATCTCTTTCTTTCACCGCTTTGCCTAGTGAAAGTAGGCCCAATCAACCAGCCCCTTTGTACTTATCCTTCTGTCAAAATTGTAGAAAGTTGTCAAACATGTGATCACCCAGAGCCTTACCTTTCACCAATACCTGATCTATTGAGGTGATGTTTTGCATATTTGTATTGCCACCTCACACCATGCCTTAGCAGTGCCCCCTTCACTACTGGAAGCAGAGTCAACAACATCTTTAATATTAACCAGACTTTATATCCAGTTTAGAGCCTCTCATGGATTGAATGAGGTTAAGTTAGGCCATGTGTAGTTGTCCTCCATTTTGTGGTTTTCCTATGTTTTTTAAATCACAATCTCTGCCTGTGGTTAAAAGGATTACTCAGGTCACCTCCCTGATCCAAAAGGGAGTTTCCCTGGGGTGTGGTCTGCACCACCTTTATCTCTCAAGAGGTAAAAGTAAAGGGAAGCAAGCAGAGAGTTGGGGACCTCATACCACCAAGAAAGCAGCACCAGGAGCAAAGCGTGTGCTTTGGACATGCAGTCCCTGTGCCTGAGAAGTTCCTTGACCAGGGGAAGATTGAGGACGAGGGCTTTCCTCCAGAGCCCACAGAGAGAGAAAGCCTTCTTCTCAGCTGATGCCCTGAATTTGGACTTGTAACCTACTAGACTGTGAGAAAATAAATTCCTCTTTGTTAAAGCCATGCACTTGTGGTATGTCTGTTATGGCAGCACTAGATAACTAAGACATCATCCTTATAATTTTGTTTCTCTAGAACCAGTCTCAGTATCAAATGTCTTAGGCTGGGTTCCCTAGAGAAGCAAACCAGTAAAGCGTGCAAATATATGCACATAGAGATTTATGTCAAGGGAATGGCTCACGCAGTTGTAGGGGCTGGAACACCCCAAGCCCATGGGTCAGGATAGAGACTTTTCCTGATTCACAAAGTTGCCGGGGGTGGCAAAGGCAAGATTGGCAAGCCAGAGAGCAGGGCTTTTGCTAACAGGCTGAGAAGATCAACAAATCCCAATATGTGCAGGCAAGGCCAAAGGTAACTTCTTAGCTCAAGTCCCAAGAACTGGAGGTAAGACGAACAGGAGCCAGATGCAGGATACAGAGTGAGCGAGCAAAAGTACACTCGCCTCACCAGAATGCCCACTTATATTCAATGCAGTCCACATGCCCAAGGACAGCCCATCATGGAGGTGATCACATTATATCAAATCTCATTGTGGAGATGATCACAGCATCATATCACTGCCAAACCATGGAGAATCAGGGCCCAGCGAAGCTGACACATAACCTTAACCATCACAGAGTTGACTTAAGACTTTTGGGGTGATGTGATGGGGTGAGTGTGTTTTGCACATGTCAAGGACAAAACTTTGGGGGGGCGCAGAGAGTGGAATGTTATAGATTGAATTATGTCCCCCCAAAATATGTATTGTAAATCCTAACCTCTATGCCTGTGGTTATAATCGCATTTGGGAACGTGTTGTCTTTGTTACTTTAAGGAGTCAGGATTAGTGTAGGGCGCATCTTGAGTCAATCTCTTGAGATAGCAAAGAGATCAGGACAAGCAAGCAAGCAGAGAAATGGGGAGAGAGATGCCGAGCTACACGAAGACTGTCCAGGAGCAGAAGCTCAAAAGAGTCAAGGACCTTCCTCCAGAGTGGACAGAAAGAGAAAGCCTATCCCCAAAGCCTATACCCTAACTTTGGAACTCTAACCTCCCAAACCATGAGAAAACAAATCTCTGCCTGTTCAAGCCATCCACTTACAGTATGTCTGTTACAGCAGCACTAGTAACTAAGACTGTTGCTCTCTGACAATGATTCTTTAGCAGATGCTAAAGAAGATAAGTTACTGAGAGATATGGGACTTCTGCTGTCCCCCTTAGTACAGTGGTGAGTATCCCTGCCTGTCACACGGGAGATTGGGGTTCAATTCCCCGACAGGGAGGCAGACACCCGTTTAGGCAACCCTGGTGGCATTGTGGTTAAGAGCTACAGCTGCTAACCAAAAGGTCGGTAATTCAAATCCATCAGTTGCTCCTTAGAAACTCTATGGGGCACTTCTACTCTGTCAGCATGGGTTTGGTTTGGTTTAGGTAGCAGAGTGGCACAGTGGAAGCATGTTGGGCCCATAACCCAGAGGTCGATGGATCGAAACCATCCTCTGTAATCCGGGCATTTTTGGAAACCCTGGTGCCATAGTGGTTAAGACCCAGGGCTGCTAACCAAAAGGTTGGCGGTTGGAATCTATCAGGTGTTCCTTGGAGACCCTGTGGGGAAGTTCTACTCTGTCCTATAGGGTCGCTATGACTCGGAATTCACTTGACTGCAGTGGTCTTGGTTTTGGTATTCAGAAACCCCCTCAGGCTCATGAATCTTGGATGGCTTTGCCAATCCTTCCTTAGACTGAATGGAAATCTAAAATGTCTCCGACTAACCTTCTCTCTCCTATGTTTTACTTGGCGTCAGGTTTGCATCTTGGTCTAACACCATTCCCAGCCTTTTCCAGCTCTTTCCCTATTTCCTTTCACACAGGCTTTTCCCCTAACATGCAGATGATAGATTCAAATAATTATAGATATGCATGAGTACATAGTTTAGTATAAACCCATTTATTTCTTAGCTCTGTTCTCTGAGAGGGCCTAGAAGCAGTTGCGCCACAACAACAGTGAACATATTCAGCACCCAAAACTTGATTTCTAACATTATTCTTCAATAAAAGGGACCAATATTCTTTGGAGAAATGGCTCATTCTAGGGCTCAACCAGTAAAAATACAAGAACACTCCAGACCATTTTGGAGTGTCAGAAAGTAAGGAGGGCCTCAAAAAAAAAAGAATGAGATTACGTCCAAATGACACAGGAGCCAATGTGAAAGAGCTCCCACTGGCCAAAGCTGGAAAAAATCAAGCAACAAATAAATAAATAGCATGGTACTGTGTTGTAACCTCAAGTATAAAATAAATATCCATGAGTTTTCGCTGATTTAAATAAGTGACTAAGTAAATAAATTAGTGGGGGCAAAGAGCCAAATCTTCCTTACATAAGAATTTCGAAGAATACTCACCCCTCCAGGATATGGAACTTAAGCGTGGGCTAGATTTAGTGACTTGCATCCAAAGCACAGAATATGGACTGCTCAGTCTCTTCGAATTGCCAGAAGAGAGCTTCTCGTCCCATGCTATGGGTTATCAGTACCCTCTATCTCCATTCAGCAATTGGTTGATGCAGGGCCAGAATACAAAGGCCTGGCATCTTGCCTCAAATTCCCAACCTTTTAAGAGAAAGACAGCCTCCCTGCCAACCCAGTGCTATTTCAATTAGCTTCTTCATGAAGTGACCACACATGAAAGTAATTTAAACTTTTTAAGGACCTGATTTTTTTCAGATGTAAAACTCGTGGATCTCAAACTTGTTGACTTAATGGGTAGTTTGAATCAACAGCGATTGACGCACAAACTTTGGGTTAAACTTTCAGCACAGATGCAAACACCTGATGCGCTGTCCACTCCAGGTTTGTTTTTCAAGCAACTGTGGAGGTGTCCTTTGTAGACATCCCAAAATTGTAAACACACTGTGCTGGGCCCAAGCTGAAACAGGTCAACTTGAGGTGAGGAATAATAAAATTTCCTTAGAGTAAGGTTATTACAGTAGACCGCCTAAGAAAAGAAGAGAGAAGGCTAAAATAATTAAAATCAGATAAGAAATTGGAGACATTAGTAACTACCTTAAAGGAAAAAAAAAAAAAAGATTATGCAAACAATTGCAGGCCAGAAAATTAAATTGAAAAATATTTAGAACTTAAACTTTACCAAAACTGATTTAAGAAGAAGTGGAAAACCTTAATACCAAAAACCAAATCCATTGCCATTCAGTCAATTCTGACTCACAGTGACCCTGCAGGACAGAGTAGGACTGACCCATAGGATTTCAAGTGTGGGCACCATCCAGTTGTGCTAGACTCAGCCTGGTGGAGGATAGGGTCGTTGAGGTCCATTAGTCCTTTGGATTAATCTTTCCCTTGTGTCTTTGGTTTTCTTCATTCTCCCTTGCTCCAGATGGGGTGTGCCCAGTGGAGTATCTTAGATGGCCACTCACAAGCTTTTAAGACCCCAGATGTTACTCACCAAGGTAGGATGAAGAATGTTTTCTTTATTAACTATGTTATACCAGTTGAGCTAGATGCCCCCCGAGTCCATGGTCCCCAGCCATCAGCCCAGTAATTCAGTCCCTCAGGGAGTTTAGATGTGTCTGTGCAACTTCCGTGACCTTGCCTTGGTCAAGTTGTGCTGACTTCCCCAGTATTGTGTCCTGTCTTACACCTCACCAAAGTTACCACTTATATATTGTCTAATTAGTGTTGTTCTCTCCACGCCCGTGCCCTCCCTAGTAACCATCAAAGAATGCTTCTCTGTGGAAACCATTTCATGAGTTTTTATATCAGTGGTCTCATACAGTATATGTCTTTTTGTGACTGACTTATTTCACTCAGCGTAACACCCTCCAGATTCATCCATTTTTTGAGATGTTTCACAGAGTCATTATTGTTCTTTATTGTTCAATGGTATTCCATTGTGTGTATAGTTTGTTCATCCATTGTTCATCCATTTATCCATTGATGGGTGCTTAGGTTGTTTCCATCTTTTTGCTATTATGAATAGTGCTGCAGTGAACATGGGTGTGCATATGTCTATTTATGTGATGGCTCTTATTTCTCTAGTATATATTCTTGTGAGTGGGATTGCTGGATTGTACAGCATACGTAGTTCCAGCTTTTTAAGAAAACATCATGTTGTTTTCCAAAATTGTTGTACCAATTTACATTCCCACTAGCGGTGCATAAGAATTTCAAGCTCACTGCAACCCTTCCAAGATTTGCTGTTTTCTTTTTTCGATTTGTACCAGGAATATTGTGGTGAGATGGTATCTCGTTGTAGATTTGATTTACATTTCTCTAACAGCTAGCCACCTGAATGTCTTCTTCAGTGAAGTGTCTGTTCAGATTCTTCGTCAGTTTTTTAATTGGATTATTTGCCTTTTTGTAGTAGAGTTGCTTTATTTTCCTGTAGATTTTAGAGATTAGACCTTTGTCAGATATGTGATAGCCAAGAAATTTTTCCCAGTTCGCAGGTTCTCTTTTTAGCGTTTTGGTGAAGTCTTCCGATGAGCGTAAGAATTTAATTTTTAGATGATCCCAGTTATCTAGTTTATCTTCTGGTGCTTGTGCATTGTTAGTTACAGTTCGTTTCCTACTTATGCCATGTATTAGGACCGCTAGCATTGACCCTATTTTTTCTTTGGTGATCTTTACAGGTTTGGGCTTTATATTTAGGTCTTGGATCCATTCGAAGTAGTTTTTGTGTATGGTGCGGGGTATGGGTCCTATTTCATTTTTTTACAGATGGACATCCAGTTTCACCAGCACTATTTGTTAAAAAGACCGTCATTTCCTGATTCAATGGACTTTGGGTCTTTATCAAATATCAGATGACCGTAGGTAGATGGGTTTAAATCTGGTTCTCAATTCTGTTGCATTGCTCGACGTGTCATTGTAACCGTATCAGCCTGTTTTGACTGCCACAGCTGTATAGTAGGTTGTGATGCCGGGTAGTGTGAGCCCTCCTAGTTTTTGCTTCTTTAATAGTGCTTTGCTTATCTGGGGACTCTTTCCTTTCCGTATAAAGTTAAAGATTAGTTTTTCCATCTCTTTAAAGAATGCTGTTGGTATTTGGATCAGGATTGCATTGTGCCTGTAGATTGCTTTGGGTAGAATTGACGGTTTCACAATGTTGAGTTTACCAAGCCATCAGCATGGTGTATTTTTCTTTTTATGAATATCTCATTTGGTTTCTTGCAGTAGTGATTTTTAATTTTCTTTGTATAGGTCTTTTACATTCCTGGTTAGATTTATTTCTAAGTATTTTACTTTTTTAGGGGCTATTATAAAATGCAGTGCTTTCCTGATTTCCTTTTCGTAGTTGTCTTTATTGGTGTATAGGAATACAACTGATTTTTGTATGTTTACCTTGTATGCTGCTTGTCTGCCTAATGTTTCTATTAGTTCCAGTAGTTTTCTTGTGTAGTCCTGTGGGTTCTCTTCATATAGTATCACATCAGCCTCAGACAGGAATAGTTTTGCTTCCTCCTTAACAATTTGGATGCTGTTTATTTCTTTTTCTTGCCTTATTGCTCTAGCTAGGACTTCCAGCTAAAGCAAAGAGGTGATAAAGGTCATTCTTGTCTGGTTCTTAATGTTGTTGGTTCTCTAACTGAAGGACCCCCTTTAATTATTATTGTAAGTTTGGTTGTATTTACATATTCCCTTAATTTCTCTTTATCTGGATTTGTCCCAATTTTGCCATCATATTTGAAAAAGGGCTTTGCAGGATATATTCTTCTTGGTTGGCAGTTTTTTTTTTCTTTCAAGGTCTTATATATGTCATCCCATTGCCTTCTTGCTTGCATGCTCTCTGCTGAGTAAACTGAGCTTAGTCTTATTGTTTCCCCTTCATTTGTGACTTTTTGTTTTTCTCATGCTGCTCTCAGAACTCTTTGTTTTGGCTTTTTTTTGCAAGCATGATTACGATATGTCTTGGTGATTTTCTTTCGGGGCCTATCCCATATGGGATTCGTTGAGCTTCTAGGATGGTTGGCTTTTCATCTTTCATAATATTAGGGAAGTTTTCTGTCAGTAAATCTTCAGCAGTTTCCATTTTCTCCCCCAGTCTGGAACTTGGATCAGACACAAATTTTTGTTTCTGATTGTATCGCACATCATCCACCGGGTTTCGTCATTTTCCTTCATTATTTTCTCTGATTTTTCCTCAAACTAAGTGGTAGCCAAGGATTTGTCTTCCATTTTGCTCATCCTGTCTCCCATTGTTTCATATTTCCTCTTAAAATCTTGTTTTGCGCTGTCCACTCTTGAAATCTTGTTGTTTATCTTTCGGTTTCTAATTGCTTTTTTTGGTTTGCTATCTAGGTGCTTATTTATTTTGACTTGTGTTCCTGTGTTACTTTCCTGAATTCTCCCTCTGCTTTGTCTGTGTTCCCTCTGAGTTTTCTGTATTGTTCAAGATTTTGTCTGTTTTTCCCTTATTTTCATCTGAGTTTTCCTTCAACTGTTGGACAACCATGATTATTAGAGGTTTGGATTCCCTGTCAGGTTGTCCCAATGCTTTTTCTTCTATCGGAAGGTCATCTGGTGTTTCATTTTGGATGCTTTCTGGAGACTTCCTCTTCTGATTTTTTGATATTGTCTGCTCTCCCCAGGACATTCAGGAATTATTTTCTTTCTTTATTGCTTGTAAATTTGTTTCATCCTGCTTTTTGTTTTATTTGGTTATGATGGGAGGCAGGCTGGGTGTGTTTTGTTGTTTGCTTCCCTCTGGGCATGATACTTCTCACCACCTTGTCCAGGTGAGCAGAGCTAGTCACTCAGCTATGGTAGGTGACCCAGCTGGACATAGCAGGGTGGGTTCATCATGGGGTGGGGTGGGGGTGGGTAGTTTGTGGCATGAAATACAGCCAAGAGGGTGGGGTTGGGACAGTGCAGGGTGGGGTCGGGGGGGACAGCGCAGTTGGGCGTGCAGTGCAGATAGGCAGGAAGGAAGAGAGAGGATGTGATTTCAGAGCTAAGTGTTTGAGGGAAAGAAGAAGAAGAAGAGAGAAACAAAAGAAGACAAAATGAAGGGAAAAAGGAAAAAGTAAACAAAATGGCAGCACAGTAGGATTCAGAGGGTGGGGGCAGGGCAGGCCTGGAGAGGCCATGTGACAGCTGCTGTCTAGCTGAGCGGTGTGGCTTAGCCTGTTAGTAAGGTGCATGGGCGGTGTACAGGTCTAGGTGGGTGGGAGAAAGTCAAGGAAAGAAGGGAAAGAGAGAAGAAACAAACAGATAACAAACAACAACAACAAAATAAATATGGTGGTTTGGGAGCCAGCCTTTGGGGGAGGGGCAGAATTGGAATGGTGGCCAGCTGATATCTCTCTCTCCAGACAGTACAACACAGCCCACCAGAAAGGTTCAGAGCCAGTGAGGACCTAGTTAGGAGGGAAAAGGGGAAAGATAAAGAAAAATAAAAAATTACGGTGCTGAGGTAGCTGGCCTGGGGGGTGGGGTGGGGGGGCGGTGCAGACCTGGGTAGGCCATATGCCAGAGGCTTTCCATATGGGGGTTACAGCACAGCCCACCAAGAAGGGAGGTCGTGGTGCACGGGGCTAGGTGGGTGGGAGAAAGGAAGGAAGGAAGAGAGAGAAAGAGAGGAAACAGCAAGAAGAAAACAAAAACAAACAAATAAAAAATAAGTAAATAAATAAAATTGTGCTGAGGGAGATGGTCAGTGGTGGTGGTACAGACCCTGGGAGGCCGTGTGCCAATGCCTCTCCAGCTGAGCAGTGCAGCAGAGCCTCTTAAGAACATGGGGGCAGTGCACAGGGCTAGGGATGTGGGAGAAAGAAAGGAGATAGAAGAAAAAAAAAGAGTACAAAGCAAACAAACCAAAAAGTACGGTGCTGAGTGAACCCTTTGGAGTGGGGAGCTCAGGCCTGGGAAAGTGTGTGCCGGTGGCTCCCCAGCCAAGCAGTGCAACAAGGCACAAGGACAGCACATGGGGCCGAGTGGACAGGAGAAAGGAAAGGAAGGATAGGAGAGAGAAGAGAAACAAAGAAAAACAACAACAAAGGAAAAATATGGCACTGAAGGAGCCAACCGTCAGGAGTGGCCTGGACTGGGGGAGACCTGGTGCCTCTCTAGCTACTGGCTCTAGTGGCTCTCTAGCCAAAGCACTGTAACACTGCCCACTGAGGAAGTCTACTAGAGGGTTGAGGGCAGGGCAGCCCCAGGTGGCAGCGAGATGGTATCTCTCTGGCCAAGGGACCATGGCCTGTTGGAAAGCAGCAGAGGGTGTGTACAGGGAAGAAGGGTGGGTGGGAAAGCCTGTATCCCTGGTTACTGAGTGCTCTGTCTCCTGTTGGGAGCTGACTTCCCATACTGCTTGTCTGAGTTCCTTGGCGGCTGTAGTCCAGGATGGTGAATCTGTGCCATGTTAGCTGGTGGAAACTCTACTGCATACTTCTCCTCATTTTCTGTTCTCTGTCAGTTCCCTATTCCACTCATTGCTTGATCGAGTTCTTTATCCCTTCATTTGATGCTTATGGTTCCAGGATTGACATTTGGTCTCTGTTATTTAGTTTTTTGGGTCTTTGCTGCAGAGGGACGGCATGGTTCTTCTGCCTATAGCGCCATGTTGGCTCTGCCTCTCCAAGGCTATAAGTCTTGACAGAGGCAAACTGCCACATTTTTCTCCCATGAAGCAACTGGTGGGTTCAAAGTGCTGACCTTTTGGTTAGCAGCTGAGCAGTTAACCACTGCAACATCAGGGCTTGAAAATCTTAATAATAAAAAAACCAAACCTGTTGCCATTGAGTCAATTCTGACTCATAGTGACCCTGTAGGACAGAGTACAACTGCCTGATTAGGTTTCCAAGGAGTGGCTGGTGGATTAGAACGGCCAACTTCCTGATTAGCAGTCAAGCTGTTAACCATCACACCACCAGGGCCCCCAAAATCTTAATAGGCCCATCAAAATAAAGAAGTTGAACCAGTAATCAGAAACCTCCCACGGTGGATTGAATTGTGCCCCCCTAAAATTTGTGTTGTAAATCCTAACCTCCACGCCCATGGCTATAATCCCTTTTGGGAATGGATTGTCTCTATTGTGTTAGGGAGATGAGTTTAGTGTAGAGTGTACCTTGAGTCACTCTCTTTTGAGATATAAAAGAGATTAAACAAGAAAGTGAAAGCAGTAGAATCAGGATAAGAAAGATGCTAAGACACATAGAGATCTCGCAGGAACCAGAAAGCAGGAACTGAAGAGACAGGGACCTTCCACCAGAGCCCACAGAGAGAGAAAGGCTTTCCCTAGGGCTGGTGCCCTGAATTCAGACTTCTAGCCACTTAAGCTGTGAGACAATAAATGCCCGTTTGTTCAAGCTTTCCACTTGTAGTATTTCTGTTAAAACAGCACTAGAAAACTAAGACAGAATTGGGTACCGGAAGAGTAGGGTGTTGCTCTAGGAGATGCCTAAAATGTGGAAGCAATTTTGGAATTGGGTAATGTGTAGAGGATGGAATAGTTCTAGTACAAGTCTAGATTGCTTGAAGAGACTGTTGGTAGAATTATGGACATCAAAGGCAATTCTGGCAAGGGCTCAGAAGGAAGTGAGGGAAGCCTTAGAGAAAGTCTCTATCATCTTAGAGAATACATGTGGCATCAGTAACAGAATGTTGCTAGAAATGGGGCCATTAAATGTGCTTCTGGTGAGGCTTTAAAAGAAAATGATGACCATGTGATTGGACAATGGAGGAAGGGAGATGCAGTGGCAAAGAACTTGTCTGAATTATACTCAAATGTTTGGTGGAAGGTCGAACTTGTAATTTGTGAACTTGGATATCTGGCCGATGAGATTTCTAAGTAAGGTCTTAAAGGGGCTTCGTGGTTTCTCCTTCCCCCTTACAGTAGAATGTGAGAAAAAGAGACAGACTTAAAAATGAACAGTTGAGAGTGAAAACAAAACTTAAAGATTTAGAAAATTCTGTTGCACAAACTAAGGACACGTGTCCTAGAATGTTCACGAAGGACATGGCTACACAATTTTTTGTTAAAGAGATTAAGCCTGTAACTGATGGATCTAACCAACTACTGCCACAGCAGAAAACCCATCAGATTAGATTGAAGGGGTCAGAGAAAGGACAAAACGAAAGAATGCTGTCTGCCTCTTGGAATTCTGAAGACAGGAAACAGGCCAAAGAAGCCACATCGTTTGCTCTCCAAGAAAATAAAAGGACCATCCCTGGAGCAACTCGGAAATCAACAGAACTGTCGGAAGAAGCACAGGAAGCAGGGCCTTTTCAGTTTCAAGCAGTGGGGCCATGGTCTCCTGGATCTCAGAGGGTGGGGCCCACAGCCTACTAGGTTTCAAAGACTCGGATCTTCACCAACAAGGTTCTGGAATGTGGGGCTGCCAGTGGTGTGGGGCTGCCGACCAAAGCTGAGGGGGTGGGACTGACATGCCCAAGAGGCAGAAAAACGGGGACTACAAGGGCTGAGGGGGTGTGGTCACCATTCACATAAACTACTAGAATGAGCTGCCTAAAGTTAAGGCAGCAAAGTTACCATCCTGGAGAGCATTGAAGGTGGAGCTGAAGTCCAGGCCCAAGTCCAGGCCTCTACCCAGAATCCGGAGCACGTGGCCAACACCCAGAGTCTGAAGGGCGAGGCCGTTGCCCTGCCAATGTCACTGAACAGAAGATAATTTTCAAGCTTTGAGAGCTAATGTAAATTGTTCTGCTGGATTTTGGACTTGCTTGGTGCCTGTTATCCCTTTGTTCCCTCAATTTCTGCCATTTGTAATGCAAATGTCTGCTTTGTGCCTGTTCCACCATTGTACTTTGGAAGCAGATAACTTGTGTTCTAGATGTCATGGGTTCACAGATGAAAAGGAATTTAGCCCCAGGATGGAACTTGGACTTGGAGTTGATTTAAGACTTTTGGGATGATGTGATGGGGTGAATGACTTTTGCGTATAGCGAGGACATGAATTTTTGGAGGCCAAAGGGTAGAGAGTTATGAATTGAATTGTGTCACCCAAAATATGTGTTGTAAATCCTAACCTGTGTGTCTGTGTTTACAGTCCCATTTGGGAATGTGTTGTCTTTGTTATGTTACTGAGAAAGGGTTAGTATAAGGTGCGTCTTGAGTCAATCTCTTTTGAGATATAAAAGTGAGTGTAAACAAGCAAGCAGAAGCAGAAGAACTGGGGTCAGAGATGCCAAGACACATAATGTTCTTGAAGGCACCAGGAAGCAGAAGCTGAAGAGACAAGGGCCTTCCTCCATAGCGGACAGAGAGAGAAATCCTTCCCGCAGAGCCGGCACACTGACTTTGGACCTCTAGTCTCCTAAACTGAGACAAAATAAATTTATATTTGTTAAAGCAAATAAAGTTCATGGCACCTGTGTGGGGGTGGTACCAAGCAAATAAGGCCTATGGAATCCTAAGGAAGGGATTGGTCGGTTTGCCATCCCACTAGGCCTAAAACGAGCCATTCCAGAAGTGGGAGGAGAGGGCCTCTACACCACAAAGGAAGAAGAGCCAGGAGCAGTGCATGTCCTTTGGACCTGAGATCCCTATGCTGAGAAGCTCCTGGAACCAGGAGACTGAGGGAGGGAGAGAAAGCTGTAGCATTCAAGACTGCCAGAAGCAGCAGTAGAGAAACGGCAGTAGTAGAACCATGAGACTGGCAGGAGATACCCAGCACACCGAGCAAGAAAGCTGAGTGCCATCGGGCAGGAGGCTGGCTGGTGAAGTAGGATATCTCTGGGTACTTGGTGGAGTAACATTTGCCAACCCAAGGAGTTAGAGCTGAGTGTCTTCAGGCTGAGTCTTACTGGTGGAGTCGGGTACCTCTGGGCACTTACGTTCTTGTTAGGCTGGGACTCATAGCGACCCTATGTACAACAGAACGCAACACTGCCCGGTCTTGCGCCATCCTCACAATTGTTGTTGTGCTTAAGCCCATTGTTGGAGCCACTGTGTCAATCCATCTCATTGAGGGCCTTCCTCTTTGTTGCCGCCCTCTGCTTCACCAAACACGATGTCCTTCCCTGGGGACTGGTCCTCCATGATAACATGTCCAAATGAAGTCTTGCCATCCTTGCCTCCAAGAAGCGTTCTGGCTGTACTTCTTCCAAGACAGATTTGTTCCTTCTTCTGGCAGTTCATAGTATATTCAATATTCTCTGTCAATACTACCATTCAAAGGCATCAATCCTTCTTCAGTCTTCCTTATTCATTGTCCAGTTTCACATGCATATGAGGTGACTGAAAACACCAAGGCTTGGGTCAGGCATACCTTAGTCCTTAAAGCGACATCTTTGCTCTTTCATACTTTAGAGATCTTTTGCAGCGGATTTGTCCAGTTCAATGTGTTGTTTAACTTCTTGACTGCTGCTTCTTTGGGCATTGATTGTGGATCCAAGTAAAATGAAATCCTTGACAACTTTGATGTTTTCTTCATTTATCATGACGTTGTTTGTAGGTCCAGTTGTGGGATTTTTTGCTTTCTTTATGGTGAGGTGTAATCCACCCAAAAGCTGTGATCTTTGATCTTCCTCAGTAAGTGCTTCAAGTCCTCTTCACTTTCAGTAAGCAAGGTTACGTCACCTGCTTATCGCAGGTTGTTAATGAGTCTTCCTCCAATCCTTATTGCATGTTCTTCTTCAT
Source organism: Elephas maximus indicus (assembly GCF_024166365.1). NCBI lineage: Eukaryota > Metazoa > Chordata > Mammalia > Proboscidea > Elephantidae > Elephas > Elephas maximus. The sequence continues at coordinate 6,757,111 of NC_064847.1, forward strand.
ATAGTCCAGCTTCTTGGATTATCTGCTGAGCATAACACTTTAAATAAGTATGGTGAAAGGATACAACCCTGATGTACACATTTCCTAAATTTAAACCACACAGTATCCCCTTGTTCTGTTCAGGTGACTGCCTCCTGGTCTATGTACAGGTTTGTTATGAACAGAGTTAAGTGTTCTGGAATTCCCATTCTTCGCACTATTATCCAGCGTTTGTTTTGATCCACACAGTTGAATTCCTTTACATAGTCAATAAAACACATGTAAACACCTCCCTGGTATTCTCTGCTCGCCAAGATCTATCTGACATCAGCAATGATATCCCTTGTTCCCTGTCCTCTTCTAACTCTGGCTTGAATTTATGGCAGTTCTCCCAATTATTGCTACAACTGTTTTTGAAAGATCTTCAGCAAAATTTTACTTGTGTGTGACATTAATCATATTATTCTATAATTTCCACAATCTGTGGATCCCCTTTCCTTGAAATGGGCACAAATATGGGTCTCTTCCAGTTTGTTGGCCAGGTTGCTGTCCTCCAAATTTTGGCATAGGTGAGTGGCCACTTCCAGCTCTGCATCCGTTTGCTGAAACATCTCAATTGGTATCCCCTCAGTTCTTGGAGTCTTGATTTTCACCAATGCCTTCACTGCAGCTTGGACTTCTTCCTTCATCACCATTGGTTCTTTATTGTATGCTGCCTCCTGAAATGGTTGAATGTAGACTAATTCTTTTTGGTACAGTGACTCTGTGTTTTCTTTCCATCTTCTTTTGATGCTTCCTGCCTTATTGAATATTTTGCACATAGAAGTCTTCAATATTGCAACTTGAGGCAATATTGCAACTTGAGGCAACTTTTTCTTCAGTTCTTTCCGCTTTAAAAATCCTGAGTGTGTTCCTTCCATTTGATTTCCTATCTCTAGGTCTTTGCGCTTTTCATTATAAAACTTTATCTTCTCCTGCTGCCCTTTGAAATCTTCTGTTTGGCTCTTTTGCTTCATCATTTCTGCCTTTCACTTTAGCTACTCTGTGTAACTTTTAGAATCTCTTCTGACATCCATGTTGCTTTTCTTTCTTTCCTGTCTTTTTAAAGACCTTTAGCTTTCTTCTCGTATGATGTCCTCGATGTCATTCCACAACTTGTCCATCATGAGTGTTGAGTGGGGCAAGTCTATTCTTGAGCTAGTCTTTAAATTCAGGTGGGATATACTCAAGGTCATGCCTTGGCACTCCTGGACTTGTTCTAAATTTCTTCAACTTCAACGTGAACTTGCATATAAGCAACTGATAGTCTGTCCACAGTTGGCCCCTGGCCTTGTTCTGACTGATAATATTGAGCTTCTACTTTGTCTCTTTTTGCAGATATAGTCAATTTGACTCCTGCTTATTCCATCTCGTGAGGTCCACCTGTATAGTCCCCATTTATGCTGTTGAAAAATGGTATTTGCGATGAAGAACTCTATGGTCTTGCAAAATTCTTTCATGTGATCTCTGGTGTCATTTCTATCTCCAAGACGGTATTTTCCAACTACCAATTGTTCTTCTTTGTTTCTAATTTTTGCATGTCAATCACCAGTAATTATCAATGCATCTTGATTGCATGCTAGATCAATTTCAGATTGCAGAAGTTGTTAAAATCCTCAATTTCTTTATCTTTGGCTTTAGTGGTTGCCGTGTGTCTCAGGTTGCAAAGAGTAGAGTAGCAAAGCCAGTAAAGCATATAAATATCTATATAGAGAGGTTTATATTAGGGAAATGGCTCACACGATTGTACAGCCTGGAACATTCCAAGTCTGTGGATCTGAATAGAGGCTTCTCTCAATTCACTTAGCCACAGGGGCTGGTGAACTCAAGACTGGCAGGTCAGAGAGCAGGGCTTTTGCTCACAGGCTGTTGAAGTCGGATGAATCTCAAGACTGGCAGGCCAGATTGCAAGGCATCGCCTGATTCATGTAGCTGCAGGGGCTGGGGACCTAGGATCAGCAGGTTGCGGGGCAGGGCTCCTGCTCACAGGCTGTGAAGATTGACAAATCCCGAGATCAGCAGATAAGCTGATATCTCAAGTCCCAAGAACTGGAGGCAGCTGCAAAATCCAGAGAGCAAAAAATCAGAACATCTGCTTATATTCCAATGCAGGCCACACCCTGAGGAAACTCCCCTTCAGCTGACTAGCTACTTACAGCAGATTCCATCACGAACCAATCACATATAAACAATGAGAATCATGGCCCAGCCAAGCTGACACACAATCTCAACCATCACAGCATGTAAATTTGAAGGTCAGTTGTATTAACTAGTCTTTCTTGTAGGTGTATGAATAGTATTCTATTTCTGACAGCATTGTACCTCAGTGTAGATCTTGAAGTGTTCTTTTTGACATTTGCCACTCCTGGCGTAGTAGACCACATGATTGTCTGGTTCTAATAAGCCAATACCAGCCCATTTCAGCTCATTAATCACTAGGATATTGGTCGTTACGTGTTCCATTTCATTTCCAATGAGATTCCAGTTTTCTTAGAGTCATACTTCATACATTCCACATTCGGATTATTAATGGGTGTTTGCTGCTGTTTCTTCTCTTTTTGAGCCATGCCACATCAGCAAATGAAGGTCCTGAGAGCTTGACTCCATCCGTGTCAATAAGATCAACTCTACTTTGAGGAGGCAACTCTTCCCCAGTCATATTTTGAACACTTACAGGCAGAGCTAAAAGAACTTTGTAACACTTGCTTGAGCAGGTAAGAGGTTGAGGGTCAGAAGATAGCTGAAAAGAGCCTGTCTCGTGGAAGAACTGTATCCTCAGCATTCCAGAACCTGAACTGTAACCTGTTACTTTCCTAATATGCCTCATAATTGCGAATATTGTCTGTGAGCTCTGTGTGGTCATTGCAATGAATTACCGAAATCAGCAGAGAAGTGAAGAGTGCCATAGGAAGGACGGTTAGTGTCAGAACTGGAAAGACTGAGGAGAGTGTAGGCTGTTGAACTTGATTCTCCTTCCCCCTAGTGAAGTTAGAAGAGGTTAGACACCATCCTCACACCATTTTACACCAACTAATCAGAATGTAACGAAAAACAATATTTCTGGGTTTTATCTCTCATCTTTTCCAGTCAACTTCCTTGACCAAATGTTGGAGCATTCCTGTGGTCTTTGTGGTTTTTCTGTATGTAAATCCTGCCTATAGCCCAGCAAGACGGAGTTCTTTTTGATTCTGCTTGAGTGCTTCCCAATTCTATTCCTTCGGTAAAACTCTTTGGTTTTTTATTCAACAGGCTCACGCTTTTTTTTTTTTCGTGTTTCTGGTAGATAGATGGGATTTGAAGGCGCGTTGTCTTCCATGACCCCAAGAAGGCAAGGACTTGAGCTCCAGTGCCAGCAGGGCTATTTGGGCCCATCCATCTCGACGGACTCCTGTGAGTTTTAATAACCTCTGGAATTCAAGCTCCACTCCCTTTTGCACAGCAGCACTTTCAGTTTTATTGAAGGATCTGGTGTCTGTTTGTTCAAGAGTTTATCCCTTTGGCAGTGGCAGTGGGAAGGGTCTCTTTTATGCATTCCTGGTTTGGTCTTTGCAAATATTTAAGGGACTGTCCTAGAGGTATTCAAATTAGTTCTCAGTAGAGTCTCAGACTCCATAAGCCACAAACAACACTACTGGCATGGGCAGACCATTTGAGAATCATCAAGGCTGTTGCCACCGGCTTCAGCCAAATTTAAAAGGCACCTGTGACAGGATAAGCTGGACATGAAATGGGCCAGATCACCAAGCTGCCCACCAACCTCAAGTAAGCTCTTGTTACCGAGGGCCCCTACCTCAGTTGAACCCAACCGGATTTGCGCTGTCCAACAGGGATATTGAGGCAACCTGGAGTCACACATGCAAATTAATTTTGCCAGCAGCTAGCAGAAGGAGATAGTAAGTTCCCAGTTCGCCTAAGAGCCGGGTATTTCGGGGTTTCGTCAAGGGGAGGTCTTGATGTTTATTCATGAGGCTTTCCAGGGGAAGGGCGGAGATTTCTGAGAAGGTGTTGGGTTATGAAAATGCTGGTGTACATGCAGGATTTCTTCCAGATGGAAGTCCTTTGGCTCCCCTTGATATGACGCCATTAGGGCATGTGACGCAGGCGCACTGGTTCCCTTCGTCACCTCGCACCCTTCGGCGGAGCTGAGAAGGCTAAACAAACGTTGCTCTTACTTCTTTTGCGCATGCTCTGCTCCTGTGGCATTCTGGAAAATCTACATCAGCAGTTGATTTACAACAGCTTAGAACCTTTCTGTTCCTTTCACCCCACAGCTGGAATATTTTGCCGCACAGGGCCTGTGCATTCTGTTCTGATATCCAGGAGGTGGGTTATAGTTGCACCACTGCCTATAGGTCAGGTTGTTTATTCTACTCTCTATCCTGTTTGACCTTTTGCTGGCCAATGTGCTGTGGGCCCAACCGGCCCTGCTCCAGCCTAAGCCTGTCTTGCTCTCAGCCGACGAAGACACACAGTAAAACAAAACAGCATTCGAATCCCACGGTGAACATCATCAGAATCTACTGAATCTGAGAATACGTAATTTTAACGGCAAACTCGAACCTTCTTGAAAACGGGAACTGCCCA